>NW_028277665.1:0-346704 GCF_059751315.1 Micrasema longulum
TTCCACTCCCACCGTCTAAGGGCCGCCTAGTTGTTGGCGAGGTTGTGATGGTTTTGACTTACACTTTGTAAATGTATCCGAGTAGTAAGAAGATGACTACAGCCAGCAAGCCGAGAACTGTCGCAAATACTATGATGAGGAGCAAGCTGCTTCCCTGGAGAGTTGCCGTCCGAGTGCTTCCCATGAGGGCTTCCGAGAAGTGGACTATCACGGGCACTGATGACTGAAAATACAAATTCAAAATTAATAGACATCAACAATTTAGAATTATATCTAATTTTTAAAAATAAACATTAAGTTAACTTAAGTACTTCTTTTATTTAAGGCATAATTTTTCTGTGAGCTCTCTTATTAGTTTCCTATTGTTTTTTTTAATAATGTAAAACAAGATATGTAAATCTTTGTTTATTATTAATGAAGTATGTGCACATTTTTTGTGGTATTCGTTTATGTATATTTGTTTATGTGTATTCATGGAATTTGTTTATGTTTATTCCTTTTGTAATAATCATTTACATACATATTTTTTTTATTTATTTTTGTGTATTTTTGGTATTTCTTTAAGTAAAATTATTTTATTTATTTATGTTGTGGCGAGCAACACCAACAGCCGTGAGGTTGGTAGGTCCGAACTCCCCTTTGGCCCGCAACGCATAGTCCGCTGCAATGTCACCCCGGACGAGATATGAAATATTTCTTGGCATTTCGTGTCGCCTGCCCACAGCTCTCCGCCAGTGCTCGCTATTGTAAATTCCTTCTGTGTAAGAATTCGTTTATTGCATTTGTAGATTGAGGTAAAGTGCATTTGTGATTTTTGTTTACGTGAATTCGTAACACTTGTTTAAAGACATTTACATATATTTGTGGTATTCGTTAACAAGCAATTTTAGTTTATTTTATGATATTTGTTTGCATTCTTCTGGTATTTGTTCAGGATCATTTTTTTGTTTCATCTATGCATATTTGTGGATACCATTTAACGAAATAAAACTAGTCAAAAATAAGAGAGGTCAGTTTGACAACCGTCACCTGTACGCCATGGTTTAGTCATTCAGAGAATAAAGGTAATATTCCTTTAGTGATGCAATGAACTATGGGTTTTACCTGTCGTGGAGGTACTCCAGAATCTGTAGCTACTGCTACCATGTGAACCAGCGAAGAGTTGACCAGAGGAAGAGCATTCTCATTCATGAATATCTCTCCCTGCTCGTTGATGTAGAATAAACTGAAAAATAATGAGAGCGTGCATTATTTACATTGACTAAGATTATCCATAACTTGGTGGAATTGTATTTTTTTATTTTTCAGGGATTATGTATGTATTATTGTAACATATTGATTCTGGATTAACAAGTTCCAGACACTATCCGGATATGCAGAAAATATTCCTATAGATGAAACTAAAGCTTTTGTAAATGCTTATGTCGTTTCGCGTCAAGATTACTGTAATGGAATATAAACAAATGTCCCAAAATACCAAACTTCAATCTGTTTTCAATGCAGCAGCGAGGCTTATTACGGGATTAAAAAAATATTCTTACATCTCACAACATCTTGGACATTTGCACTGGTTAAATAGCTAGCCCAGAGAGTATAAAATAAAAGCTTTGCTGGACAGTATTCAAATCCCTTCATGAAATGGCTCCAAGATACCCATGGGAACTTTTGTATTAGGGAAAATACACGTCAAAGAAAATCTACTCTTAGGTCAGCATTTGATTCAGGAAGAGGAACAATTGCCGAAATCCGGCGCTCCCCAAAACCTAGATTTGGAGATTGTGCTTTTGCCGTTGCCGGCCCCTCTGCTTGGAACCAATTGCCTTAAAACTGACGAATCATCGACAGTCCTAGTCAGTGATCCTAACTAAAATCTCACTACCTTAGTCATACCCTCAATTTTAAATCAGAAAATATAATATGTCACTTTAGCTTAGTTAGAATGTACTCGTAAGTTTAAGTATACAATTGTAAAGCACCCTTAAAGTGATTTTTCAAAAAAATGGCGCTATATAAATCAGCCAAACATTATAATTATTATTTATTTATTTTAAAGAAACAAACAGTCGAAAATGATATAATAAAATTTAAAAAATACGGTTTAAAGACAGACCAGTGAAGTTTCTAAATAAGAATCATACATATTAAATTGTGGAACAACAAAAGGGTGTGTTTATGTGTATTTGTATGAGAGTTAGTGTAGAAGTGTGTATTTGTGTGGGAGTAAGTGTTCAGGTGTGTGTAAGTGTGAGCATCATTAAATAGCAAGTGGGATCGTATCGCAGCCAGAAATAATAAGTCTTAATTTATTTTATTATCATCATCATCATTCCCTTTTCGCATCTAATGGTCCATAGGGCACTGCATTGGTTCACCAATTGCAGCGTATCTTTATCACTTTTGTCACATGAAGGTAAGATGATCAGTCTTACGCTTCAAGTACCAATCCAGAGACAATGAAATATTCTAGTGTAAAAACGAATTTTTCAAATAAATATTTCATTTCAACCATGTAATTAGGTTTATTTTCATTTTTATTTCAACAGAGAGGGAAAACATTTTTGAGAAGGGAATGTGGAAGTCTAGGCATTTACAGGGCTTATGACCTATCATTGGCTGGTTTAAGTGGCCACTTTACACACTTGTGTAACATTCACCATTCTGCCCATGTTTGAACATCCACATTTCCTCAACTCTTCCATCTGTTGACTTTTGTGAAGTAAAAGAGCTGAAACCTTTATCACGTGGGTGAGATTCATCCGGCTTCTCAAAAATGTTTTCCCTCTCTGTTGAAATAAATTTAAATATGAACAACTCCCTAGGGAGGAAATCCAGCCAGTCTGCAAGAATTTGGACATAATCAAACATTGTTAGGTTTATTTTCGTTTTTTTTGTTTAAAAGCTGATTTTATAAAATTATGTTATTTATATATATTTTATTTATATGTCAAGCATTGTATTAAAAAATAAATTAACATGCCAGATACGAAAGTATTTTCGTGTGTCAATATAAATCACTCATTAGACGTTACTACAAAGTTATGTCTTCACTTTTGCTATCAACTATATTTTAAGGACTGTAATTCTATTTCCATTTGCCTACCTCGCGTCAGCCCCGCTGAGCGCCAGGTGCACCGCGTCCCCCTTGTCCCCGTCCGCGGCCTCCACTTGGCCGATGTGCAGGTGGCGGTGGGTCCGCGGGCCCGGGGAGCCCTCGCCCTCCTCGGGGGCGCCCTGCCCCACGAAGAACTCGTACTGGGGGTAGCGAAAGCGCGGCTCCCAGTCGTTGACGTTCAGCACGGTTATGTTGATTGTGGCTGTGTCGTTCTGAAAAGGAAATATGAATAATGTATGGAGAATTCGTCATCACCATACCCATCTGTAGCTCAATCACAAATAACTATCGACGTGCTTAAAAACATGCTAAGCATTTGAGCGATCACAGTGGACAAAAACGAACATGCTTAAGTTATCGCAGTCATAAGTCAACGCGTGTGTAATCTCTAAGTCAACGCTCGTGTCGGTTTGTTTTTTGCTTTCCTCGTAAATAAATACAGTTCACTGGCGAAAAATCGTCGTTTACTATAAAAAAATAATACAATATATTGCATTTGCAAAATAGTAACTAATACAAAAAAGTGAAAATTGAATTACAAACAATTACTATGGCGACTGCTTTTCTTGACATTTGGCTTGCCATCCGCCGGCTAAATGTAATAAAAAGCATGATAAATAATAAATAAAAAAATATAAATAGCAGTTTTAGAAAAATTTTATATTTACGCCGGTGAAATTCAAATATGTGGTTGCGCAGCAGGATTATACGTCGCGAAACGTAAATATTTTGACATTTAATATTATGTGTTCACAGATGTTCTATTGTGATCGTGAATACGATAAACAACCAAGGTGAGAAATTGTTATCACGTCGCTTATTAGCACGTCTGTAGTTATTTGTGATTGAGCTACTGCACCCGATTGGGCAAAAAGCACTGCAACGTATATTTTGTTAATTTTTTTTAGGAAACCAGATGATCGGTCTTACGTCTTACGCATACGGTGCCAGTCCAGCAAAAAAACGCGACATGTTTGGCTTTGATAGTGGTGACGTCAAGATTCGTGACGATGTTCTAAAAAAATTTGAATGGAAAGGAATGAACTTGAAAATTTACATGAATCGTGACGTATTAGGGGCGTGGCAATACAATGACCGTTCTTGCGGGAATTAAAAATGAAATTTTATGAGTATTTTTTATGCCACTAATAAGTAGCATTTTTTTTTAACAAGACAGTATTTCATAAACCCTTATTACTTAAAAATAATTTTAAAAAAACTGATATTTCTCTATCCCAGCAGGAATTGGCACACAACGAAACTTTGAAATAAGTATTTTCATTGATGTCGACCCAGTGAAAATTTGAAAGAAATGGTCAGGTACTCTAGAATCAATACAGCAATGTGATGTTAATTTTTTAATGACTTCTACGGATCTTTAGTGATAGACACGTAAAAGTGCAAAAAGAATTGCTCAAAAGAGCGAAATTGTCAGAAAGTTACGTATGTTAAAAATAAATAAATTATGTAATTGTGAAAATATAAAAACAATAAGCTTTTTTTATCCACAATTTCAACAAAAGTTTTAATCAAAACTAATTCAAACAATACAACAACAACAAACCATCACGCCATAACACTCTATCTTGGCATACAGATCTCGCTTCCTCTACATTCATACATCTTCTCATGCACGCACGCCGATTATTCCTACTTTTGACATGTCCATCTTCAAGTATTGATGGACTTGATCGTGCCATGTCTTTCTCGGTCTTCCTCGTTTTCTGTATCCATCGACATTTTTGCATCGTAGATCCTTTTAGCCGTTCTTTCGCTGTCCATTCGCTCTACATGTCCAAACCAACGCAGCACCCCTTTCTTGATTCTGTCAATAATGCATGTCTCAGCCTTACACACTTCACGGATCTCGACATTTGTGCACGTATCATACATCGTTTTACCGCACATTCGCCTGAGGGATCGCATTTCGACAGCATTCAACCTACTTTCATCATTATTCTTCCAATTCCATACTTCGCTCCCATACATTAGAGTTGGAACTAGAACTCCGTTGTGAACTGCTAGTTTAGCCTCCTGCGATAAACATTTGTTTGCCAAAGTAGATTTAATTTCCTTTCCTTAGAATTTCGTCATCTCTGTTAAGATATAGTTACTATTTTTGTTCTTCCACATTTTACACAGCCAAAGTGAATAAATGTGCTGAACACTTACAGCTTGTCCGTCAGTCACCATGACTTGGAAGGAATACTTGTCGTCTTCTTCATAGTCCAAACTCTTGCGTAGAACGACTTCCCCGGCAGTGCTGATGGCGAACTTGCTGAGAAACTGGCGATCCGATACAAAGTACTTCAATCCCTGAAATCATTGAAAAAATTCAGTAATATGCAATAATTGTATCTGTGACCACTGGGGTTCCACAAGAAATATACTATAACCATCAGAATTTTTTTTTTTTGAAATACAATTCCCAATCAAATTATTCATGTGGTCATCATCATCATCGTTCAATTTACGCACATAATGGTGCATAGGGCACTGCACTGGTAAACCAATTGCAGCATATCTTGATCATTTTTGTTACCTGAAGGTAAGATAATCAGTCCTACGCTTCAGTCCAGAGACTATAAAATATTATAGTGCGAAAAGTCATTTTTTAAATAAACATTTCACGTCAACCATGTCGGGAATCGAACCCGAGACCTCTCTCATGGTAGGCAAACGCGCTGACCACTACACCACGAGGCCGATAAATGGTCTCTGAAATGGCAGATAAATAGCCGACATGCGGTCTCTTTGCAATATTCGAATATTTGACTACTGGGGACTTTTTGCCATAACTACCATTAAAATATTTCCCTGATTTATAATTTCCAACCAAATGACTCGACATATATTCGAATTTGTGACCACAAAAATTTTTACTACCGCGTCCAGTAAAATATTTTTAAAATATTTATTTTATCCTCATCGTTTTCCTATCTGCGTCCCGTGGTGCACAGAGCACTAAATTAGTGCCTACTTCTATCATTTTTGTTACATGGAAGATAAGGTGATCAATCTTTCACCTCAAGTGCCAGCCCAGGAACAATGAAATATTCCAGCGTAAAACAAACCCCCTTTGAAACAAATATTTGATCCAACAGTGTTTCGAGTATGTCCGAATGTTTGCAGACTGGCTAGATTTCTTTCCTGTGGAGTTATTTAGATCTAAATTTGTTGCAACAGAGAGGGAAAACACTTTTGAGAAGGGAAAATGGAAGTAAAGTAGCCACTTAAACCAGTCAATGACATATCATAAGCCCTGTAAATACCTCGACATCTATATTCCCTTCTCAAAAATATTTTCCTCTGTTGCAACAAATTTAGATCCACATATTTTATGTTCATGTGAATTTCGTTTTATAATTGGATAGTGGTCTCGTGGCTAGCGCCGCGGACTCACGGGTCAGACGTCCGAAGTTCGAACCCCACTCAACCACAAATAAGTGTAAATTTTTTTCTTAAATTGTTGTATAAAAATATATTCTGTTAAAATATGTCCAGCTGTGCCTCACACAACGAACTTAATTCGTTCCAGGAGCAAGTTCGTTATGCGAAAAGTTCGTTATGTGAAACGCGTTTTCCCATAACAATACATGTTAAAAAAAATAATTCGTTCTGTAGCATAAAATATGGTAAGATGACATAAAAAAAAGATAAATTTTTTGTTATTATTTTTATTTAGATACATCTAAAAACATAATGAAAAAAACACACATTTTTTAATTTTAAGAAATAATCGAATCTTGCACATCTTCATCCATTTTCCGCTTTTTGGCCGATGGTGCAGTGAAAAACCTGTCCAAAGTCGTTTGTTTCTCTCTTTTCTTCAACATCTGCCGGAAATAACGGACAAGAGTATCGGAGTACAGGTCGTTGATCCTGTTTGCTTCAGCGGAATCCGGATAATGGGCATTGGTAAACTCCTGAACTGCTTTCCATTTGACCAGGATGTTCTTGATGTCAGCAGTTGGAATTGGTTGATTGTTTGATTGTTGCTCCTCGTTATCAGATGACGCTTCTCTTTGAGCATTGTCCTGTTGTTGGGCCAGAAGTGTTTGGAGCTCTTCAGTTGTCAGCTCTTCTTTGTGTTCCTCAATAAGCTCCTCTACATCCTCTTCAACGATTGCTGCGACACGTGCGTAAGTTAAGCGTACTGCTCAGTGACTAACGACTGCCTGCGCGGAAGGATGCAATAAATCGGCAGTGATCGTGTGAAGTGGGCGACTTCGTTGTGTGAAGCGAAGTTCGTTGTGTGAAGCGAAGTTCGTTGTATGAATCGTGAAATGAACGAAAAGGAAGTTCGTTGTGTGCAGCGTTCGCTGTGCCAGGCGTTCGTTATGCGAGGCACCACTGTACTTGTAATTTTCTTAAACTGAACGGTTTGTGTAGGTAGGAAGAAATTGCCTTATGGCAATATGCCCGCCCTTTTATGTATATGTATATAAAGTGTTGTCGGCCTCGTGGTGTAATGGTCAGCGCATTTGCCTACCATGCAAGAGGTCTCTGATTCGATTCCCGACATGGTTAAAATGAAATATTGATTTAAAAGGGTGTTTTCAGAATATTTCATAGTCCCTGAACTGGTACCCGAAGCGTAAGACTGATCACTTTACCTTCATGTGAAAAAATTGATAGAGATATGTACAAATCCAGTGCCCTATTCATCAAATCGGGTTGTGGTCCTGTGGCTAGTGTCTCGGACTCACAGACCAAAGGTCCGTGGTTCGAATCCCACTCTACCCCAACTTGATTCCATTTTCTAATAGTGAGTTATTTACAACTCGTTGAAAATGGCCCTCAAAATTAAATATTTGGGTAAATCATAAGAACGCAAATATTTTTTTTCTAATAAAAAAAAAAAAAAATCATTAGGTGCGGAAAGAGAATGATGATGATGATGATATTTATTTATTTTATTTATTTATTTAATTTTACAATACGCCCAAGGGGCATTTACAAAAAATATACAGGTAAGTACAAACATAGTGCGTAAAAATTTAAAAGATAAACAATGCTTTTTTGTATACATTTAGAAACAATAAGGAGCATACTGCCATGCAAAATAAAAAGTGAAACTTTACATAGTAAAAAAGAAAAAAAATATATATGGATATAATAACAGTACTTGAATTAAAAAGCAAATTGTAAATAACTTGTAAAGAATTCAAACAAAAAATAAATACATTTTCAAATACTTATAAGTATAAAAAAAATGGTATCAACAAATTATTGTTAAAAACAAATAATGAAAATTAGTTAACAGTAAGTATATATATGAAAATAATATAATATACGGTACGCAAAAATATTTGATAAATTAATATCAGAAAGAGATAAGATAATAATAATACACATCAAAAACAGAGAAAGAATTGTAACATAATTAAATAAACTTGATTCCTATTTTCTTATAGTGAGTTATTTACAATTCATTGAAAATGGCCCCCAAAACTGAAATATTTGGGTAAATCGTAAAACTGTAAATATTGTTTTTTTCTCAAACAACATCAATTTGCGTATTTTTTATGACATGTTAAAAATGTTGGCTATCCGTCATAATATCTCAAGGATAATACTAATTTTTAAACTTACTCTATCCCTTGGTCTATTGGTGTGAAGTGTCATGAGTACCGAGTTGAGTGGTAAATTTTCCATGACTGTGGCGTAAAAATGGCGCTGGGAGAAGTGGACCGCCGGCAGAGATGATGATTGCTTACTAACAGTCAAAGTTGCCAGGGCATAGCGATCAGGATTATCGTACTGCGTTGCCTAAAAAAAAATCAAAATAATAATATTAAATTTAATTTGTACTACAGCACACATCCGAGAAATATCAAATAATCATCAATAATTTAACATCAAATAATTTAACTTACGAATAACCTAGGACTAAAAGATTTTTTTTGTTGTATACATAGATAAAGTTCTGTAGTTCACTTTCTAATGACTAAAAAATACAGAAATTTTGAATTTTATTGTATTTTTTTTTTTAACAATATACATAAGAGGTAATACACAGTATTTAAAAAAAATTACATAGCAATGAAATTAAAAGTAAGAATAGTAAAGAAAAATCCAACAAAGGCGTGGCCTGTTCAAAGGCATACGAAAAATGTGAATTAATTTTTTGCTTCAATAATAAATAGACAGATGTAATATTTTTTGTATAATATAAGAAAATTTGTATAATAACGATTATTAATGTCTTACGTTTGATTAGCTAGGCATTCATAATCAAGTAGTTTTAGTTTTCTTTTGATATTGTATTGATATACTACATATGCTTAAAAGATAAAAAAAATCTCCATATTAGAACAGGCTGAGCTACGTTAGATGGAGACTATCCTAAACAGAGAACACTCCGTTTTCATTTTTTATTAACTAGTTTTATATAGATTCCCTAAATACGTATACTTATTTTGTGCAATAAATTTATAAAATAAATATGCAGACTAGTGTGACGCCACACAAGAGTTAACGAAATAATATCAGTAAAGAAAGAATTTGTAAAAATTGGGCCTGTAAAATATGCGTGTCTCTGTGCTAGCTCCATACTTAAAAGGGGTCAACACTGTTCTGGCATCGAGACAACACTATAACGTAGGCAAAAAGGTCCATAACCTTTTGCCAGAATCGTGGAAAGACGGGAGTGTTGTCAAGTTACGGAAGGTGTTGACCTCGCTCTTTCATGACATTGGTCGTAGGGAGTCAGAAAAGTTGATGCACGCCACGGATTGGAGAACCTTACTGGATGTCATAAATAAAACATAAAAAATAAGGAATAATTAAAAAAATAAATATTTATAGATGACAACCATGAAGTTTCGCATAAATAAATTGTCTATGTTTTTGTGAATGTATGTATGTGTATGCGCATGGGTGTATGTACGTGTGTGTGTATGTACATGTGTATATATGTGTATATTTATATATACATGTGTGTATATATGTGTATGTCTGTATGTATATGAATCAAAATGTGTAACCGAATAAGTTTATATTTTGTTTGTCTGTGCTCTATATTAATTTGTTAACTATTATAATATATAAAAATGTAATTGCCTAGCTTGGAACGGGGTATGTACCCTTGTTAGCTGGGCAAAGTGAATATGGAATTGTATTTTGATAAAGAGTGTGAATAAATAAATAAATAAATAAATTTAAAAAAAAAATTAAAAAAAAAAAAATAATAATAATAATAATAAATAATAATAAATAAAAATAAATAAATAAATAAATAAATAAATAAATAAATAAATAAATAAATAAATAAATAAATAAATAAATAAATAAATAAATAAATAAATAAATAAATAAATAAATAAATAAATAAATAAATAAATAAATAAATAAATAAATAAATAAATAAATAAATAAATAAATAAATAAATAAATAAATAAATAAATAAATAAATAAAAAAATAAATAAATAAATAAATAAAAAACACTTTAAAAAACTGTTCTGCCCATGTGACAAGTGATATGTGATGTTATTTTATCGACTTTAAATAGTGTCATAATATATTATATCCCCTCATACCAGCACTCGCTGATTGGGAATATTTCGTACAAATAACATTTGTAAAAAAAGCAAAAATATGTAAAATATACTCACCCGCACCACTAGGGTGGCTGGCATGGTGAGATCGTCGTCTGTGATCTCTCTCGCTACAGAAACTCTGGCGGAATCGCGGTCTATCTTGAAGCTGGGGTGGTCGATGTTAAAAGTGTAGAAGAGCGGGGCGTTGATACCCGTGTCTTGGTCTTCGGCAGATATCTCCTGGGGAGATATCGTTACGTGGGAGCCCTGAAACGTATGTATTATGAAGACCAATGTCCCGATTGTGCCGCATTGTTAGCTGGAGACAAGATCTGGACTTTTCTGGAGCGAGTCTTTCTAGATTTAAACAATCACCAAAGTGGACCAGATCTTGTCTCGAGGCAGTAATTATTATTTATTATTTGTCCTAGCCTTAATTTTCTTTAGTTTTATTTTATTTGAATTCTACCTGTGTATGTTACAAAGAAATTTGATTATCATTGTTAAATGGACAATGAGTCCGTAAATACAAAATAAAAAATTATTTTTCACTGCATTGAAATGAAATAAATAAGATTTTATTAGGTACCACTTAATTTTTGTAAATAATTTGTAGTTTTTAGAAAAAAGTCCGATAATTATATCCTGAACTGAAATAAATAAAAAAAAGTCGTGGACACCACCCCCCAAAACCATATTTTGTTTTTCAATTAAGTATTGTTATGTTCTAGTAAAAAAAAAAATGGTGCAGGTATTAACTTGAAAAATAATGAAGAGTTATCAAAGTTTCTAAAATAAAGTTTTTTATTGTGAATATTTAAAGAATTAACTTTTTGGTAAAACATTTTACAAAATGAATTTTTGTAATAATAATTTTTGTAAATAATGGTTTCGGCAAAAACACCGTGCCTTCTACGGGGTTAATTACAAACTAACATAATATGAACAGCTCCCCGGGGAGTTGAATCCAGTCCTTGTCTACAAAAATTTGGACAAACTCAAAATATTGTTGATAAATTACCTGGTCCATGAAGAAGTATAGAAATTGAAAAAATAATATTTTCAGGCGTTGCCCAGCATGTAGGTGAAATAATTCAATTAGATGAATCTCACCCGCCTAAATAAAGGTTTCAGCTCTTTGACTTCACAAACATCAACAGATGAATGAATTGAAGGAATATAGATGTTCAAATATGGGCAGAATGGTGAATGTTACACAGTGTGTAAAGTGGCCACTTAAACCAGCCAATGACAGGTCATAAGCCCTGAAAATGCCTTCACTTCCATATTACCTTCTCTTAAATGTTCTTCATCTCTGTTGCAATATGTTAATATACAGGTGTTAGGCAGAAGGTTGTCCAAATGGAATAGGCGGCCAGGAAAGGCCATTGCCGACTCGATCAGCCCCAATAACCTGGACTTGGCCTCATCGCGAAGGGGAGTTTTTTGTTGTAGTTTTTAGAAAAAAGTCCGATAATTATATCCTGAACTGAAATAAATAAAAAGAGTCGTGGACACCACCCCCCAAAACCATATTTTGTTTTTCAATTAAGTATTGTTATGTTCTAGTAAAAAAAATAATTGGTGCAGGTATTAACTTGAAAAAAAATATAGAGTTATCAAGGTTTCTAAAAGAAAGTTTTTTATTGTGAATATTTAAAGAATTAACTTTTTGGTAAAACATTTTACAAAATGAATTTTTTCAATGATTTTACATGCTGGTTTCATTAATGTCCCGATGAAGAGACGAGTAAGTCTAAAAACCGGAAGACATATAAAAGTCGGTAAGTGGTTATATACAAATATTGAATATCATATAGTGAATTTTTTTAGCTCTTTTAGATATTACATTGGTTTTTTAATCGAAATTATATAAATAAAATATCGGACTTCTTTCTAAAAACTACAAGAAAAAAAAACCCTCTTGGCAGTAAGGCCAAGTCCAGGTTATTGGAGCTGGTCGAGTCTGCAATTGCCTTCCCTGGGCGCCTGTTCCGTTTGGACAACCGTCTGCCTAACACCCTGTATACAAAATTTGCAATTTAGCACTATTAGAAATTAGAAAGGCTGTATATAACAATTTAAATATTATTATTATTAAAATTAAGTTAAGCAATAGTTCCATTTTAAATACGTTCCCTCTCCCTTAATCTACGTATAAACCCCCAGCTTCTACCCCCTCTCTTCTCCCTTACCACATCCACTTTACCCTCACTGTGTAAGTTTATTTCATATTTATTATGTTAGTATGCAATTAGCCCTGAAGAAGGGCGTGGTGTTTTTGCTGAAACTAGTTGGTTATTAAATTATTAAAAAAACGAAGTGGTACAAAATAAAAACAAAGTTTGAAATTGATATTTTAAGCACTAGCTTCGTGGTTATTCATTTTCAAAATAAAATATTAAAATTAGACAGCTTGGAAATCTTGGAATTTAAAAGGGTAATTCATAAGAAGAAAAAATAATAAATAACCAAATAAACAATATTTACTTCAGTCCACTCCTGTCTAGTTTTATATATCGTATCCATCTCATTTCACACATTGCGTCATTAAAAATACAACGTGACAAAAACACTTGAAATATTAGCTCTATAATATGTATCAATAATGTAACATTTAGTTATCACTGTAAAAATAAAACAGGATAGAATTCCTTGATAAAGAAGCTTGAAATATAGAATAAATAAAATGAAAAAATAATAAGTGATTAAAAACAAAGTTGTTTTATGTTTATTTTATTAAAAACAAATCGTTTAATTTTAATGTACAGTAGAACTCCAATTATCCGAATCAATCGGGAACGGACCCATTCGGATAATAAGATTTTTTTCCGGAAAAGGATGTTTTTTAATTCATTACTGTACGTATGTTGAAAATGGGAGAAAAAACTATTTTTAAAGAAAGAGAACATTTAATTAATTAAATGAAAAGGCAACACTTTTGCATGTTAAGCGTAGTTACAAGTGCTGTACATTAGTACAGTACGTACGTACCGCACTGTAAATGAAAGTCATTGCTTGCTAAACATCTCAGTCAAAGTAAGCTGTTTGACTGTTGTCATCCGTTTTCAGGCAGCCAAGTCGTTATTTTGCGAATCGCATTCCGTATTTTTTTTTCTGAAATTCTGAAAGCGATTCGGATAATCAGCGATTCGGATAGTCGGAGTTCGTCTGTATTTTTTATAAATCTGCTCCTTAATACAAAAGCTCGACTTGTGAACGAAACAAATAAAATATTAATTTTTCGAAAATGCAACGTAAATACCTGGCTGACTCTGTCGGGAAGAACGGCTGTGTACCGATCCTCTTGGAATTTGGGGTTCTGGTCGTCGGAGTCCAGCACCTGGACGTTTAGCACGGTATCCGAGAACTTGGGAGGCGTGCCTTGGTCCTGGGCGCGGAGGCCGATCGTGAAGTTCGGGAGAGTCTCGTAGTCCAGCGCCTTCCTCAGGACCAGCGTCCCCTCCAGGGAGTTGACAAAAGAGAAGTAGTCCTGAAGAAGAAAGTGTTGAATCAGTCACATGGCTGTGGGAAAATCAAAGATTGCAGAGATAAAATAGAGACAAATTGCACAAACGGTAGTAGCTAAAAAAATAAAATACAGTTCGGTGTCTAAAAAAGAAACGGAACCATGGACAGTGGGTTTTGACTAGATTGCAGTGGTGATCATTGATTTCATTTACAGGTAAGCTAAAAAAAAAATCATAAATTTGTACCTACATAATATAAAATTAGTAAAATATTGTAATTAAATCAACTGGTCCAAGAAGAAGTTTAAAAATTTATTCCAGGCGTTGCCTAGTATGTGAAATAATTTAATCAGATAAATCTCTTCACAACAATAAAGGTTTCAGTTCTTTAACTTCACCAAAATCAACAGAAGGAATAATTGAAGAAATATGAATATTCAAACACAGGCAAAATGGTGAATGTACACAGTGTGTAAAGTGGCCACTTAAACCAGCCAATGAGCTGTATTATTTGGGTGAGATTCATCCGGCTGAACCAAATCACCTACTAGGCAACGCCTGAAAACGATTTTCCAATTTTTATACTTCTTCTTTTACCAGGTAGTTAATTCAACAATGTTTGAGTATATCCAAATGCTTTTCTCCCTCTCTGTTGCAACAAATTTTAACATTATATTGTATAGTTATTCATTTTCTTATAATGCTTTTCTGCTATTATTTATAAAATCTTCTAAGAGCAACTTTTGTTTTTATGCCCCAATGTCCAGAATGTGAAGATTAGTCAATTCGTCACACGACTTGGAATACTTTGGGATAGATCTTCCGGCTTTTCGAAGATCTCTTCGCCACTAAAATAATGTGGGATGAAGATGGATTGGCATGGTTTAGCTCTAAGTCTTATGTGTTTATGAACATATTGTATACTTTTATTTTATTGCCCTTGTTTGTCTTTGCTAGATAGTTTTATGTTATTTTTGTTCAGCTTCTTGTATTTATTTTTCTTCGTGTAACTTTTGTAATTGGCTTAGGCCGCATATATAATAAATACGAGTAAATGTGAATATAAAAAGCAAACCTTGAAATCTCCACCAAAAAGAGACAATTAAAAAAATAAATTAGTTATTGATGCCAAAATAAACTATATATAAAAACCTACCTACCTAAATAATAGCGTAATTCAAAACCGTCTCTAAATCTTGCAAAAACAGATTTCAATTATACTACTTGACACCGCAAACTAAGCATTCTCCATTGAAGTTAGTGAAGCATAATTAGAAATCTCACAATTCTTTTTTGAAGCTTTTCGCAAATATCTCAGTAACTCTTTCAATGGAGATTCCTAAGTTTGCTTCTGTAGGGTTCACAGTCCATAATCGATGACACACACGTGCTAAATTAATACGTTTCACCTGAAATAGTTCGACGACCAAAGAAAGCAATATCATCATTGTCTATACAATCCAATATAACATATAGTGCAACTCTAACAGTATTCCATATCAAATCGGGAGTATCGTTCTGCAGTACATTCACATCGTCCCTACCATGAAGAAATGAACTACAAAGGAACGTGGTCTGTAAAGAGACCACAGAACGCAATCAACATTAGTCAGCCCAACAACTTCAGTTCAGTCAGTCAGACCAGCTCGACGAAGTCACTCAATTCGAGCATGTAGTTCAAGTGCAGTCTCTTCAACCCATCATCGACGTAACACTCGTCCGACATAATTCATTATTTTATTCGCCATGTAATAAATAACCATCAAGCAGCAACCTCGTGTCTTTTCTCAATCTCTAACTGGGGTAGGAGCCCCAACAACCTATTTCCTACATTTCTAATACCCTCAAATAATATTCCTCATTATATATTCTGTTATGAGGAATATTGAGAACGGTAGTGGTTACACACATAAATCACAACCGTCAACCACAACCATAATACAAGATACTCTAATAGGGATCTGATACTAAGTGAAGGGGTCAACACTGTTCTGGCATCGAGACAACACTATCACGTAGGCAAAAAGGTCCATAACCATTTGACAGAATCGTGGAAAGACGGGAGTGTTGTCAAGTTGCGGAAGGTGCTGACCTCGCTCTTTCATGACATTGGTCGTAGGGAGTCAGAAAGATTGATGCATACCACGGATTGGAGATTCTTATTGGATGTCGAAAATTAAAAATGAAAAAAAAAAATAATTAAAAAAAATATATATACAGATGGCAATCATGAAGTTTCGCATAATAAATAAATTGTCTATGTTTTATGAATGTATGTATGTGTATGCGCTTGGGTGTACGTCCGTGTGTGTGTATGTAAACGTGTATATATGTGTATGTATATGTATCAAAATATATATACGAGTAAGTTTATATTTTATAAGTCTGTGCTCTCTATTAATTTGTTAACCATTTTCATATATTATAATGTAATTGCCTGGCTTGGAACGGGGTATGTACCCTTGTTAGCTAGGCAAAGTGAACATAAAATTGTATTTTTGATAAAAGGTGTAAATAAATAAATAATATAAAAAAAATATTATGAACACTGTGATTGGGTTCATATTGCACACATTTTTTAATACTTGTTTTGTTTTTCCATGAAACAAAATTGATATTTTGGTTTGTCGGTTGGAGAGACCACATTTTTATAACACAGATGATCACCCGAGGGTTTCAGGCCCCGGGTCACTAACCGCATGAGGCCCGGGCAGGACGCGGTACTCCACGGTGGAGAAGGGCCCGTGCTGGTCCCTGTCCTTGGCCCGGGCGGCCTGCAGGGCCCGGGTGCCGGGGGCCGTGACCTCGGCCAGCCGCAGCCGGTAGGGGGCGCCGATCCACTCGGGTGCGTTGTCGTTTGCGTCGGTGACGCGGATCGATACCGGGATCACGAAGCTCTGGAATCAGGAAAAACATTTTTAATTTGTTATTTTTTTGTAAAATGAATAGGGAAATATCACTTTTTTTAAACATTTTTAAAAAGTAATAAGGGTCTATGAAATACTTTAAATAAAAAAAATACTGATTATTAGTAGCATAAAAAATATTTTTAAATTTGTAATTTTGAATTCCGGCAAAAACCGCCATTGCATTGGCCACGCCCCTAATACGTAAATATTAATTTTCATTTTCAACTTTGTTCCTTTTCATTATTTTTTTTTTTACTTTAAAAAAAAACAATATTAGCGTTCTTATAATTTACCCAAATATTTCTATTTTGGTGGCTATTTTCAACGAGTTGTAAATAACTCACTATTAGAAAATGGAAATCAAGTTGGGGTAGAGTGGGGTTCTAGCCTCGGACCTCTGATCCGTGAGTCCGCAACACTGGCCACGGGACCACAACCCGATTATCCAATCCGCCGGTTGCGAAATAATAATGTGCTGTTTCTTGATCAACACAGCACAAACTATGGCGTGCATGCATCGATGTCCCGATTGTGTCGTATTGTAAACTCGAGACAAGATCTGGACTTTTTTGGTGCAAGTCTTAAAAGATTTAAAAAAATCACTAAGATAGACCGGATCTTGTCTTGAGGTAGTATTTTTTTTGTCCTAGCTTTAATTTTATTTAGTTGTATTTTATTTTATTAGTCATAGTTTAGACTGCATAAGTACGTCAAATTATTTTTTTATTTTTTTTTATATAAAATCGTCACAAATCTTGACGTCACAATTATCAATTGTTATCATAGGGTTTTTCCTGTGACATATTTTAAAAATCATTTCTTATTTCAAAGTATATATAAAAATATTTCTCCACAATATCCATATTGATTTTGAAAATATAATTAATTATTCCGTATCCATTTCATATATTTTCATCAGTATTCGTAGTACATAGCATACGTTGTGTGGAGCCCATAATACATAACAAACATAGAAAGGATTGAAAATGTTCAACGAAACTTTTTAAAATACCTAGATTATAAAAACAATAAAACGCTTTGTACTTACAGCCAATCTGCCAAACAAAATGGATTTTTTACCCTTGAAAATAGACGCACTGTATCTAAATTATGCTATTTACATAAATTATTAAATAATAAAGTAGACTATTTTAACCTACTCTCCAAAATTAATCTTTATGTCCCTTTTCGCGTGACAAAAAATAAGTATTTATTCCATCTGCCAGTCTGCAGCACTAACTATGCACAAAACTCTTTCCTCTATCGTTCTTGCTCTATCTATAATGTTTTTTTTCATCTATTGATATATTTTACATACCTCTTAATTTATTTAAAAATAAATTAAGACCTATTATTTCTGGGTGTGATACGATCCCACTTACTATTTAATGGTGCACACTCCTGAACACTTACTCCCACACTAATACACATAAACACACATCTACACTTACTCTCATACAAATACACATAAACACATCCTTTTGTTGTAATACAATTTAATCATATGTATGATTTTTATTTAAAAACTTTGCTGGTCTGTCTTTAAACTATATTTAAGAAAAATAATTTATTATATCACTGTCGACTGTTTGTTTCTTTAAAATAAATAAATAAATATTTCCCTTTTACTAATCTTGTAATAAAATAATTCCTTATTTCAATACTAATTAATAGAAGCTCTGTCGTCCCTAATTCAACCTAAATCTCAAGAAAAACCTATTTTCCAGAAAGGTGGTTTCAGACTGGAATAAATTGTCAAGCCTAGTTGTCCATTTCATTACGGTCAACCAAACAGTTTAAAAACCTAATTTTGTTGCAACAGAGAGGGAAAACATTTTTCAGAAGGGAATATAGAAGTCTAGGCATTTACAGGGCTTATGACCTGTCATTGGCTGGTTTAAGTGACCAATTAACACACTGTGTTACATAATGCCCAGGTTCAAACCCTGCTCAACCTTTTGAAGGTAACTTGTTTCTCATTTTCTAACACGGACTAAAATAAAATGGTCCCCTAAAAATATTTCAGTAAATCATAAGACGGAAAGCAGTGTGGATCGGAATGTCTGTTTACCGGGTCGCTGGTGCGCTTCCTGTCGCAGATGACGTTGACGTAGACGGACGAGGGCCCCAGCACGCCCTCCTTGTCCAGGGGCCTGGACAGCGTGAGGTTTTTGGAGCCGGGGGCGATCCGCACGGGGCTGTCGGCCTCCTTCAGGCCGAGCGCGATGCTCTCGTGCGGGTCGCCGTGGATGCCGAGGACGCCTGCGTACAAACAAATTTAATGCAATATAGAGGAAAATTTAGTGATTCATAGGAGGAAACGGAATGCCTTGATACGTCAACGTTTTCTTCCTCATCAGCAGAGGTAGAAGCTCAATATTTGCACCACAGATGGCTCTCATCTATACTCGGAAAATGGCGCTGCTGTCACTAATATGTCAAATTTTACATTTACAAGACACTTTTGACATTTTCATTAAAACCAAAAAAACTGAAACTTTAGGGGGTGTCTTTGCAATTTGGGTAATTTTATTTATTTGACGCTTTATATACGTATACATTTTGTATACATACAGGGTGTTCTTGAAACCCTGTCACATCTGAAACCACGATGATCAGTATGAGCAAGAAGACATATTAGCATATTTAAAAACATATTTAGAATAATGATTTTTTTTAAATAAAATATTTAAAAAAACAAACGGTTGCTTATTTCTGCAAGGGAGAAGTGAAGGGAGCGCGGCGTAGTATCATACTCCCCCCTTCTCACTTCTCGTTTTACCCCTGCAGAAGTAAACAACCATTTGCTTTTTTTGATATTATATATTTTTTAAATTTATTCGTTCTAAAAAAATATTTTGATGTGCCAATATGTCTTCTTACTTATACTGATCATCGTGGTTTTGGATGTGACAGGGTTCAATGAACCCCCTGTATAAAGGCGGCATATTTACAAAATTCAAAAATATAGATTACACAAACATCATTCTGTCAGATTTAAAATTTACACTAAAAATGCATTATGTAACTTAGTAGACATTATAATAATAAATATGTACATCTCCCTTCCCCTCCTTATCCTCTCTTCAAGCATTCTTGTCCTAATCCCGCCCAATTTACAGTAACTTAATGTTCTTAAAATAAATATTAAAAAAAATCTTTGATACTCAATAGAGTACATGAAAATAACATTTTTATATGTATAAATTGTAATACTATGTGGAAATCTGTTATAAGTTCTGAGTTTATACACTATATCTGTTTGTTTACTATAAATATGTACGTAGAACTGTTGATTTCCCAAATAAAATAAAATAAAATGTTGCCTTAAGGCAATTTCGTTCTAAATTTTTTTAAGTAACAAGTTCCTTAACTAAACCGTTTAGTTTGAGAAAATGAGAAGTATATTATGGAAAAAAGTAGAACCACGTATAAAACCAAAAACATGTTTTCTAAAAACATAGTAAAAAGAAAAATTGTGTTACATGTTCTGTCATTATATTTGTGAAAAACTTTAACTGGATATATGTACAATTTTTATATTTATTAAACATATATTATTATTTAAATAAAAGACGAGTGATACTTTAATCCATAAATTTGGAATATCCAGTGACCGGTTTCATCGCTTTCGCGACATCTTCGAGACTGGTATCTTTATTAAGGAGTTCAATGTATTTGTGGATTAAAGAATCACCCGTCTTTTATTTATATAATAAATTACCATGAACTTCCATCGAGAATTTTCACTTACAAACCTAAATGTTTTTCATAAACATATATTGTGTTTAAATAATAAAAAAATAAACAAAAAAATAAATAAATTAAGACTATTAAAATTCGTGAATAAATAAACAGTCATCTGAATAAAGTACGTTTTTTGTAAGACCGTAATGGATTGTTCTTGCTTCGGTTTGGCACAAACTGATTAGGTACATTAAATAACAAAATATAAAGGATGTGACTAACGCCAGCAGGTGAGTAGTGAGTAGACAAGCCATAATACTCCATTTTTAACAATATACAAGTGTTTTGGATACGAGTGGATGGGCATGGTATGTCTGACAGGATTTAGCCACGCAGCGTCCTTGAACCAAGATTATGCGGAGATTAAAATGTATGATACATAGTACACAGCTACCATAGCATGGATATTTTATTTCGCGAAAAGATTTATTGTTTATTTATTTTATTTTACTCTTTGCACGTGTAGAGCAAATGGACAGCGAAAGAGTTACTAAAAAGTTTGACGATGCAAATGTTCACGGGTGCGAAAAACTGGGGAGACCTAGAAATACGTGATTCAATCAAATCCAATAACACTTGAAGATGGACATGTCAAAAGACGGAATAATATTAGTAATAGATCCGATAGTATACTGTCAGTACCAGGATGCGGAACTAAGATCGTACAGAGGAACTCCTTACATGTTGGTCCAAGATTCTTCAATCTTCTAACTAAGGAACTACAAAACATTATATCACTGGTACAGTTAAAATTAATCAGTCTTGGATTAGCATAGAAGCAACAGATAGACATATTCTTTTAAAAAAATATAAAAAATCAAAAAAATTATTTTTTAAATGAATCATGTTTTCGTAATATCAGCATTAGTTAATTTCGTTAATTTTTCTTTTCTTTTTCTTTTCTTTTCTTTTCTTTTCTTTTCATGGTCATGTCATACCATATATTTGTGCTATACACTTTTTAATAATTTAAAAAGGAATGGCCTACGCTCAGACGCTGAAGTCTTTGTGGGAATTTTTTCCAATTCATGTTATAGCTTAATTTTAAGATGTATTAAACAAATAAAAAACAACAAAAAAAATTGGCGTGCGTACATGATAAGGCGTATGAATGAACGATAAAATTTTACCAATGCAGTGCCCTATGCACCATTACGTGCGGAAAGGCAATGATGATGATTTAGAATAATCACAACATTTTCACGAGGGCTCAGTAAGTAGCAATAAATTTAACACAGCAACCTAGTAAATGTGTAATACACAATAAACATAGTACACGTGGCGCAACCACGTATATATACTTTTTTTAGAAGTTGTTACAATTATTTTTATATTTTGTATGCATTTCATGTTAAATTTGCTGTTTATTTTCTAAAATAAATACAATGAAAATAAAATGTAGGTAATCTTACCAATCACGGAGCCTACAGCCGCATCTTCGCTGACGAAGAAGCTTTCTACTGAGCCACCACTTTCTAAGTAGCATCTGCTATCTCCAACACCTGAAAACAAAACAACTCAAATTATAATAAACACATCTCAAGAGAGACGAAGTTTCTGTTAGTTCCTGCAGATATACAAAGCAAGAAAATAAAATCCAATTGCAAAATATTAACATTGAACATTTAAATTTAATTTAAATATAATATACGACACTGCATCACCATCATCGAACCCTTTTTTGCATCTGATGAAGCAAAGGGTATTGCATTGTTAAACCAAAGATCCTGTTACAGGAAGGTAAGGCAATCAGTCGTACGCCTCAGCCTTGTCTAGGACATTAAGATATGACGAAATAATTTAATTTTAAGCACTATTAAAATAAAAAATAATTGTCGGCCATCCCAGGTACCAGATCCCGAGCATAGTAGGCGAACGCACCAACCACTACACCACTAGGCGGATGTACAACATAGTGTCTCAACTCAATTTCCGTTTTCAGGATTTTTATCGTTTCATCATAATATATAAAATGTGATAAATACAAAAAATAATAAATATTTATTCTTAAATAAAACAAAGGTATACACAGTTAAATGGCGGACTTATTGCCACTAGAAATATCTTACAGTCTGATCAAAAAACAAACAAAAAAATTAAGTAGTGAAAAAATAAATAATAATAATAATAAAATAAGTAAATAAAAATTTAAGAAAATACAATGAGTAAAAAAATAAATATAAGTTATGGGGTCTATTGTTGATGTTATTTACATTTTATACGAAAATATATTACACAAAATAAAATTATAATGAAAAACTAGTAGCGTAAAACTTTCGAAACCAATATTTCAAATACACCCCTACCAGGAATCGAACCCACTACTTCAAGAATGGTAGTTTAACGCGCCAACCACAACAACATCTAGTCGAAAATACTCTCTCAGGGTTCTTCTACACATTTCACGCTCAGAACTGTATTCTTAACTTAATAGCACTTTTCAAGCCTTCCTAATAATTGTTGTGAAATATCGTATTATTTCTGAGTAGGATAGACATGAGTCACTAAATGTTTCCTACGCAACTGTTTCTAGGACAAACATAATAACTATTTAATCGTCTTGATTCACTAGTCGAAAATCACTGTAAAGCTAATTAAAATTGTAATTACTTCATATTTCATATCTAACCGCATCTTAAACGAATTTATAACAGCTTTTAAAAGATGGACGGATATTTTAATTACTTCATTATTTGACCAGAGGAAATAAGCGTATGTAGGTACTAGTTTCTGAAAAATTAATAAAGGTATGTCAATTAGAGGTGTTCGTTTTTTTTTACAGAAATACTTAAGTAGCCGTGGGGAAGTGCTGCAGATGATGATTCTGTTTTTGTGCTGCAGAAGAGAGCTGTTTGAGCAATTTACAATGCGAGTCCCCGAGAATCGCTTAGAGATATATTTTTAAAAATCAATATATTGAGAGCCGCATGTCAATATATCTATGAAAATTTAATGTACATTCATAAAAATATTGTTGATTTGAGAAGAAACAGACATTTCCATAGGTTCAACAATAGAAATAAAGATATGATAGTTGTGCCCACTACTAGACTGCATACGATTCTACAATAAGGTACCTCTTGAAATTCAGGCTTTGCCAGCAAAAAAAACAAAGATTTTGTCAAGTATAGCTTGTTTGGAAACAGTTACCGTAGAGTCGATGAATATTTGTAGGACAAGACAGCGTAGCATAAGATTGGCGATTATCGATTTTAATTTATTAGTTTTTGTTTTTTGATTTGAATTTTATTTTATTGAAATAAACGGCACTTAGTGCCTTTTACATATAAGTTGCATATAATAAAATACATACATGTAAGTAAAATAAGTAAAATATAGTATTTAAAACAAATTATTACTAAACGGTTATTTACAAATTAAGGAGTAAAAAAAAAAGATACAGAGTTAAAAATTATATTTATAATTAAAAAAATACTTCAAAAATTTAATATTTGGTCTTAGAAATATTTTGAATCTGTAAAAAAAAAAGTAAGAAAGCAACACATCTTAACAAAAAAATTAAAACAATTTTGAATAACACTAAACGAAGATTTTTCTCTTTTAAATTACGTGTATTATTATTTAAAACTACTACTTTTTTTTTCATTTGGAATTCGTTTCATATACTAACTATTGATTTATATTTTAATGATTTATATTTTATTGATTTTTATTATATAGTTATAATTTATTTAATGACGATTATAGGAGATTCGATGTATCCTATATAATATATAAAGAATAATAATAGTTTAGAAATTACCAAGATCATTGATAATTGTTTTTCCATCATTGATCATTGATATGTGGCGAAGAAGATAACCAGGAAGGTTTCTCTTATGGGAAGAATTGGAAGATATGTAAGTGCAGATTCATGCAAGATGATATATAATTTCATTAGTGTGTCTTATATACATATATACATGTATATCAGGGGCGTGCGTTGGGGTTTTTGATTAGGGAAACAATTAGTATATAAGTAATTGGTACATAATAATATACACTGCCCTTAAGAAATAAGAGATAAACTAAATACTTATATGATTAGAAATAAAAGCAATAATTTCACATATCTAGTAAAAAAATAGAATAACAAATTAACCAACTTCACTATTTTTTTTATTTATTTATTTATTTTTTTTTAATTTTTTTTTTTAAAAAAAGAAATATTTGCGTTCTTATGATTTACCCAAATATTTAATTTTGAGGGCCATTTTCAACGAGTTGTTTATACTATAATAAATAACTGCAAGTATTTTGTGGCGTTGTATTTTATTTGACTAAAATGCAGTGAAACCAAAATTGATATTATCTCGTTAAAAAACTCGACTTTTCAACGAAAAAAAATTGGTCATTATTTGAACCTGAAAAATAAAAATATGTAGAAGATTATAAACTTTTTTCTTAAAACAAATAAAGATTGTATTGATATAATGTTTAAATTAAATTCAAAATTTTATTTTGTATTCCTACTCCACCACAAAATAATAATTATAATATTATGTTCATCGCCAAAATACTAAAATCGCATCTGCTGCGCGGCGCGGCGCGGCGTTACGTTCGCATCGCATCTAAACTACATGGCAAAAAACGTATTAGTGTGTTTCGATTGCTTCCTTTCATCATCATCATCATCATGATCATTGCTTCCCTTGCCTGGTGAGAATTGAAGTCTGCGCCTGCGCCCGGACTGCGCATTCAGTACGGCGCTGGAACGGCATTTCGAATTTGCTTCCACCGCGATCGTTCTTTAAATCGATACCCAGCCAGCCGGTAGTAAGTACTCGCCGATCAGTACGCGCATGAAAGCGCTGGTGAACGGATGTGTTAGTGGGTTGCGTTGCTTTTTATCATTTTTTTATAAAGCGATTGTAAAATTTTTCCGCAATTTATTGCGATTATAAATAAAATTATTATTACATTATTTGTTTATAGTAATCTAAATGTTAGGTATTATGACTGATAATTAATTTATTAAATATGATATTTTATAAACATTATTTGGCTAAATTTAGGAGAATCAATGGTTCCATGCGTTCTATGAGCGGACCGCGCATGTTGTATATATATATAAATCGTCTTGACGTTGCAGCGACCTGTGACGGGCTACCGTGTATTCTCGCTCCTCAAGCTTTGGTCTTAAAAAAGTTTAGCTACTGGGTTTAGGGCGAGTGCTCACATATCTGTTGCTAAATCTCCTCCTCCAAACCCAGGGCTGCGATTACGAATGGCTATCTTCATCGGTATATACTGAGACGGAATAAACGAATATCGATGTTTATGTACGAAAGTGTGTATATTTGTATGAAAATTCAAAGTATCTTCGTCCGTAACCGGTAATTTAAAATGTTTAAAAAAAAAATTAATACATATTATAATTTTCATACAAAAAAATTAATTTTACTTTGTAGATAAAATTGAAGATAAATTTTAACTTCCCATCAGAATACGTACCCTGGTCCTCAAAGATGCGAATATTATTATTGTTTTGAAACATATTTTACTTCATGAGTTATCGCGCTTACCTGCGCGTTAAAATAATTATTGGGTAATTAATTTTTGTTAGGGAAATATCACGTTTTTTCAAACATTTTCAAAGTAATAAGGGTCTATGAAATACTGTCCGGTAAAAAAACATTTTGCATAAAAAGTGGCCACTGAAACCAGCTAATGACACGTAATAAGCCCTTTAGATGCCAAGATTCCTTTATAATCTTCTCTAAAATGTTCTTCATCTCTGTTGCAATATGTTAATATTAACAGATCCCTAGGGAGTTGAACCCAGTCCTTGTCTACAAAAATTTGGACAAACTCAAAATATTGTTGATTAATCCACGTGGTCCATGAAGAAGTATAGAAATTGAATATAACAAACAAATATTTAGCAAAACAAATAAAAACCCTTCCCTTAAAAACGCTTTACGAGTCTAGATAGTTAATAATCTTATACACCTTAGCAGGTAAGGTATATTGCGTTTCTTCTTTTGTTTGTTATGTGTATGAATAAATTAGACATTGTTTTTTTAGGAAAGTAGAAAAAGAGCCGTCATTCATGCGCGTTTTTCAAACTGCCTAATAAACCTTTGAATTTGTTAATTAATTCAGGAGAAAGTTACCTATCACATTGATTTAATTGCTAAATGTATCCGAGAGGCTGCTGGCTGGTGTACGTTGGTAGTTCGTACGAGATACATATGTATGTAGTGAGTATTCATATTATACCTACGGTATACCGTCAATCTTGACCGAGACTGAATATAGTATATACCAGGAGCGTGCGGTGAAGTTTTTGATTAGGGAAGCAGCCATTTGGTACTAGATGTTCAAATCGGATTTTTCAAATGTTTATCGGGTTGTGGTCCTGTGGCTAGTGTCTCGGACTCACGGACCTAAGGTCCGTGGTTCGAATCCCACTCTACCCCAACTTGATTCCCATTTTCTAATAGTGAGTTATTTATTGGTCACATTAATAGCATTAGTAATAGATCTCTAAGAATGTTGGGTTTCATTATCAGAACCACTAAATATTTCAAAGATATTGGTGCACTTAAAATAATGTACACGTCACTTGTAAGAAGCATTTTGGAGTACAACTCTACAATCTAGGCTCCTCATTATTCTAGGCACCAATATTGTATTGAAAAGGTCCAAAATAAGTTTTTACGATTTATAAATTTTAAATTAGGTGTTGGTATTGAATTTTTAAATTATGATTTGTTACTGTTTATTTTGAAATTATTAAGACTAAGTGACAGGAGAGTTATAACTGATTTATTAAATTTATATAAAATAATCCATTCCATGTTTGACACCCCTGCACTTTTATCACTTATTAGTTTTAATGTACCAAAAAGGACAACTCGGCAAACCTACCAATACTGTGGCAACAATACTTCGACATCATATGGTAAAAATGCAGTCATCAATAGACTTCACTCTCTAGGCAATAAGTACCAGGACATTGGTGACTCATTTCACATGAAATTTATTACATATAGAACGGCTCTTCTTCTTTATTTTATTGGTAATAGTTCTAGGTAACTATTTGTTACTTTTGTTAAAAATTTGTTTTAAACTTCTTTATTAGTGTTTTTTTTTTCTTTTTTCGTTTCTTTTCTTAATTAATTTATAAGTAAAAAATATTTCTCTTTATCATTTTTTTTACACCATTATATATTTTTATAAATAAACATATACTATTTACCTAAATATTAGTTTTCAATAATAATACATATATATATATATTTTTTAATGTTATTCAAAATTACTTCTTAGTTATTTTTTTAACTGGTTCAAAGTATTTCTAATACCAAATTATATTTTTTTATCCATAATTCTACAACTGGTAATATTTTATTATTTTTATAGTTTATATTTCTTAGACTTTCTAAATTAATCATATTGTTTTACACGCTCTATATTACTTATAATTATACATGTTTGTATATTTAATTGTATTTGTAACTAATATGTAAAAGGCACTAAGTGCCGTTTATTTCAATAAAATAAAAAATAAAATTTACAACTCGTTGAAAATAAACCTCAAAATTCAGTATTTGGGTAAATCATAAGAACGCAAATATTTCTTTTTTCTTTAAAAAAAAAATAAAAATATGGGCAGAATTGTGAATGTTACACAGTGTCTACTTAAACCAGCCATTGACGGGTCATAAGCCCTGTAGATGCCTAGATTTCTATATAACCTTCTCTTAAATGTTCTTCATCTCTGTTGTAATATGTTAAAAATAATATGTTACATCATATCGGCGAATATCTACAAATTGCACTTTTTTAAATGTGAACATTTGTTGAAATACCATTTAAAATAAAATGAATTAATACATTACTAGGTCAGAAAGAAGGAGGAGTTTGTTAGATTTTCAATGCATCGGTAGTTCAGATGCTCAATGAGTTTTTCTGGGTTATTGCGCCGCGCATGCTTTCGAAATGTGATCTCAAGCGAATGTGTGGTAAAAACTATTTACGATAGGTGAACAAATAATGTCGAAATCCGCGCATTATGCTAGCTGAGACAAGCATTGTCAACAAAAACGAGAGACGTGATGCGTCGGTTTAGATACGTAGAGGAAAAGGACAGCGAAGAAACGGCTAAAAATATTTGTAATGCGAATGCCGATTGATGCAAAAAACAAGGAAGATCGAGAAAGACACGGCATGGCTAAGTCCAACAAAAGACATGAAGATGGATAATTCAAGAGTCGGAATAATCGGCCTGGGTGCATGATAAGACGTAGGAATGAAGAGGAAGCGAGGAACCTCCATAAAATTTGCCAAATTCACAGTAAAAGTTGTAGAGTTGAATTCAATTAAAATCGTGATTTATGAAATTGAAAATGTTAAACGAGTAACTCGTTTATCAAAAAAAAAACATTTTTCGTAATAAAGGATTTCGATCTAACCCATGCCAATTCATTTTCATCCCACACTGTGTTAATGGCGAAGAGATTTCCGCAATGGCGAAAGATCTATCTCAAAGAATTCTGACTTGAGCGACGAATTGACTTAGCCACACATTCTGGACATTCTGTTGATTTTAACTTCACAAAAAATGATGAATAGTAACAAATATTTAGTAAATTTTCAACAGTCTTCTTTTTTATCGGATGAAACATATTGCTTTTAGCTATAAGTCCTACAAAACGCATATTTTTTTTATATTTAAAGTTTAAATGAATAAATAACCCATACATATTTTGTTATAAATTTATTTAAAAATAAGTGGTTCTATCATTGACCGCCTGTAAAATAAAATAGAATATAACAGAGTGATATGGTATTCTATTATTTTTGCTTACTTAATAATTATTTATTATAAACACAATTTACTAGTTCTGATTTTGTATCCATTTTATTTTTTTTTTTTCTAAAATACGTTTTGCAAAATAAATGAACAAAATAATATTTTTTTTAATGGTTGATTGCAAAAAAATGCCACTTGCCACGCCAAAAAGTTGTATAAATAACTAAGAATACCACACAGCATAATAACTCAGAAAAAATATTAAACGTTTCTTAAAATGAAGAAAACCTTAAAATGTGTAATAGTTTATTGTTCTTGTTTTGACTAATTAATGTAGGGTACATCCACATACTAATAATTAATTAACATTTTTGCATATGAAGTATAATATTATACTAATTAAAATGTACGTTTATTACAAAACAAGAAATTTAATTAATGAATTAGGTACTAATAATTATATCTACTGAATTCATTGTGGTATTTTTAAAAAAGAGTTATATTAGTTGTGTATTAAAATAATGGAGAATATAGCCATATAATATTTAATATATATCACGAAGTCAATAATAATCGTCGTTTGAGTTAATTTCAAACATGAGAACTGTTGTTGTATCACACAGAACCACAGAAAAAAAATAGCATTTTTTTATATTACTTATATTATGTACCATGTAGATACAAATTTATGATATTTTTTTAGCTTACCTATAAATAAAAACACTGTTCGCTACTGGTCCATGCCATCCGATTCTGTGATCCGAAATGACGCATGACAGTCCAGAGCGGTTCGACAATACATTTTTGCCTTCATAATAAATTTCTATCCAGAACTGACAAAAAATGAGACATGAGTTATAAAATTTAATGGAAAACGAAACTATTTTACGCTTTTGTAAGCCTGCGATTAACGAGACATGTAGAAAGATTGGCCGACGATAAAACCAAGTGTGCACCCCAATGGAAGCGGCCCAAAAGCAGATCAAGAAGGAGATGAGTAGATTATGCGGAGCTGTATGTAAAACTGTAAAGTAGTGTTATTCAATTTTTTTTAAATACTACAGAAGAAACGGATTTTTGTAACTGAGTTTAATACAGTAAATTAACACAGTTTTTAAGCTAACAATTGTTTAATTACAATATGGTTATGTCAATTCTCCTCTAACCACTTTTAAGAAACGCCTGAAACATTACAGACCAAAAAATTCAGATCTGAAATTTTATTGTTTTTCAAATTTGTATCCCTTTTCTTTCCTTGGTTCCTCTTTCTCTCTTCCAAACTCATTATCTGACTCCACATTCCTCATACTTTGATATGTATAATATAATGTACCTTTATATTTTAAGTCAATATGTGCAAGCCTTATCTCCCAATTAAAAAAACAGCTGTTATTTTTAATTAATTAGGTTATTTTATGTATATATCTTTTGATATATTTTTTCATTTTTTAGTACAAACTTTTGATCAGTCTTGAGACTCAAAATTGAGAACTGAAATTCTAGCCATTGTCTATCTTAGAAACCGATCCAATGAAAAGATTCCAGGTCTATAAAGACGAACTTTTTTCAACAATACTCATGTCGTTAGTTTTCTAAATAGATTAATTTTCTTTGAAAAACCGTTTGTCAACTAAAATCAAGCATGCTACAAAAATCGAAAAATGTCGTGAGTAAATAATATCTTGTGATAAGTCATTGTGACTTATCACAAGAGGTAGTATCTATTATGATTAGGATAGTACAGGTAGTAATAACAATAAATAATAACAGGACACAAAATGCCGTGATCTCTTTAAGTGAAACGGAAGGCCCACTGATGTCTATCAATAGTCTGGCTGCTGTTGAATGAGCTAACGGTGGTTTTCTTTTCATTAAGCAAATGTGGAGAAGTTCCTATGAAGGTCCACTGACCACAGCTGAAATTCCTTCTCTTTCCCAACTCTTCTTAGATTTAGATAGCTAGGAGACAAAATCAACTTGTGAAATTCAAAACCTTGTACATTATAGCCAAGGTCAATATAACTGCAACTTCTAATTTTTAAAAAAAGCGTAAATGATATTTATATACAAAAAAGACTCAGATTATGTGCAACAAATCCTGTCCTGACCCTGACCAGCCTCTCTATAATAATGGACAGAGGATTGAGAAAGTTGAAAGCTTTAAACACTCGGGAGTTCACATAACTGGGGATGATATCATGCACATTGAGCTCGCAACCCGCCTAAGAATTGCTGGAGCAACTTTTAACATGATGCGTGTTGTCTAGAACTCTAGTCTATACTCGGTCAAAACGAAATGCTAATTTTTAACTCTTTTAAAATGCCAGTACTCCTATATGAGTGCGAACCTTGGCACCATACCAAAGCTCGAAACACCAAACTTCTGAGTTTTGAGAGTAAGTGCTTGAGAAGAATATTAGGTATAAGGAGGCTTGATTTTATAACTAACATTAAAGTCCAAGAATGGACGCAGCAGCCTCCTATGACGAGCGTCTGAAGGATGCGGCAGTGGACCTGGCTTGGACACGTGCTGCTCATGCCTCGAGAGAACCTAAACCCGAGTTGCCAAGTTCTTTTAACCTGCGGGCTCACGCCGTCCTGGAACGCAGTTGAAGACGATCTTTAGACTTTATTCGGCGGAATTAAGGGGCGCTGGATTGACGTAGGAAGGGACAAAAATGTTGGCTGGCGATAGGGTCTCCTGGTGATGTCCACATGCTCCACTTAGGAGCGGATGTGGAAAAGATCAAGAAGAAATGATCACCCAACAGGGCCGATGACTGATGTTCCTTCCCAGACTTTCATATTCGCTTCTCCAAAATGTTCTACATTTCTGTAGGCTATTATAATGTGGATCCACCAAATTTTCGAATGTAAATTGATGCATTTACGGTTACGTATGGCAATTTATTATTTAATATTCGCCTTTCCGGGGCTGCGTAGTTACTTCCGCTAGTTGTACAACAGTTAGTAGGTAGATGGTGAAATGTGCGTCTCGGGAGGTGCACATAACCCACATTTATGTGTTATATCTTACATTCGACTGCGCGTTTACTTACAATATTCCAGCTGCTTTATTTAATTAAAATAAATTGTTATCTTCAGCAAATCTTTTAAGACTTTCTGATAGAAGAATCCTAACTGACTTAATATTACTTTATAAAGTGATCAATTCATTAATTGACTGTCCTGATTTGCTGGAGTTGGTGTGTTTCCGTGTACCTGGTCGACATACCCGCCACAGATCTCCTTTTTGTTCTGCAAGTTCTAGGACCAACTATCACATGCACTCGCCTATCCCTAGGCTCCACAGATATGGCAATCAGTATGAGGACAAGGCTGGTATATTTGGTTCTGGACTTGATAGTTATAAAACGAGTCTGATTTCTTTTTTTCTCTCGCAATATTATTCTAAAACTTTTCTTTATATTTAAAAATGTTTTTCCTTTTTTTGTTTTTTCATATTTATGTATTTATTCCGTTAATATTTTTGGTTGCTTATATGTATTTACCTACTTGTTACTATTGTTATAGTTATCCAATTTTATAATTTTTTGTTATGTATTTATATATGTATTTTTTTTCATATTTATGTTCAATACATGTTAAAGGCAATTTATGCCGTTTATGTAAAAATAAATAATACTGGCGGAGTATGGACAATGGAGTCCGGACGTTACCGGTGCCCGACACTCCCGGCCGGCAGTACAAGATAGAGATTTTAAAATTATAATGCTAAAGGTCTCTTCAAGCCCCGATAATGCGAAAGTTCAGGGGATTTATTTTTTATTTATTAAAAGACAATTAAACTTAGCTCAAAGTTAAAACCATATTTTTTTTTAAAGTTTCCTACTTTTGAAATTATCTCGCTTAAGTTCTCTTCCTCTTCTCGGTGAGTTCAGATACACAAATTCTTCTACCTGTTTTAGTATAACCCCATTCACATTTAGTCATACTTTCATTCCATTCATAACCATCACATTCGATTTATCGACATTTATCAGCAATTCCCTTCCCTCGCCATACACCGTAGACTTTCGTTACCAAGAATTGCAGTTCCTCTTTGTTGTTAGCAAGAAGCACGACATCATCAGCATACAAAAGACAATTGACAACTTTTGACTTTACAAAATATGTTAAAATTATTATAATTTATAATGGAATATTAATTAAAAAAAGAAAAAATATTTTGTTGAACTATTGTAATCAGTAAGAGTTTATAAATAAATAAATTTTAAATAAAAAACATACAAAATAATATATCGGCCATTTGGCGGCATTACACGAATGATAGCTAAAACAGTTTAATTAAAAACTTTCATAATGCAAATGGATTTTTGAACCTGAATATGTCAAGTCTAATAGCAGAACTTTCCGTCTATGTATTTGTATGCGAGAATATGACCATTGACCTCCTACAAGCCAACGGCATAGGTCACCGCCCGCGCCTTCTACACCTCCCCACAACAAGGGTAGAAATTATTATCTGAACCCCTCGGGTCAACTACTAGTTGTGCAAGTACAGGTATATTTTCAAGGCATAGCTGCATTTCTTGGCCGGAAAAGGCTTTCCGCAACCCGCAAATCAGAGGGTGTAAAATGCATAATATAATGTAAGATACGATATAATGTAAGATTGGTTGGTTGGAAGAAATTACCATTTGGTAATAAGCCCGCCAATGTACAAATAACATTATGTACAAAAAGTTAAATAAATAAAATAAATAAATAAAAAGATACCAACTGCATTCTTAAAATAAAATTTTAAAAATATTACAACAGAGTTGGAAAAGATTTTTAAACTAAGTTTGAAATGACTCCGCGTATGACGTCATTAGTTATCTGCGGTGAGTTCAGTTCATTAACGAATTGGCTTCCCGTAAACCGGGCATCTATCGCAACATTCTATCATTGGTTGATTCAGGAGAACTAGTGACGTACGAAGTTGTTCGTTTTTATTAAAATAATTAATTTTTTTCATACATTTTAAAGAAACTTTGCCGTACAATTCAAAATACGCTCTCAAATTTTTACTGCGCGTAAGAAAACATTATATCGAATTTCTCGTAGCACTGAACTTTCCCACAATGATAGTTATGATTCACCGAAATATTGTTGATTGTATAATTTATTTATTTATTTACATATACGCCCGATGGGCATTTTTAAGGATATATGTATACATGTACTTACAGCCAATCTGCCAAACAAAATGGATTTTTTACACTTGAAAATAGACGCACTGTATCTGAATTATGCTAGTTACATAAATTATTAAATAATAAAGTAGACTCTTTTAACCTACTCTCCAAAATTAATCTTAATGTATCCTTTCGCGTGACAAAAAATAAGTATTTATTCCATCTGCCAGTCTGTAGAACTAACTATGCACAATACTCTTTCCTCTATCGTTCGTGCTCTAATTTTAATGCTTTTTTTTTCATTTATTGATATATTTTACATGCCCCTCAATTTATTTAAAAAAAAAAATAAGATTTAATATTTCTGGCTGCGATACGATCCCACTTACTATTTAATGATGCTCACACTTACTCACACCTGAACACTTACTCCTACACGAATACACATAAACACACGTCTACACTTACTCTCATACAAATACACATAAACACACCCTTTTGTTGTAACACAATTGAATAATATGAGTGATTCTTATTTAGAAACTTTTCTGGTCTGTCTTTAAACTGTATTTTTTTTTAAGGTTACTATTTGATTGTCGACCGTTTGTTTCTTTGAAATAAATAAAATACAAAAAAATTAAAAAGAAAATTATAATAAAAGAAAGTAGAAAGACACTATTGTATATAGTAGACTTGGTGGAAGTGGAAGCGGGAGAGGGGTGTTTATAATTGAATTTGATTCAGTGATCGTATGGAAGAAGACAACTTGTTATCAAAGAAATCAAGACTGGTATGTTTGTTGGCAGACCTAAAAATTCCGGGCATTGGGGAATGAAAACCATAGTTAGAAATGCATAAATTATAACACTATTTTGAATTACACATCTCCAGGCTGTGGATTAATATATAAATCGAAAATAAATTGGCATACACATTCAATTTATTCGTTTACCTGTCACAATCATATCACCTCGCTTAATATTTCTACGTACCCCGTGTGTTAACCACACGCCATCTACTTCACTATTCATGATTTTTTTCCATTTATTCAAATACTTTCAAAATGCTTCATGCAAATCCAATAATAGAATTGCAATGTTGCCTTGTTGGACGAAAACCAAAGTGTCAATCTGCCTGCTGTCTGTCTATCACTGTCTTTTTATTCACAAATAGATTTGTATTAATAATTTTGAAATTCGTTGTGAAATTTTTCATTATTTTCATATTTCTCAATGAAGGTAACTCTAAATAAATTAATGTTATGAAATGGGAAAAAACATTTTTAAAGAATAAAAAGTCAAAATTTAAACAAAAGGTTAAGAAATATTGTTAAACAACTTATACTCGTATATGATATATATATATCATTGTTATTATTAGGTAACACATAAGAATATGTTTATGTGTATTTATAAAATAGATAAATAAATGTAAATAATTAAAACTCACATAAAGAAACACAACTTAGATAATGTGAAAACCTATAAGTTATTAGATTAAAAAATAAATCGGTTTCGCTCACGTGGTATTTTTTAGTTATGAATTAGTTGTGTCATTTATCAAAAAAAAAACTCGTTTAACAATAATATTTTTTTCGACGGTATAATATGAGGGTATTAGAAACTAACTTAGAAACCTCCACCAAAAACAGAAAATTAGTTATTAATGCCAAAGTACAAACAATAGCGTAATTCAAATCCGTTTCTTAATCTAACAATTCGCGAACGATTTACTCGTATAATGCCATTCTGAATCGACTTCATGCACTCGGCAATAACTATTCTGACGTTGCTGGTATATTTAACATAAAGTATAGTTTATATAAATAAACTCTTTTTAATTATTTCAAAGATGGTGAACTGTAACTTACATTTGTCAAGCTATAGTTATGTACCTATACTATATAAAAAAAAAAAATTGCTTTCTCTTTACTTTTTTCTAGTTTTTGTATATTTCAATGAACATTTATTATACGTTAATTGGATTCTTATTTTTAACTTTAAAAAAACATTTTTTGTAATTTTGTATTTTTTTTTGTTCAATGTAATTATGATTAATAGAAAAACCTACCTATCCTTTTTTTTTAAATATAACTTTAAAAAATAAATAATTATAAAACATTTTTCGTACTTTTTAATTTTTATATTCTTTTAAATGTTTTTTATCTATTTTTTATTCCTTTTAATGACTTTTTATTTTTTTACACAATATGTTAGCGTGTTCATTGAATGAAACTATTGTGATATAATATGTAGGTACAATTAAACTTTGTATGCTTTTTTTTTCCTCTTTTATATACTGTATTGATTATTGATAAATATCAGTAAAAATACTATTAATATTTTTTTTTAACATTCCAATATTTTTAAATTTTTATTAAAAGATGTGTTTATTTCTACACATTATACATTTTTTTATAAAATAAAAGGCACTACGTGCCGTGTATATTAATAAATAAATAAAAAAAACAGATTTCAATTTTACTGTTAAATTATGAAACACAAACAAACAAACATACACCGTTTCACATTTATAAAATTAGTATGTGGATGTAATAATTTTAATTTTTAGCATTCTTTAATAATATACATGCTTCTTTTTTCCATTATGATGTATCCCAACTCAACACTGGGCTGTTGGTCTCATAGAGGTAGGGATACGTTATTATTTTTTAAAATATGTATAAGTGTGTAAATAAATAAATGAGAAAAAAAATAAATGCAACTCCATCTATCTGATATTAGAAATGGTGCCTATTTGGAAGGGTTGCTACGGTTGGCCACGCACGAACCGACTTAATATTTATGTACCTCCGCCGTGACGCATGACGTCACTTAACGGTAGGAACTCTGCCCGAGAAATCCATCAGGTCCATTGCCTCAGACAATAACGTCTTCGATAATACCTGCTCACTTTGGCCGCTCCACTGACGTCACCTGTCGCTCCTAACTGTTCCTGGCAGCTTGCCACTGCCGAGCTAGAACTAATAGCCATAACAGGCTCGAGTTTATGATTATCAGAGTTTGAACAATCGATTCAGCCATCAACGTTATCTTAACTTACAGATACTTCAAAAGAAACGTAGAATTTACTGACTTTTAACAGACTGTGAAAAGACTCCCTCGAGTCACTGAGTGGTAACCTGAGGTTAGGAAATGATCGCCTGATAATCACTGTCTCTTTTGATATTATTTAAATTATACGTGTGTCTTGCTTAGTAATCTTATTAGATTACATCTCAAGTGAATGTTATATATGTTTGACCCATGGTTCTCGATATTTTGTCATTTTCGGAGATCTTGGCGGACAAAACATTTCATTTATTTTGATCTAATAGGTATACCTAAATATATGATAAATTTTATTTCCTATATACCTATTATCGTTTACTGGAAGATTACCAACATTTTCTTGGTAATATTCATAGTAGTTTCCGAGACATTCATTAAGCAATTCGCAATGCCCTGCTGGTTACATTAAAGGAACAGGTGGGTTTAGCATAGGAATAACATTTTTTTTCTCCATAGAATGTTTAAACTAGCATTTTTTATAATTTGTATTTGAATCAAGAACATTTTTTCATAATTTATGTTTGAATCAAGAACTCTGTGGCTATCACTACTACTACTAATAAAAATAATATTAATATTTATTTATATGTTTATATACTACAAAAAAATAATTAAGTGTCCCTAACTCTATGAGGCCTGTGTTTGCCCAGTTGGTGTCGGACGCCAGGAAATTTGCACCTTAATTCACGCTGCGCCAACACTACTGACGACTTATTCAGAAAAAAAAATGAAACAATTTCTCCACGTTCTTGAGAATTATAGCGATTCATGTCTTATTGACGTGTATTTTGTATCTGTTTACTTCACAAATGTCGAAGCAGAACTGTCATTTACTTCCATTTGCAAAAATTATAGCATCTTCCGATAGGCTGATGACTTTTGCGCTACCTTGTACATAACAACCTGTCAGAACTTGTCACCACGCGTACAAGCAGTGACGCTGCGGCTACACCTACAAACCAAATTCTCTATTATAGAGGTTACGGTTTCGGCTCTCTTTTATATTAAGGTCAGTTCAGATAGAACGACTCTTTACAGATTTTTTCTTGCTCTCTTCTTGGGAATAAAAATATGAGACCCTAAAGCAGCTCTCTTTTAAAGAGGTTTCTCTTATGTCCAGGTCTCCTAAATCCAGGTTCCACTGTATAAACATAACAAATGCATAATTCATTGCTGATTTTTTAAATGATTATAAGATAAACCAGCGCCTCCGTCAAAGGTTGTCACCGTCTATTGAACGTTGAACTGTATTTTGAAAATGACTTAAGAAATCTAGAAAGCTAATATTGACTGCTTGAACAATGGAATCCGTCGCCAATCGATCTTTCTCTTTCCGGAAATTAACAAAGATTTTAGAATATTGTTTAAATTATAATAATTGTTGTACAACCAATTATAAACAAGCAAAAAATGAGGTGTAGTGTTTTGTTCGCCTTGTAGTTAGGACTTAGGACATCAGCTCATGTTGGTCCAATGCAGGACATAGGCCTCCCCATCTCCTCCAGGTTCTGCACTGTCATTATCTGATGGTAAACCTCCGAATACCCGTATTCCTCTCACTCTAGAACATGCTTTGTCCATCTATCGTCCGACACTCGAGCGATACGGCCTGCCTATTACCACTTCAAGTATCGACCACATCTCATGCCTGGGTTTTACTTGTGAACCAGGTAAAATCAAAATCTTAAAAAGCTCAGATATGAACTGAAACTTATTAAGAATACTATTGTTTACAATATTAATTAAAACATTGTTAGTTTAAAATATTATATTTGGCAACAAAATGGAAGTTATATAACAAATAATTATAATGTGCGAAACTGAAGAAAGACAATCGTCTAAATTTGTTGCAATCGAGGGAAAATATTTTTGAGGGAATACGGAAGTCTAAGCATTTACAGGGCTTATGACCTGTCACTGGATGGTTTAAGTGGCCGCTTTATTCGCTGTGTAACTCTAACCATTCTGCCAATGTTTAATCACATTTCCTTAACTCTTCTATCTGTTCATCATCCTTGCTGCTTGCCAACAGAACTGCATCATCAGCATACAACAAACAGCTTACAGAAAAGTTATCAATTTTTGCTCCAATACCCATATATTCTATCTCTTTCATACAGTTGTCCATGTATAGATTAAACAACCATGGTGACATTACACATCCCTGATTCACGCCTTTTTAGATTGCAAACCAAGATGTAAATCCCCCATTAACTCTTACTATGTAATACCTGTTATTTTCTATGTGATATAAATATTGGATTGGTACTGTTTTGAGTTTTTGTTCAAAAGCTCCGAGCCCTATGCAGCATTAGACGTGGAGAGAGGAAAGTATCAATTAAGCAGTTGGTAGAGCGGAGAAAGAAAAGTTGATTCAGACAAATACAATTTATATTGATCGAGTATTTTTTTGTAGGCAGTCATCTCGGAGGATTAACCAAATCCGCTTTGCTTAGGAACGAGCTCATCAAACATAATAACAATGTTTGAGTTGTTTTTTCAACTGACCGCATCTCTCGATCCAGTAGATTCGGTGAATGTAAATTGAGAAAGAAGAAAGGTGGATTATAGGTATTACGGACGCCAAGATACTTGGGTTGAGTAATTGTACTATCATCATATTAGAAGGTAATGAGGTAACGATGGAAGAAGCTCGGAAAGTGAAAGCTGGAGCAATAAGAAAAGGCAGAGATCCGGAAACTCTGAACTATGTAAATGACCTTTCGACAAATATTTTTTTATGTGAAAAGATATATTTATTTGACTTTTTGTACATGATGTTTTTTAAACATTGGCGGGCTTATTGTTAATGGCAACTTTTTTCAACCGACCAATAAAATTAAAGTTTTATTTTTATAATTCAAGCCAGGAGGTAAAACAGTATGTGCTGTTGGAGATTAACATCGCGCTTATAAAAACTGATACTCTCTAAAAGGAGTGAGTTCTCGATAAATCCTCTTATTAGTCTTAAAAAATGGGGGAATGTGAACCCATCCCTTCTAAGTTGTAAACTGTTGATCCCAAGCACGCCCAAGAGGAATCAGTGGGATAGAGCCATGGATAACTAGAAAAATTATAGACCTTTTAAATTTATTCAAAATTGTAAATTCAATATGGGATTGCCCTGAACTATTATCTCTCATCGACTTCAGGGTGCCTGGAAGAATGACTAGACAGGTGCCACCGGTTTGTAACAACAATTCATGGACAGTATATACTTGTAATGCCGTATAAAATAGACTTCACGAACTCGGTAATAGTTATTCCCACGTATCTGATATATTTAGTGTAGGGTATTGTTCCTATAGAACAAACCTTTTGAACTTTTTCAAATATATTGAATTATAATAATATTTATTTATTCATGCATTTCATAATATATATACAGTTTTTTGTTCACTTTACCCAGCTGTGTGAAACAGTACATATGATTTTCTTGTTGTTTTACTGTATAATGTTTTATTATTTAAACTTTCTACTGAATATGCTGTATAATTTTAAGGTTATTTTTCAAATATAAATCTTGTATAATTTTTGTTTTTTTTTATTTTTATAAATCTTGGGTATAAGGAAATTCTTGTTTTAAAAAATATATATTAAGCCAAATATGCTAATATTATTAATGTTTGTAAAAGGCAGATTTGCCGTTTATGTTTATAAAATAAATACTTATTTATTAACTACCATATTCCTCTCATGTAGAGACACCTCAGATTTTTTTTCTGAACCCTCTCCAACATGAAGGAACACCTCACCAGCGTTGCCAACTTGACCGATTTTAGGAGCGACTTGGGGTCAGTGACATTTTCCTGAATGGGGACTAAATGATGTTCAGTTGTACATTGACAAAATACACGTTAAAATGAAGTTCATTAGTTTCTTAGGAATCTCGCAGTGGTTTCTAAAATAAAATTATATCACATATCAGTAAGGAGGTTGCATAATATTTTTTTACTATGACTTAAGCCTATTAAACTCGCTACAGAGTAAGTTCAAGGCCATGGGAACAGAAGATAATCCACCGCCTGTGTTAATTATTGTTAACTAAGTGGTAACCTCTTTCCCTCATCAGCCAGACATCACTGTGTTGTATATAAGTTAGTGTGATGTAGACAGACCATGGGAACACAGAATGAGCGTGAGCATTGAACTTGGTAATGTGGGTCTAGTTAAAATAACGCATAGAAAAAAGGTAATTTGTAGAGCTAAATATCGAGTATTGAGAATAGGTGTCTTAGAAGAGTTTTGGGTGAGCGGTTGTTTCATCTAGTTCTCGGCGTCCTGAACGTCCGCTGCTGACTATTCGTCGGCAGTTATGTTAGAATTGTGGGACGCGTATATAACTAGGGAGGATGCACAGGAGTAAGCGGCTGACAGAGATACCGGGAGAACCATTGTGGACACCATATTATGCTCCAACTAGGGAGCAGACATGGAATGATGAAAAAAAAATTCCAGTAAAATTGTACAATACGGTGTGGGTATGGAAAAAAAGTCCGGCTTGTTGTGAAGTGGTTAGCGCGTTCGCCTACCATTCTTGAGGTCCTAGTTCCTGGCAGAGTGAACTTGAAATATTGACTTTAATATTAATTGTTGTAAAAACTGCAATATTTTTTATTATTCCTTTTGCTCAATCACAAATAACTATCGACGTGCTGATAAGCGACGTGAAAACTATTTCTTACCACGGTTGTTTATCGTATTCGCGATCACAATGCAATATTCGTGAACACCTAATATTAAATGTATAAATATTTACGTTTCGCGACGTATAATTCTGCTGCGCAATCACATATTTGAATTTCACCGGCGTAAATATGAAAAATATTCCAAAACTGCCATTTTTATTTATTTATTTATTATTTATCGTGCTTTTTATTGCATTTAGCTGGTGGTTGGCAAGCCAAAGTCAAGAAAAGCAGTCGCCATAGTAATTGTTTGTAAATTAATTTACCCTTTTTTGTATTAGATACTCCTTACTATTTTGCAAATGCAATATATATTGTATTATTTTCTATAGTAAACGTACATTTTTTGCCAGTGAAGTATATTTATTTACGAGGAAAACAAAAAACAAACTGACGCGAGCGTTGACTTATGACCGCGATAACTTAAGCATGTTCATTATTCTTCATTGTGATCGCTCAAATGCTTAGCATATTTTTAAGCACGTCGATAGTTATTTGTGATTGAGCTTCTTGACTGGTACCTGTAGCGTAAGATTTATTACCTTCCCTTCATGTAACAGATGATTGAAATACGTAGCGTTTTATTTACCAATGCGGTGCCTTATGTACCACTTTGTGCGGAAAGGGGACTGGGTGGATTTAAACAATATGAAGTACTGGAAGGTTAATCTTTTTTATTCGTTTTTAAATGCAAGCAGATGTTTTACTTTGTTTTCGAAAAATTGAAAAAAAGTACTCGGTTTTTATTCGTGTTTTTATGCTATTTGATTATTTAAATGATTACTCGAGATTCAACATTTATTTTGATAAAATGATTCGACGTTCTTAAGTTACGGCTCTTCCAATCAAATCAGTTATTTACATTAGTTATGCCAAGAAACGATTCAGTGATTACTGCTCACTTTATGGGTCAAAAGCCGTGGGACGAATATTGGAAGCGGTAGCTATAATTCGGCTAAGTTAGCCATAGATATTAAAAGTTCCGTAAACCGTCGAAGATCGAATGAAAACTGAGCACTCATTTCTTAAATCGATTCTCTGCGATGTTTTCGACAGAAATAATAAAAATTGTATGCTTTCAAGAGAAAAACTGAATGGTCACCGGTTTGAAAGCAGAAAATCAAAAACTAATGACTGCATAAATACATCTCAATAAAGACGAAGAAATTATTGGGAAATGGAAATGGACTATAGAAGTATTGATATGTAGGTTTTATTTATTTATTAACGGAAGAAGAGTAATAGTATGACATAGTTAAAAATAATTAAATGTAGTTTGTTTTAATAAAAATACTTTTATAGTTTTACCCCGCTTTTACAAATAATTTTTACCAGAGACTAAACAAATTTCTATCTTTATTTATTTAATTCTTCTGTACGTGTGATGTCACTGCACTCCTAAACGGCTTAACCGATTTATGTGCGGTTTTCAGAGAAATATAGATCTTTGCGCTGTGCGTGCTCGTAGATATTAAAATCTTAAATCTCATTTGTAAAAAATAAGTAAGGAGCATAAATGTTTTATTAATCGATCTACCAGAGTTGTATTCGCGGAGAATGCATTTACAAAAAAAAAGTTTGTGTTAAAAAAAAAAGCTTTTTTCTTAATGTTTACAAACAGCATTTGTTTTTTACGGATCTCAGTCAGATTCTTTCCTTAAATTCCTTATAATTTCTACCCATTTATTTATTTTACTGGTAATACTAAAATAATATTGTATTCAATACATTTTTAAAAATCGTATTCCTACATAAATACACCCCTCTGTTGGTGAGAAGACCAGAGTTTGACGTTTGCAAAAAGAATGCCATATTCGAAAAAATATTTATTTTATGTTTTGGAATTCAACCATTAACAAGTCCCTAGGTACGTACTTAAATTCAGTCTTTAAATATGAACAATTTTAAGTTTTTGGAACTTAATTACAAACAAGTACCTAGATAAAAAGTATTTTTCCAAGATAATAGCAGGCCAGCTAACGTTCGGGCAGAACAACATCTGTCGAGTCCGCTAGTGTAAAATACAAGTGCAAGCAGGGGTTGTAAATTACGATTGTTTATAATTATGGGAGTAAAAGAGTTTAAATCGAAATAATTTAAGTATAAAATAATGATAATTGTATGGATTTGAGTATTATAATGAGGAACTTCAGCCCTACGGGAAATTGGATACAATAAATGTTTTCTTGCACGCGGTAAAAATTGGAGCATTAAATCTCACAACAAAGTTTCCTGAAAATGTACAAAAAAAATATTTTTATAAAAACGAACTTCTTTAAACTATATGAATAAACCAATGATAAGACAGTTATGAAAGATTTTCGGTTTGCTTGCCGTCAATGGACCGATGGGCACAACTGATCGAGAATAAGCGGAAGAGAACCTCTGACGTCACACGCGGTGTTATTTCAGAAATACAAAACTTTTAATCCGATATATTAAAATTAATTTTTTTTTAAAAATGGTTTAGTTTATTAACAAATATATATACGAGTTTATATTTTAAAACCGCTGTAATTCCTCATTGTTATAATTTTGTACTTAAATGAACTATAACAGTGTATATTTTTTTAGATATAAGTAGTATTTAATCCAATAACATTAATTTATTTTGAATACAGTACCAATAATTAAAATAACTTTGTTTTTAACAGATTGTTTTTTTTTATTTTTGACCGACCGGTTTCGAAACTACACAAGCTTCCTTATCAAGGATATACCTTCTACCTTAATACCTTCTTTATACCCTGAGAAAGAAGCTTGTGTAGCTTCGAAACCAATCGATAAAAAAAAATGTATAAAAGCGAAAGTTCTTTAATTTTTAATTTTAATCATAATAAATAACCACAAAGCAAGTACTTCAAACGTTTTTTTTAAAAAAATATTGAATTATGTTTTTTTTGCGATATAGGAGTATATTTTAACTATGAACAGGTATATATATACCTGTTCATAGTTTAAATTGATAAATTATGAAACATTTGAAAGTTAACATATTACAACAGAGTGAAGGACATTTTAGAGACGGGAATATAGAAGTCTAGGTATTTACAGAGCCCTTGACCTGTCACTAGTTTGTTTAAGTGGATGAATTAGTGAAAATTACCAGATGGATGAATTGAAGAAATATAGATGTTAAAATATTGGCAGAATGATGAATGTAACACAGTGTGTAAAGTGGCCACTTAAACCAGTTAATGACAGGTCGTAAGTCCTGTAAATGCCTAGACTTATAAATTCCGTTTTCGACAATGTTCTTCACCTATATTATAATCTGTTAATATGTGTGTCGGCCTCGTGGTGTTAAAGCGCGTTTGTCTACCATGCAAGAAGTCTCGGGTTTGATTACTGACATGATTGATATGAAATATTTATTTGAGGTTCATACAGTAGACACTCTTTATAAAATAAATTATGTTATACAAATATAAAAATATAAAAAATAAAAGAATATGAGATGAATAAGTCACTCAGATACCAACATAATATTAAAACGCCTAAATTCCACACAAGTCATGGTCAAAATAGCTTTGTCTTCAAAGGTGTAAAAAATTATAATAATCTTCCCAATGAACGAAAAAGTATTAAAAATAATATATTAATAAATAAATTTAAAGTAAATCTAAAGAAATTTTTTGAACACGTAAAAACTACATTAAATTTTGATTAGTATAAATATATTATTGTTTCATGATTTTTCTTTATATATCTTATGTTTTTATTTTTTTCTCATATACTCGTATTTTAAACTATATAAACTCTTATAATAAACAATAAACAACTACAACAGTGTAAGTCACTATCCAAGCTCTAGAGTTAGTCTCTTTTTTGGAGAGTTATAGTGATAACATTTACTAGATGTGTAAAAGTAGATAAGTATAGAATTTTTTAAAAACACGTACCTTTTATGAAATTTATTAATAAAAAAAAATATGAAAAAGGGTGTTTTCAGAATATTTCATTGTCTCTGGACTGGTACCTGAAACGTAAGACTAATCACCTTACCTTCATGTAACAAAAATTGATCGAGATATGCTGCGATTGGTGTACCAATCCATCACCCTATATACCATTAGGTACGGAAAGGGAATGATGATGTTTATATATATTGTTTGTTTATTTTATTTTTTTATTTAAAATTTTTAATCGGAAATATAAATATTTGCGTTCTCACGATTTACCCAAATACAAAAACTCACTATTAGAAAATGGTAATCGAGTTGGGGTAGAGTGGGGTTCGAACTATGGACCTTTGATCCGTGAGTCCGCAACACTAGCCACAGGACCAAATCCCGATTTAAAATTACTAACAGCTCCCTAGGGGGTTGAATTCAGTTCCTGTCAACAAAAATTTGGACAAACTCAACACATTGTTGATTTGAAAGTTGCTTTCATTTTCCCTTTTAAAATCCATCTTTGTGCCATATATCCGTATTGTATTGATTTATTTCAATATGGAAAAACGTAGAGCGAGTTGACACGTTGACAGGGGACAGGACAGAGTAACTTTTATTAATTTATGACATTAAATAAGGTACAAATTGATATTTAATTACTTGCTAACTTCCGCGCCATTACGAGAGAAACCGCCCCTGTAATTGCTACAACTCGTATTAACAGAATGCACTCGAGAGTCATGGTACTAACTGGTTACGCAGTAAACATTATGTTATTAATTTCATAAGAAATCGCTGAAAGAAATTTTACCGCAATCAACGTATTTCTAGATAATAAGCTTTATAAAATACCGATTAAAATGTCGGAAGAGGTACCTTTACACTTCAGAATTATAACTATCCTTCCCCTGAATGCCCAGAAATAGTTAGCTGAGCTCAATCTAGCTCTATTTAAAAATAAATAAACAGCATTTCAATACAGTCATGATTTAGATTTATTTTACACCACGCCGCTGATGATCAAGTCCCGTGTTTTGAAAAATAATTAACAATTAAAAATTCAAATAATTATTCTTTTTTCACTTTTTTGACATTCGAAATCTTGCGATAAAGTCGGACTCTTCATACAAAAAATGGTCCGTTCGTGGTTTGAACAGTTTTTTTTTCGGTTTAGAATATACTCGATGATAAATTCGTCATCGGAAGACGAAAAATCAGTTAAAATTGACATTTTGTGCAACTTTTCACAGATCGATCAATAGATTTCAACACTCACGACGCATTTTTGACAGATGGCAGATCGCATTTAACTTTAAACTTAACTTTAAACGGTCCCCTAGCGGCCGGTCAAATAAAAGTAACTTTTTTGCTAATATTTAGTTGACTTTTTTTGATGCAACGCATTTTGACATAAAAGTAACTTTTATTTGATTTTAGCCCTGACTTTAACTTAACTTTTGTCGATGCAACCGGCCCTAAGACGACATTCGTTTAAAAACGTCTTAAACAAATAAAAAAATAAAAAAACATTTAAATTTTATAAATAAAGGCTTCGTCAGACCACCTTGCCTGATGTCTGCCGGCACTTCTGCCTGTTCTGGGTCGCCATTCCAGGACTTTTTAAAGTCTTTCTAGAGTCTGTGGTTCTGCCTATACGACCAGCCCAGTTCCATTTCTGGTTGGCAACTTTGTGGACCACATCGGAGACCTTGAATCTCGTTTCTTTCCGTGCATTAGTTGTTTTGTCTCTTGATTAAATATCCATTGTCCTCATTTTCCATAGCCTTTTGTGTAAACGGTTTTAAATTAATTTAAAATAAAATATTTTTTTATTATTTTTAGTTTAGATACATTTGAAGGTATTAGAAGCTAACTCAGAAATCTCCACTGAGGCATTTGCGAAAAACTTTGAAAAAATTATTGTGAGATTTCTAATTATGCTTCACTAACTCAATAATGAATGCTTTGCGTTTGTTATCATTTTGTTGTAATTATTCTAATAATTAAGTTTTATCTTACTTTAAGTATTTAAAAAATAATCAAGATACGCTGTGATTGGCGTACCAATGCAGTGCCCTATGTACTATTCGGTGCGGAAAGGGAATGATGGTGATATGTATTTTCTGTATGTATTTATTTTCTGTTAAATAGGCCCCATCATGTTTACGGTGAGTTTTTTCTGTTAGTTCCTACTTCAATTGGTGTTGGAATTTTGTTAGTATAGTTACATGTTTATTACTATTATTATTATTTTATTTATTTTTTTAGTTCACATAAAATATTATATTTTTTCTTTTTTATGTAAACACCTCACCGGGCATAACCCGTGTCGAGGCATATTCTTATTCATATATTTTTGTTGTCCATTGTTTGCGTCTATATTGTTACCCCTGTGTTGTTTTTGGCCGATTTTATCATATTTAAACAATGTATGAGTATGTCCAAATGCTCGCAGACTGGCTGACTCCTTTCTCAAAAATGTTTTCCCTCTCTGTTGAAATAAATTTTCATATTTTGGTAGAAGTCCGTAATAAAGGGAAAAAACAGCTTGCGGCGTCAAGTAGTTTAATTGAAATCTATTTTTGAAAGATTTAGAGACGGTTTTGAATTACGCTATTATTTAGGTAGGTAGGTTTTTTATGTTTAGTTTATTTTGGCATTAATAACTAATTTTTCATTTTTCGTAAAGATTTCTTATTTTGCTTCTAATACCCTCATATCATCATCATTCCCTTTCTGCACCTAATGGTGCATAGGGCACTGCACTGGTACACCAATCGCAGCGTATCTTGATCATTTTAGTGTTAAATGAACGTAAGATTATCAGTTTTACGTTTTTTTTGCTATTTTATGGCTCAAATTTGTTTCTATGTATTGGTTTGACAGTACCTACCAGAAACAGTATACATGTACATATACATAATACAAGGCTAGCACAACGTGAAGGCTTATCAGTACCGAGGTTTTGAAACAAGTATGGTCAAAGAACACTTCATTATACAATTCCAAAAATGTTCAATAAGATTCCTAAGCAGATCTTAAAAGAAAATTCTGACAAAACATTTAAGAAAAAAATAATTTAATGGCTAATTATTTTATGTTAACAGTGAACTTTTTAAATTTTTGCAAATATATTTTGTGTGAAAAATACACACGCTTATCTTATAGTTCTTAATAACGTTTATATTACTTTTTAATTTGACATAATTTCTTGAACTTTTTTCTTTGTAAAGGAAAAATAAGAAACCTGCTGACAAGCCGATTTCGCGGTTTAGTGGGTTTCATTATTTTTTCTTTTATATTTTCTGTTCACGTTTACCTTCTTAAACAAAAACAAATAATTTTAAAAAAAGGTACCAGTCCAGGGATTATGAAATTTTCTAGTATAAAACAGATGAGATACATATTGTCGTTTATTTATCATTAAATTTGACAATTGTATTGTATTTCAATGGACACATGTCATGTTTGGCAATTCTACAATATCTGATAGCTTCGTAACAAAAAATAAAGCTTTCTTTATGTTCTCCTTTGAACATCGCAAAATAGTTTCTATAGTATACGTAGGGACCGTCAATTAATGCGATTCGCAACTGTGAAAACATTGTTTTCTTGGTCAAAAAAGAAAACAATTTTCAAACCAGTCGTCGCTTTTTGTGTATCTGAAGTCTGGAGGAAACGCTTTTTCCATTGTGCTAAAAACAGTGCCATTTCCTCTGAGATTAAATTCAACAAGTTGTCAATTTTATTGCAATGTTTGAAATCGTCACTCATTGTAGAGAAATAATCACATTTTTTATGTTATAGACTTCCAACGATGTATTATTAAATGTATCGTAGAATTCAAGTTATTTCAACATTTCAATTAGTGTTAGTAAATATTAGTATACAATTTTAAATGCCCATCGGTTTCGAGACGTACCCGCATCTTCGTCAGGATACTCTCTACACCAACATGCTTATACTAAAATACACCTTCACTTTTACCACCACCATTTTATGTATTTACGAAATACTTTATATTTGTACTTTAGTATCAGTTATTTTTAATTAAATTCTTTAATAATTTTCAATTTCACTTCAATAATTTTTATTAACTCTCTTTACTTTTAAATGACTTGAAATACGGTTCTTTTTTCTTTTTTCACTGCTGCTTTTATATTTTTAAACTAATTTGAATAACTCTTGCAATGGCCTTTAAAAATAATATAATGCCTTTTTTACAGTAATATGTTATTATTTTTTGAATATGTTTTTAAAATTAACTTATTTATTGTCTTTTAAAGTATTTTTTTAAATCCCTTATAATATGCATTTACATAAATTTTTCCTTTCTGAAAATTGTTTTTTTTTTGCATTTGAGTATGTTTTTTATTTTTATTTATTTTAATTCTTACTTTTTCATTACTTTCAGTAAGTTTTTTTTCATTTTAACATTATTTCCAAGTATGTAAATACTAACTACATACTGTTTTTTTAAAAAAAACTTTGATTTCAATTTTTTAACTACTTTCATGTATGTTTTTTCCTTACAACATTATTTAACTTGAAAAAATATATTATCTTAATTTAAATAAATATATACCTTAAAGCTGAAATGCTGGAAGTTACATTTGGTAAATTTTTCATGAGAGCGGTTTGAAGTTAAAAAACTGTTTTAAATGTATCTCTCGAAGTAAAAACACAATGTTTTGCTGTTTTTTTTGGATTTATAGGCTTTTGATATAAATATATTTTTTTTAAACATTTAAAATATAGACTTTCAAATAACTATAGGACTTCAATGTTTTTTTTCTAACCGCCCGGCCAGCGCCCCAATTCCTCTTCGGACTTAAGTATAAAAAGTAATGTAGAATATTGAAGGAAAAACAATGTATTTATAAAACTTTTTTAATTCAAAAACATTAAATTATGTGTCATATTATTAATAAAAAAACAGGTAAATACAAATTTAATGGCATGCTATTAATAGCAGTAAAACACTAATTGAAAGTAAACAGCATGCGAAAAAAGCAAAGTAAAATAATGAAATTAACGGCAAAAGAAATGACATAATCTATCATTATCACCTACTTACAAGTGACAGTAAAGAAAGTGACAGTTATCGAAAAAAACTCTTTTACTCTAAATACAACCTTATAACCATCTCAAACACCAGCCTTAACCTGTTTAAGTGCTCGTCCTCATCAGCAACTGTTATCTCAAGCTCAGGTGCCTTAATTTCCTTACATTTCTAATATTAATGTTCGTGGACAATTTATTGTTACATGAAGTGTTGGTAGAAATTAATATTTGTACTGAGAACTGACTGACAACTTCACCGCTGACAGCTAATATACTATATATTCATTGATCTATGACCACAAATATCATAAACGTCAGATTTATACCATAAACTATATAATTTATTTTGAATCATATCAATAGACAATAACCAAGTTGGAACTTAACTAAGTGAAAAAAAAAAAAAAAAAACAATATAATAAAAAAACGGAAAAACAACGATATAAAACTAATATGGCTCCAAAAAAAGATATACGGAGAATTGTCCAAATTTCTGAATCTCCTCAATCTCCAGCATTCTCTGTCAGTATGGATTTAAGTAATGCTATCTCAGAACTTCAAGCTGAGGTTCGCAGAATTGCCGATGGATATGAGGAGCTCAAGAGAATTATTTGTGTTGATGTTGAGTTAAAGCTGACAGAAATCTCATCCAAACTATCCAAGATAGATGCACTTGAATTAGAGGTAAAAGATTTGAAGAATGAAGTTTCAGTGCTAAAACAAAATGCTGATAAAAATGAAATATGGGCCAGACAAAACAATTTGGAAATAAAAGGAATCCCTCATCGTAACAGTGAAAATAATTTAGATACAATAATGAAGATAGCACATGCAGTAAATTGTCAAATTAGTCCAGATGATATTGACTTCGCAACGCGTGTGTCTGCGAAACCCCCAAATCAAAGTAAACCCAAATCACTTATCATAAAATTTTTAAGAAGACATACGAAAGACCGATTTCTCCACGCTGTCCGTGTCAAAAAAAACTTAACAACTATGGAAATCGGTATCTCTGGTATTCCACAAAATATCTACTGCAACGAGCATCTGACAGCGGAGAAGAAGAAACTCTTGTTCCAGGCAAAGACAATCTCCCGACAACTTGGGTTTTCATATTGCTGGGTGAAAAACGGTTTAATTTTTGTAAGGCAAAACGACACATCTCCTCCTATCAGGATTCAAACAGAGTGGGATGTTCAAAAGTTAGCCAGGCCTTGATACCTTTTCATTTAAAAAATTATTTCTTGATTATTTTCTATTTTTTTTCATCTGTACTCAATATCTCTTTTATAATGCCGTACCCCTTAAATATGCTTGAACTCCCCAATCCCTTTTGTATAGCAGTATTAAAATGCAAGTCGTATATCTTTAAAAAAATGCTTTCAGAATTACCTATTACTGCACACAACTATTGTCAAGATCCGAAAGAACTATGTCTTTCTGGTTGTACTTATTTAAACTTTAATTTATATCTGTCACTCTCTCATAATTGTACAGTGTGCGTGCGTGCTGTTTACACTGACCTACCAACATTAACGCAATCTATTAAGCGACGTACAAGCAACACTACAACCTCTCTGAATCTGCGGCTTACTGCATTTATGTTAGTACCTCTCTATATTGGAAACTATTTCAACTTTAAATTAATTCACACAAATAAACATGCAAATATTATAAAATCTCTTTTCCACCCTGAGTTTGTCCCAATAATGAGGAGTATAATATTATGTTGTATGATCGCATCTCTAGAACCAAGGTCCAAACTCACAATATTTTTATTATGTACTATCATGATCGCAATCTCTGCTGAAATTAATTTTAATATGTTATATTATTACTTTAGATTTATTTTTATCAATTATGGAGTCCTCCCTTAACATTTATTTTCATAATGTGCGAGGTTTACGCACAAAATCTGATATATTCCTCAATAATGTTATTTGTGACGACTGGGATATTGTGAGTATAGTGGAGACATGGTTGGTGGATGGTATTAGTAATAACGAAATATTCGATCCCAGGTACACAGTATTTAGGCGCGATAGAAAATATTCCCTCACAGGTCAAAAACTTGGAGGGGGTGTAGCTATTGCGACAAAGACTGAATTAAATGCCATTGAAATACTACAGTGGCAAACTGAAGCAGAAGATATATGGATCTCGATTCCAATAAATTCTAAATCAAAACTAAACATTTGCTGTATATATTTACCAGGAGGACCCAAACATGCTAACCTACTTCATAACTTTCTTCAAAAACTAAATATTATTATTCAGAACAGTACATCAAACGACACTTTTTTAATTTTGGGAGATTTTAATCTTCCTGAAATCTCCTGGGTAAAGACTAATAACAATTTATTCCTTCATCCAATTGATTACCGTACACCTTCTGGTTTAGAATTTGCTGATTCCATTAGCTTTCTGGGATTAAATCAATTCAATCATGCTTCTAATCGATTAGGAAGAATTTTGGACCTGGCACTTTGCAATCAAAATATTAGTACTTTATCTGTATGTGATAGTCCACTGGTGACTGAGGATTCGCATCATAAAGCAATTAACATGTCTCTTTCTATAGCTTCTAATAATCCTCTTAACACATCGTCAAAGAAAAAAATTAAAAAATTTCATAATGGTGATTACCAATCTATAAATGAAAAACTTATAACCTACGATTGGAAAACTTTATTTGCTCACAACAATGTGGATGATGCACTTACTGTCTTTTATAATATTATTAATGACCTGATTAATAATTATATTCCCGTGAAGGATGTCTGGGTAAACAAATACCCACCTTGGTATAATCCTGCTATTATTAAAATAAGCAAAGAAAAATTGAAATACCACAAAAAATATAAATTACATAAAAACCCACTTGATTACAATGCATTCTCATTATTACGATCAAGATTAAAACATTTATCTTATATTAGTTATATAAATTATAATAAAAAAATTGAGAGCGAAATTCTTACAGATCCTAAACGTTTTTGGTCATATGTAAAATCTAAAAATACCTCTCATGTTATTCCTAATAAAATTATCTACCTAAACCAAACTGCAAATAATGGAATAGACATATGCAATTTATTTTCCGACTACTTTAAATCCGTTTTTACTCCAAAAACAATACCTATTCTGTTTAATCAAAATAACTCTAATTATGGATCAGCTGATATCCAATATGCGGATATAACCCAAGCAATCGTAAGAAAATTCATTAAGGAACTTGACATAAATAAAGGTAGTGGACCAGACGGGATCCCTCCTATTTTTATTAAAGCGTGCTACCAAAATTTATCTCTCCCACTTTTTATATTATTTAAAAAGTCTCTCCAGGAATGTGTTTTTCCATCTCAATGGAAGAAAGCAAACATCACACCCATATTTAAATCTGGATCAAAAAATGACGCAAACAACTATAGGCCAATTTCAATACTATCGACATTCGCTAAATTATTTGAAAAAATTATTTATGAAAAATTATTCCATGCAGTAAAATCCTATATCTGTCCTCAACAACATGGCTTTTTCTCCGGACGCTTGACCGTTACAAACCTTACTTTATTTACAAATGATATTTTAAACACAATGGAAAGTGGTTTCCAAACTGATGCTATATATACTGACTACAGCAAAGCCTTTGACAAAGTTGACCATTCAGTCTTAACACGCAAACTTTTGGCTATAGGTATACATGGTGATCTTCTGCGCTGGCTGATATCATATATTAGTAATCGATGTCAATCGGTAGTAATTGGTGGGTATAAATCTGACTGGGCAGAAATCTCCTCTGGTGTTCCCCAAGGAAGTCTACTCGGTCCCCTATTATTTCTTATATATATAAATGACATTGATGTTTGCTTTCATTATTCAAAATTTCTTCTTTATGCCGATGATATGAAAATATACGCTAAAGTTAAATCTCAAGAAGATTGCCTAATGATTCAAGACGATCTTAATCGTCTAACTGACTATTGTATTGAAAATAAACTGTTTTTGAATATAAATAAATGTGTCTGTATTACATTCACAAGGAAAAGAAAAACTCTTAATTTTGATTACAAACTAAACAATAATGTACTAATGAGAAAGCACGAAATTAAAGATCTTGGGATTGGTTTAGACTCAAAACTACTTTTTGAATCGCATATCAATAAAATTACCTCCAAAGCATTGAGCATGTTAGGTTTCATAATTCGAATGAGTAAACACTTTGATAATCCAAAGGCCCTTATTTCATTATATTATACATTTGTCAGAAGCCATTTGGAATACGCCTCTCAGATATGGAATCCCCAGTATGCCATATATATAAGTAGTAATAGAAAATATTCAAAACAAATTTATAAAGTACCTTAAATACAAAACCGGTATTTCTTATGTATCTACTCTCACTGCCTCCACCTTCCATGGAATCATTTCTCTACAATACCGCAGAGTGTGTGCGGACCAACTACTGCTTTACAAAATTGTGACAGGAATGGTTGACTGTACAGAGCTGCTTGGTTTAATAACAATACATGTGCCAGCCAGGATTTTGTAGACGGTACCACCTGTTTCATGTACCAACAAGTAAGACATCGTATGTTAAAAATGCTTTTTTTCGTAGGACTTTTTCAATGTACAATACAAAATTTAAAAATATAGATTATACAAACATCACTCTGTCAGATTTAAAATTTAAACTAAAAATGTGTTATGTAACTTAGTAGACATTATAATAATAAATATGTACATCTCCCCCCCCCCTCCTTATCCTCTCTTCAAGAATTTTTGTCCTTATCCCGCCCAATTTACAGTAACTTAATGTTCTTAAAATTAATATTTAAAAATCTTTGATTATTGAGTACTTGAAAATAACATTTTTATATGTATAAATTGTTTGTATTTATTTGATATGTAATATATATATTCTTTACTAACTTTGTATACTATGTGGAAATCTGTTATTGGTTCTGAGTTTATACACTGTATCTGTTTGTTTACTAAAAATATGTATGTAGAACTGTTGATTTCCCTAATAAAATAAAAATAAAAATAAAAATAAAATAAAATAATGGTTAAGTATGGTTGATTATGACTATAAGACTTCATCTTGCGCAAAATCTTTCGCTGCGTCAGAGGTAGTTTGTTATAAAAATTGTGGAATTTATTCGGTATCCACTGCTTTAATACCAGCAAACCGTTGAGTTTTGCTGAAAGCAAGAGTATTATTACTGCACTTCTGGTGTTTTAGGACAAGCTATTTCAGTAGTGGTATACCGGAGGACTCCAATGTTTTTAGCAATAAAAGAATCTGAATATATGAACAAAATGACATTCATAACTCAATTTGGCAAAAAGAAGGACTTCCAGTCTTTCAGCTTTAAGGTACAGATATTTGTGATGATATGCGCAAATGTATAGATTCCTTAAACTTCTGGATCGTAAATCTCTTACATATTTTGACTCGTATGAAGACTCTTCTTCCTTTCATAGTTTAACTTCCCTTACTGAACGTAGAAGCATTTCTAAACTGTCTTTCCTCTTCAAAATTTAAAACAATTTTATCGATAGTCCATATCTCTTGTAGCGTATTTTAATAAATTGTCCCGTAAAGTCAACACAAGTTCATTTTTTTAATAATTTATTGCCAAAAAAAATGTTCAAAACTCGTTTATTTATCGTAGCTGCTCCAAATTTAATTTACTTTGTCCCCATTTAGATATTTTTAATACAAAATTTTGTGACTTTAAAAAAAAAAACTTTTTGAAACACTGTAAAATAAAACATTTGTCAGTGTGTTATAAGTTTATGTTCTTTTAATTATTTTTATTTTATTATAATTTCAAAATTTTGAATTGGTCAACTTTATTATGAAAATCCCTCTCCTCCACTCCTCCACTCTATTTTCTCATCTCTAAACCTTCTTACGAGCTCTTTTTTTTTCTCATGTCTTATGTAATATATTATTTTTCTCTTTACTGTGTAACATGTTCTCTCATTATATTTGTGAAAAACTTTAAAAGGATGTATGTACTATTTTTTATATTTTCTATTCTTGTATAACATAATTTTATTTTATTTTTATTTTATTTTATTTTTTATTTTTATTGTTATTTATTGTGGCTTGACACGGGCATAGCCTAAAAAGCCTTAGGTAATAAGTTAATAAATTTTTAATTTTATAATTTTGAATGAATAAATAAATAAATAAATAAATAACAACTGTTGTTTTTCCTTAATAAATAAAAAAAAATGAAAAAAAAAATGTATTGTGTATGCAGACAATCGGTAGAATTCCATATTTAAAAAAGGGCATATTGTGATGAGTTTCGTCTTGTTGGGACATTTTCCTTCCATTTTTGTTTGTTTGAAAATGTCCTAACAAGACGAAACGCGTCACAATATACCCTTTGTATATTAAAAAAAGAGATATATACCTTTGTATATTAAGTGGAGTTATAATCCAATAAACTTGTTTTATTTTGGATACATTACCAAACTAATCACTCGTCCCAACTCAACACAGGATTTTTAGTCCCATGGAGTTCGGACTTATGTCTCAAAAAATGTGTAATAAACTACTTATAAGTAGATAGATAGATAAATGAATAACGAGGCGGAATTATCTCTACTCGATGTCCTTATTCGGGACTTTTTCCTGAGAACAGCCATCGAGTCACTCGTCCGAGGTTCTGGTTCTGGTTCAGGTTTTATTTCACACCAGACTCGGGCGCAGAACATACCTTTTGTAAGCAACTTTAATTGAAAATTAAACGGTCGCGTGTTGCAAAAACCAGACATGCCGTAGGGCAATTCAGATTACTAGAAACAGAGATTAGGAGGAAATAGGAGATAAGATCGAAGCCTCTCAACTGGTGCTGTCAAACGGCAGTAGATTCGTTTCTCGCTGCCACCGTTGCGAATAAGTATTTTCAAAATAGATTCGCTTTCTCGCGTATTTTGTAACGCGAACAAAGAAGATGGAGCAGATAGACCAAGAATCGGGGTCAGCCATCGCACTTACATTATATATGAGTGTATACACAATAGTTATTTTGTTTAATTATTGCCAGAGTACTCTGCGGACCTCTCGGAGCGGAGCCGCGCCAGCTGCCCATGTCCCGAGGAAATTACTCTAGACTCTGAAACTGGTCGAGGATTGATAAAATAATCTGCATTAGCATCGTGAATTCCAGGGAAATTTAAATTTAATTAGCAATATGCATTATTTTTTTAATTTAAAAAATATTATTTAATTTTGTTTTTGTTCCGGTTTCTTAATTCTATGTTTCTATGTTAATTTACTTGGTGTCTTGTCGAACAGACGGGTAAACATAGAGGAGTCGGTAAGTGGTTATAAACAAATAATTAATAACATTTAGTACTATGTTTCTTAATCATTTTATATGTGTACAATGTTATGTTTGTGTTCTCTTATTTGATAGTATTTTTTTTTAATCATCTAAACGGTTTTGAACTCTACAATGTTTTGACTATGCGCAAATGTTTGTAGGTAGGCTGGATTTTCCTCCCAAGTGTATTATTTAGATCTATATTTGTTACAACAGAGAGGAAAAACATTTTTGAGAAGGGAATATGGGAGTCTAGTCTAGAAAGTAATCGCAACAAATTTAGATCTATATAACTCCTTAGAGAGGAAATCAAACCTATCTACAAACGTTTGGACATACTCAAAACATTATTGATTAAAGTAACTGGTATAAGAATAAGTATAAAAACTGTAAAATCGTTCTCAGGCGTTGCATAGCACGTGAATTGGTTCAGCCGAATAAATCTCACCCACATGATAAAGGTTTTAGCTCTTTTACTTTACAAAAGTCAACAGATGAAAAAGTTGAGTAAATGTGGATGTTTTTTTTAATATATTTTTTATTTATTTACAATTTTAAAAAACCCGTTAGGGTTACATTAGAAATTTAATATTGTCTAGTCATTTTATGTCTCGTCTAATCTAGTTAGTTCAGTCATCATGTGCTTTTTCAGATTGATTTTAAATTTGTCTCCAGTAAAAGTTTTCAAGTAGTAAGGTAGGTCGTTGTAGTGTTTAAGTCCATTATGTAGTATTTTTGACTGTCCTGTGTTTGTCTTTGCTTTTTCAATAAATAAATATTTTTGCTTAAATATGGACAGAATGGTGAATATTACAGTGTATAAAGTGGCCTCTTCACAGGCCTTCAACAGGCACCGTGGCGAAGTTGGTTAGACGGCCAACTGTGAAATTGGCGTCGCGGTTTCGATTCCCACTAGTTGAGAGAAAAAATCCAAGAAAGATTTTTTTCTCATTTGGTCTGTGTGTTATGGTGTATTTTCTATTACCTTCTTCCATATCTCCTCTATACCACCTGCTGACAAGCTTTAAAATAGAGGCTTAGCGGGTTATTCCTTTTTGAAAAAAACACAGCTAATGACAAGTCATAAGCCCTGTAAATGCCAAGACTACCATATTCCCTTCTTAAAAGTGTTTTGTTAGACTTTATCTACATAGGGCGAGCATATAGCCTTAAGGCAAAAATTAAGAATTTGTTTTGAAACAAGCAAACCAGACAGATGTCAGCTGACAATTAAAAAAAAAAAATCGGTGTAATGTCGACTACCTAAAACAAGCAGAAAAAATAGAAATGTACTAAGAGATACCAGTAATTAATTAATTTATTTATTTTCGGTAGGTAGGGAGTAAATAAATCTTAAATATCTTGTAAATTTGAATGAACACCCGGGTTTAAAGGGTTAAATTGAAATAACTCAATATCCACCCCTTAAAATAACCCGGGAATTAAACCAGTTAGGGAGGGAATGAAATTTATTACTTCCTGTTCCGCTCGTGTCCGACTGAGGAGTGGGAAGTCCACAACCCAAATGACTCACAACGGAATAGCCACTATTCGGGTTTATGGAACTGACCGGGTTACCCAAGTCGTTTGTTTGGCCGAATGCTTTAAAGTCATTCTAAAGAAGTTTTGGTGAAAAGATTAAGTTCCACTTTCTTTGTGTCTGTGGTTTCCATTAGCACAAAAAATATTGTATTTACTTAATAACGATCTAAAAATTCATTTTTATTGAATTTTTTTTGAGTCCACTTAACCTAGCCGGACCGAATGGGGGGATTCGGATCCCTCATAGACCGATTTGGTCAATATAACTTTATGTACATAAGCATTTGGCAAACTAACAAAAATGAATAAAATTCACGAATGAGTAAAATATGTGTACGCGAAAATATGAATAAATTTTTAGACGGTCATAAACACTCCCAACGTTTTATTCTCCTGATGCCATAAACAAGAAGGCGGTAGGGTCGTTTGGTCCCCCGTTCAGATCATGTGTAATTTTTGGATGATTATTGAGGGAATGGTTAAACCAGCCAATGACAGGTCATAAGCCCTGTAAATGCCTAGACTTTCATATTTCCTTCTCTAAAATGTGTTTATATCCCTGCTTTGTTTAAATTTATTTTCTTACATTGAAAATAGTATTAGTCGTTTGGAAGAAATTGTTATCACAATGATCTTAGTTAGCACTTTCTAGAAGGAAGGAATTACACAAACATTAGTACGAGATTTTATCCAGCTTATCAAAAGATCACGTTGCAATGATTAAACGCCCGTTAGATACAATATAAAGTAATTAATTTAGAATATTATATAAGTATTCTTACATTATTAAGTTTTCCGGTTGGTATTATTGCCATTTTTATTCACAATTTGATTCCATGTCAAAATTGCCGGCGCGAGTTACGATACCCGGTCGTTCATTATGCATGCATTATCCACTCATTAATCGTAAGTATACACTCTGTAGGTAGTAAGTACTGTCTCTAACTACTCCCAAGTCTGTTTACCCAGTAATTTGATGCACTTACATAATGCGTGCAATGGCGTGGCGTAGGTACGCGGAGCGTGCGCCACAGACTTAGAAACTCCTACGTAGCGCAAGAGAACGTATTATATGTTAAATTTTACAATATATTTGGTGTGTCAAGATTATTGAAAATAAACACCAGAATCATTAAAAAAATAATTAAAAGTACCTTTTATATGAGTCCCAAATTTCTAAGTCACAATCAAATTACGAGCAACTTCTAACCCTTTTTCATTTTAATTCCCTGACGAAACGACGTGTTATTTTCTACATAAAATACGAGTATCCCAGTAAAATAATAAACCATAAGGTAGATATCAACAGAGTCGCATTAACTTAATTAAAAAAAATTAAAAACTGTTTGTTTTTGGTCAAGCTGTAAGAAATTGCTAGTGGCAATAAGTCCATTTAACCTTTGTTTTTTTTATTTATTAATCACATTGTATATTATGGTTCGCGCGTAATTATGTAATGATCATTGCGTTTGCCTACCATAAAAGTCCAGAAAAAAATGCTACTTCGAAGCATAAAAAATATTTATAATTTGTAATTACGAATTACCGCTAAAACAATCATTGCATTGGCCATACCCATAATATGTCACGATTCATGTTTGTTATCAGCTTTGTTCCAAATCATTGAAAAATTGATAGAACATCGTTATGAATCTGTCTGACGTCACAACCATCAATACCAAACATGTCGCGTTTTTCGAGTTGCACGTTTTTTTATATGTTCTTTTTTAAGTTGTATATGAAAACATTTCTCTACAATATCCATATTGATTTTGAAAATACGATTAATTATTTTAACTCCATTTCATATATTTTTATGAGTATTCGTAGTATAACCATTATATTATATTACTATATTATACCAGGGCCCAGTAGGCAGCAAATAAACTTAGCGTGTGACAAACATATAGTAAATGTGGCGTAACAAGTCTGCTTGTCTATTTTATAATATCTAAGTACATATGTGAATATGTAAAAGAAAAGTTTGTTTCTCTCTCAGCCATCAAAAGGGGGCGCCCGACTTCTAGGGTTCTAGGGGTCCGAGATATCTTAATGAGGCCCTGGATACTAACCTCCTCAATTAAATACATGTAAATGTGGAATTGAAATCACTCAGACTTCGGGATATGTTCTATTCTGAAAAAGTTTCCGTTGAAAAAATATCTAATATATCGTAGACGTAAAAAAATGTAAGACCTTTCAAAAAATATAAACCAACGAAGAAATAATACTCTTGAAGGGCCACGTCCATAATATCTACCATATCATGAAGTCTACAGTGGGTTTTAGAACTAGGGTGACAAATTGATTCAAGTGTATGCATATTATTGTATTAATCTCTTGTAGGCACGTATGATGAAATGTGATATAATGTTGTCCTAATAATACAATTGATTTAAAACTCGCAGGATGTAAGGTACGAATCAAACAAACATGGAGCGAAGGTCGAAGGGGACTTGATTTACAATTTACTATAAGTACTAAGTTGTACTCGTGTGCATGTACCGAAAATAAATTGATGACGGACATCGAAATGAGGGGTCCGGCAATGTTATGTCACCGAACTTTGCCGTGGGGCTCATTCAGCTCGATTGAGTATTTTGATGTGCCATGCAGAAGTCAGGAGATAATTTCGCCAGGATAACATATCGTTAAAATGATTTAATAACTTATATTCACATTCTTATTAGATTGCCCTGAACTATTATCTCTCATCAACTTCAGGGTGCCTGGAAGAATGACTAGACAGGTGCCACCGTGTTGTAGCAACAATTCACGGACAGTGTATACTTGTAATGCCGCATTAAACAGACTTCATGAACTCGGCAATAGTTATTCCCACGTATCTGATATATTTAGTGTAGGGTATTGTTCCTATAGAACAAACCTTTTGAACCTTTTCAAAGATGGTGAATGGTTATTATATTTATTTATTCATGCATTTCATAATATATATGTACAGTTTTTTGTTCACTTTGTCCAGCTGTATGAAACAGTATTTATGATTTTCCTGTTGTATTGCTGCAGAATGTTTTATTATTTAATTTTGTTTTTTTACATTTATTCTTGAATTGTTTAAACTTTCTACTGAATATGCTGTATAATTTTTAGGTTTTTTTTTAAATATTAATGTTGCATAATTTTTAGGTAAATTTTTTTTTTATAAATCTTGGGTATAAGGAAATTTATGTTTTAAAAAAAAAATGTACATATATAAAGGCAAATATGTTAACGTCATTCCAGGTAGCATTGGAATTCAATATAACATTGGACAAAAACCTGACTTATATATGACTGATTACTTTCTAAAAGAATAAAAAAAGCTTTTTAAATTTTTTTTTTATTTGTGTGGTACCACCCACCGCTCGAGCCCAAGAGTAAGTATGTTTGGGGTAATGGACACAAATTCATGTTTTTAAAAAATGCTTTGGATCAGAAGAGTATTTATTACCAAAAAAATATAGTTCAATGTTACCCGGAGAGATTTTTTTGACAAAAATCAAGAAATTCGTTCATCGAAAATACTGAAGTTCAAAGTTACCCAAATATCAATATAAAATTGGACCACCGATAAAAACATCATTAAAGTTATGTTTACATGTAATTTTATAAAATTTGTGGTCAAATTTAGTTAAATGGAGCATTCAGAACACCAAATAATTTATAAATTTGCAGCTGGCTCAATCCAATAAAAAAATATTAGAAAAAACTTGTTGAAGTGGTCCAATGTTACCCGAAATGACTGTAGTATTATGAGTTTTTGTAAAAGGCAGATTTGCCGTTTATGTTAATAAAATAAAATAAGTTAAAATGAAAAATACTTGCTACACTTCCACTTATTTGTTCGACCAATTAGCGTCTTCACCCTTTTTTATTTATTTTTTTATTTTATTTATTTACAATTTTAAAAAACCCGTTAGGGTTACATTAGAAATTTAATATTGTCTAGTCATTTTATGTCTCATCTAGTCTAGTTAGTTCAGTCATCATGTGCTTTTTCAGATTGATTTTAAATTTGTCTCCATTAAAAGTTTTCAAGTAGTAAGGTAGGTCGTTGTAGTGTTTATGTAGTATTTTTGACTGTCCTGTGTTTGTCTTTGCTTTTTCAATATGATAGTGTTTTTGTTGTCTGGTGTTATATTTATGTATGTCAACATTTTTGACTAATATTATGTCGTCGTCTTGTATGTTTCCCAGTGTTATTTTGTGCACAATTTTTAAGGTCTCAACTTTCACCCTTCAGACTGGTAAATATTATACAGTTGAGGATAATTTTTAACAAAAAAAATATTATCTTAAATGTAGGTACATTTAAAAAAAAAGTTTGTAGATATACAAAACGTAATATTTCAATGAAACAGAATGGGATAAATTAAGGGTTTTAGAAGCAAACTTAGAAATCTCCATCGAATGTGTTAATTGAGATATTTGCGAAAAGCTTGAAAAAAAAAAGGATGGTGAGATTTCTTAATTATGCTTCACTAACTCAATTGAGAATGCTAAGTTTGCGGTGTCAAGTAGTATAATTGAAATCTGTTTTTTCTAGATTTAGAGACGGTTTTGAATTGCGCTATTATTTAGGTAGGTGGGTTTTTATGTATAGTTTATTTGGCATCAATTACTAATTTTCCCTTTTTGGCGTAGATTTCTGAGTTTGCTTTTAATACCCTCAATTATTGAAACATGTGTTGGTAGTGTACTGCAAGAGAGGATTCTATTCTTTGAAAATATTTATTGTTTTATTACAATGTACAGGGTCCAACCAAGGGGGCTAATAAGGGTGAGTTTTTGAATTCTATCTGCTGATTTATAAAAATGCTATTACTTGTCATCCTATTTATTTCTAAAATTTCCAATCTATCTAACTTTAGACCTTTATGTTCTACATGTGCGCAGTATTTTTGATTAGTAACTTAGATGTAAATATAAGTAATTACATCATTACAATGGGATTCCATCAAGAATTGTGAATACATAATTCAAATAAAATATTGTTATAATGTTTAAACATGGGCAGAATAGTAAATATTACACAGTGTGTAAAGTGGCCACCTAAGTCAGCCAATGACAGGTCCTTCGCCTTGTAAATGCCAAGACTTCCATATCCTCCTCTCGAAAATGCTTTCCTTCTCTGTTGCAGGGATTTAGATCTAAATGACTCCCCAGAGACGAAATCCAGTCTGTCTATAAGTATTTGGACATACTTAAAACATTGTAGTATTTTATTTTGTTTAATGGACATCTTTTAACGTATGGATTTATTTAAAAAATCCCCAACCGACATCTGTGTATTTAAATAAAGCATAAACCATATTCAATTATTGGGAAATTCCTCAATCGTCATTTTGTTCACGTTCCAATGCGTCTTGCCCCACTGTGCGACTCAATATTCACCCTGTCTGCATTATGTACACACGATGGAGAGTGTAATACACGAGGAACTTTGCTCAAGTGATCACAAGGCACCGTCACAGGTAACCGCGAGACAGCGGTGCGCGGCCAAGCCGAACGTGCAGCACCAACAGCCGGCGACTAACATGCATTACGCTTCGGGCATACGAGACGTATAAACGAAATAATACTATTAGTAAGACCGAATTTGCTTTGAGGAGGCGATTCGGGGTTAAAACAGGTCAAAGCATTGTTCCTGTAGGCGCTAATCCGTCGTACAAGCCGCTGAGGCAATAGGTGTTCCTCAGGGATACAAATTGGGGCGGCTCCTATTTTTTTTAAATATATTTTATTTTATTTTATTTCATTGGAAAGCCAACAGACATTTATAAATTTATAAGATACAATTATACCATAAATACATATCATAAAGTCCAATTAGAGGCTTCCAAATAATATTGTTATTGTAAATGTTGTCACATAAAAAATATACATAACATAAAATAACTAATCATACAAAACTTATAATATTACTAGAAATGTAAATGTAATACATATTATTCCAAAAATAAATACCTTTGAATATTGGTCGCACATTATAATATATAATACAACTATAGTTGACCATACAGTGTACATTTATAATGTGCCTACATACAGAACTGCACATAACCTGCATAATATAGGCTGCGGATTCAAGGCGCAACATCATAACTTGAATTATTTTTGGAAATTTCACTTTTAAAGGAAGTTAAAGATACGTTATTAATATCAATACAATTTAATTTCTGATTACACATATTGCAGGTTCTATTTACAAATGAATTTTGAAAAGATTTAGTGAAACATTTAGAAATTTTAAAAAGAGATTGGTTTCTGGTCTGCGTTACTGGGACTCTAAAATTAATAAGTGATAGAATCTTAGGGCAATCTATCATGTTATTCAAAGTTTTATACATAAAAATGGCGTCAGCCATGTTCCTTCGAGTTTGGAGAGTTTGGAGTTTAGGTAAATTTGCAGATTCATCTGGACACTACCACTACAATTACGTCATTTTATCATAGGGGTAGGCAAAGAGGAAGGACTGCCACATACGTCTATCCTGACATAATATATTCCTAGCCTTTCAGTTTCATCTGCTTTTGAAATGACCAGATTTAAAATTTTGATTTGTCTGATCATTTCACGTCTTTCTTGATACCCTTCGTCCGACTACTTACAGTGTTATTTGATTTATTTAACTTCTTGTACATTTATTGTATTTTTCTGTGTCCGGGTGGATAAACAATACTGTTCTGTGAGTGAAATAACAAATACATGTTTTGTAATGTTCAGCGTAATGACGAAATTCATCGCTATCCTACGAGGGGAGGTGAGGGTTTCAGACTCCCCAAAACAAGTATCTGGGCAACTCAAAACAATCTGTATCAAAAAGGATTTTATTTCTTATTTTATTAATTTTTCACGCCCATAGGCTTTGATATACTTGGAAGTTATATAAAACATGAGTATATAAACAACTTAAAATTTAAAAAATACAATATAAAGCAATAAAGATAGAACGGTGTTTAGAAGTAAAGTTGGTATAAAAAAACACTTAAGATGTTTAATGAGTTGCCTGCGGAAATTAGAGATGTTGGGTCTATAGCATCGTTTCGTGGGATGGCGATGACTTTTGTTAAAAACAAACATCCATACGGGTAGAGTGTCATCAGAAAGCGTCTGGATTTTATAACAATATTTTGTTTTTTAAATTATTTATATATATATATATATTTTATTAGTTGAGGTCAACTAGATGTTCAAATTATTTGTACAACTATCTAAAATAGAATAAAATACAAATGACACCAGAATCCTGGACGAGTGTTTTTGACTCAACTCAAATTAAGTGTGGATAAGTCCACTTCGTAGTGTAGTGGTTGGCCCGTTGTTCTACCGTGCTTGAGGTTCCAGGTTCAATTCCTGGGAAGGTCGACATTAAATATTGATTATCAAGGTGGTTCTACACTGTAATATTTCATATTTCTGGATCGACACCCGAACAGATGATCGAAATATGGTACGTTTGCTTTATTAATACAGTACCCTATTTATTAATACTTACATTGTTTGTATTCTTTTTTTATACTGAATAATGTTCCCTCCCTGGGGTGTCCCGTGCAACCACGAACCTATGAACCACGAGGTGCAGAAAGGGGATGATGATGATTTTTTTGTTATTAATATTTAAAGCGTTAACTTTGTGTGCGTTAACCATGTTGGTTTGCATGTTGGTTTAATTGGTGTCCTGACAAAGAGACGGGTACACCTCGAAACCGGTAGACATAGAAAAGTCGGTAAGTGGTTATATACGAATATTTAATAACATTTAGTAAGATTACAATATTTGAGTTTGTCCAAATGTTCGTAGACAAAAGACTGGATTTTACCCCCTCGGGAGTCATAAAGATTACTAAATTACAACAGGGATAAGTAAGATGTTTTTTTTTGTTTTGACTAGTCTGTATTCTGGTATGCTGAAAGACTTTGGTTCGAATAAGCCCTCCAAAGGGCATATATTTTTGTATCTGAAATTTTACAAAATAAAATATATAATTACTAGCTTTCACTTGCGGCTTTGCTTACGTGATTTAAGAGAGCAAGTATTTCGGTAATTAATTTATTATTTGACTCTTTTATCAATAAAAATTTTCCAGATGGAATGACATATTTTATCGAGATTGAAAGTAACTTGGTCTTCCAACTATAGGAATGAAAGAAATACAATGATAGTTAGTCTATGGTGACGTAGATTTAAAGGTAGTTATGCAGAAAGCAGCCAGTCCACAATTTTGAAAAAATGAGATATTGGTGTTATTTAATTCAAGATGGTCAATTCTACGTTCGGCTTAAAACAGCCAGGCTACTTTCATACAAAAACTGTAATAATCACTTTCTGAAAATTTCGTGATGTCAAACTGTCATAAAAATTAATGTCACCTCATAGATTCAAAGTTTAAATGAGGTTACATTCAGTATTAGATCTGGGTGTCATTAAAATCATTAAATGACCATATACATGATTTTACTTTTTTTGTATTATAAAAAAACAAATGCTTGAATTATTTATAATTTGTCAAAGTAAAAATCATTCCAACTGTTGTGTAGATTTTATTATTCACTCTTTCCACCAAAAAGCTTTTATGTCAGTTTCACTTTTCTATGGCTAGCTGTTTTCTGCATAACTACGTTCAATTGTTTTTCTATTCACAAATCCAAAACGAAAAGAAAATTAAACTAACCATTGATAAAACAAAACAATTATAGAAATTTAAAGAATTAATTTCATATTTATTATTTTTGATATCTAACCTTACCGCCTGCTCATTTTTAAATCATGTTTTATTTTTTAAACCAATCAACAGGCTTATGAAAGTCCTAACAGATTGGCATTATTAACTATATATTAAATAATAACACTAATCTAAACAATCTTAAGGTCTTTTTAAATTTACAAAGGATTAATTATGGCATAATCTGGGCGGACATGGCAAGTGTATCATCGCGAGTCAGGAGGCACAACACCACTTGCTTATTAAATGCTTGCCTTTGCTGATGGGACACATCGACAGTACCGTTTAATGAGATTTGGTTCACTGTTCTGAGAATCCTTGGCAGAGGGGAAAAGAATCCGATGTTGGTTTTATAATTTCGAACAGCAAAGACAGCATTGGTACGCAAGTTTCGGTGAGGTACATTAAGGTTAATCTGAACAAGATAATCATGGGCATATATATTTACAGTTAGATAATAATTTGTGAAAAATATTTAACCAGCCTGTGGAGCCAAAAATGTTGCTCATTGTTGACATATCGTGGTTATACAAGTAAAAGTGACTATTTGCAAAAATGACGAAATTGAGATTATTGACTTTTTGACATCGCATTAGCATAATGCTTGACTGGTTAAAATGCCAAGTAATCTGACACTCTAAAAAAAACTCGTTGTTAAAATATGGGACCATTTGATAGAAGCTCACAGAAATTTGACAAGTAAAACTGACCAACACACATCGTCACTTTTATTGTTACTTTTATTGTTATTACAAAGAATTGACCAAGTATTATTTTACATGTATGTAAGTAGATGTCATCAGTGAAGAGTTAGTTAGAGTTAGTAGTTAGTTAGTTAGTAAAGGTACGTTTTGTATTTGACAGATATGTTTTTTTTAATAAAAAGATCATTAGTAAAATTTATTCTTTAGATTATTACGTAACACTTTATAATATATGTTCTTTTTTATTTATTTTGTATTTATGTGTTTATTTTATTAACCATTTATAAATTTCAAAAAATCCCAAAAACATATATTTTTTTTTTATTGAATATTTTTTTTTTTTACAAAATACATTTTTGAAATACAAAATAGGTAAATATACAGAACATCTTATATATAACGTTTCTACCTCTCTAATAAAGTAGATACTTGTGTTTAGAGAGGGAGTTCGTTTCACTTTTTTTTTTTTTATATAAACAAAGTAAATTAAAAATAAAAATAAACAAGGTAAATTAAAAATAAAAAATAAACATTCTTTGGTATGGAGAGTCCAGGAAGGGGTGAGTCTTAAATGTTTTTTAATTTTAGTTTTAAAGTTTAATAAGTTTTATTTATAGTTGTAAAATAAAATAAACTAAAGTACTACCTCCCTCAATGAACGAAACAAAAATGTTTATCTGCAAAATTTCATAACAAACTTTACAGGCAAAATTAACTAAGTTTTTCAATTTTTTATTTTATTTAAAAGTGATAATGTTTTTGAAATACGTTTATACTTTACATTAAAGTTGAAAGTACCGTACATATAATGTACAATTATCAACCACCTACTTGAAAAACCTGATCTTTGAGAAGCAATTGAACTCTAGAATACCACTAAAATGGCTCCCCTGAACATAATTGATTTTGTCACTTGGTCAATTTCTCTTGTTTGCCCACGATATTATACATTTTTTTCATGATGAAAAATAAGTATCCTATTTTACTGCTCAAATCTTCGGCTATCATGATGCAAAAAAAAATCAATCAGTCACTCCGTTGAGACTTTAATGAAATACAAACGAACACACTTTCACATTAATATTAGTATTAGTATAGATTACATTTTTTCTGACGCGCACATGGATACTAAAGTTATTTTGCCATGCAAGTTATATTAAAATGTAAAATAAGGTTTTAATAGCTTGAATAACATAATGAGTGATTCAAAGTTTCCAGTGATAACTCGCATTGTGGCATTTTTTGTCACAGAACATTTCCCATCTGTCACATCAGATATTCGCCGAGAGAAAGCAGAAAGTGCACAGCACAATACGCATCTTGTGATGCCGGCTTGTCACATGCGAGCCGTAGGCGGGTCGTTGTAACTTGATTACACCTTGCACATCGTTTCGTAATCATTAGAGAAAAAACATAATCATTAGGAAGCCCCACATGCCTACATTCCGCCACTTACTGGCGACTCTTTACCTTACTTTAAAAACGGATCCAAGATAACCATATTCTAAGGAAATAAAATGTATCATCATCATTGTCTGGATCGAGATCTGGACTTTTTTGATATTAGTCTTTCTAAATTTAAACAATCACTGAGATAGACCTGGGTGGTATTCTGAACGCAAAAGCGCGCGTAGAAAATGCATTTTTAACGCGTATTACGTACTAAATACACGCCAACAGAGCGATCTCTTCGCGCGCAATTCCGTTAAGAATACCAGCCCTGGGCTGGTATTCCAAACGAAATTATAGCGCGGTATAGCGCGTTTTTACGTACTAAATACGCATTATAGCGCGCTGTAAACGCGTTCGGAATACCAGCCCTGGGTGGTTTTATGTATCTTCTCAAGAGAGTGATTAATTTTAAGGTGTTTATTTTTTTAAGGCGACGACACTTTGCTTCATATATGGCCACACTGGTGATTAAACGTGAAAAAATATGAACACGTAAAATCAAACATGATAATTTTACTTTATTCAGTTGAGTTAACTAAACTGTATTAGTTTTATTTCCGTTTTTGCAGCACTTTTATATACCATTTGACGGCCTCGTAGTGTAATGGTCAGCGTGTTTGCTTACCATGCAAGAGTTGTTGGGTTCGATTCTCGACATAATTGATAAAAAAAAATATTTAAAAGGGTGTTTTCACACTATAATATTTCATAGTCCCTGGACTGGTACCTGAAGCATAAGACTGATCATCTTACCTTTATGTGATAAAAAAATATCAAGATGCGCTGAGATTGGTTTACCAATGCAGTGCCATATGCACCATTAGGTGCGTAAAGGGAATGATGATGGCGTTAAATCATCAGCGTGGCCATTATATTTTTTATTGTTTATTTATTTTTTTGCACCACAACAGGCCAGGAGGCCCAATTACAGTGGTGAATTACATCACAGAACACTCAGGCTTGATGAAAGTCACATTTAATTTTATGTGTTCTTACCGGGAATCGAACCCGGAACCTTCCGTGTGTGAGTCAAGCGTCTTGACCACTACACCAAGGAAGCAAAGTATCGTCGAATTAAAAAAATAATAATCTTCAAATTAATCACTCTCTAGGGGAGGGGGTAGAGAAGATCCAGAATACCATCTCAGATCTCGTCTTAAGGTAGTAATTTATTTTTTTGTCCTAGCTTTGATTTTCTTTAGTTGAGTTTTTCTACTGACATTTCTTGGTGGAACTGCATTTTAGTTATAATTATAAAAATACGCATATAGTTTTATTCCACTTTTATTTATAATTTTTTTACAATTTTATTACCAGTGACCGAGTTTCGTCGTGACCGACATCGTCAGACTGGTCTGACGATGACGATGACAACCAGTCTGACGATGTCGGTCACGACGAAACCCGGTCACTGGTAAAAAAATTATAAATAAAAGTGGAATAAAACTATATACGTATTTTTATTATTATAATTATTTTGTTTTATTTTATTTCAATTATTATTATTTTTTTTTTTTTAATATTTGCGTTCTTATGATTTACCCAAATATTTAATTTTGAGGGCCATTTTCAACGAGTTGTAAATAACTCACTATTAGAAAATGGAATAAAGTTGGGGTAGAGTGGGATTCGAACCACAGACCTTTGGTCTGTGAGTCCGAGACACTAGCCACAGGACCACAACCCAATCAATTATACATGTATGCATTGTAAGGAAATGTGTTTTCCATTGTTAAATGAACTGAATAAGTCCGTAAATAAATAATTTATCATTCTCCTTTCCACATCCTATTTATAAAGGCGCTAAAAAAATTGTGTTTTGTAAATCAAATAGTAAAATATTTTAGAGAAGCTTTACGGTGTTTTGTTTACTTAATAAATATTTCAATATAAAAGTTTTACACAGAACAATTAGAGAAGTACTTTAGTTATAGTTTTTCAATTGTTTTTTGACTGGCATAAAACACCCGTGATAACTTTTTTTTTAAACCTCAAACTTAGCGTTTCATTAAAGGAAAGTATACGTAAATGTTTCCCTATTCTCCTAAAATTGGTAAATATATCGGAATGCGCCGGAAAACGGAAAAAAATAGTTTTTTATGCGTTACACTATTTATGATGAGGGGGCTGAATATATTATACGCTATAGCGCAGATGAATCAGAAGAAATAATATCACAAACCAATATTGTGAAAGTGAAATAGGATAGAGAAATCTATTGAAGAAATGTATATATGTATATTGTAGGATAAGGAGAGAATTGATACTCGATTTTATTATTAATTCAAGAACCGTAAGTTAACTAATATTTATATTATGGTTTTATTTATTATTATTTCATTATTTTTTTTTAATTTTCATTTTTGCTAGGTAAGCACATATTAGAAGAAACAAAAAGACAAATAAAAAATACACTGAACAAATAAATATAGAATTTGTTTGAAAAAGAATTACCCAGTTAATGAAATCGTCGAGTTCAACAAAAAAATATGTGTGTTGGGTATTAAATCTATTGTTTTTTTAAATAAGAACAAGAATTTAAAAAAAAAAATTAAGTGTGATTCCGAATTGATTCTTTCTTTTCAGTTATTCATTTTAAATATCTAAATAAAAATCATAGGGAATCGAAAAAATGCAGCAAAAAGTAAAATAAATACAAATATTGAGAAATAAAAAAACAAGAGCCCCTAAAATATTTAACATGTTACCAAACAATATTAAAAATAGTGGAAAAAACTGGAAAAAGTTTTTTTTGTATTAACGATAGTTTTTAATCTTTATTCATGTAATAGAATATGGTATGATACTCGTATGTAATGTTTTTCAAATAAAATTATGATTAATGTAGGTTATGTATGAAAAATCGAAGCAACATCGTGTAAGAACCTGCTGACGAGTTGTATGCTTACAATTCAGTAGGACTTTAATTTTAAGACTTGTTTTAAATATTTAAAAAAAAAAAACCGAACAAAAAAAGCAAAAGGCATGTAGAATAAAATACTTATTTATTTTATTGGATAAACGAATAGCATGTACAAACTATATTGACAATTTCGTTGTTTATTAGTATAGGAAACTCATGCACACACCAAAAAAAATGTTTACACTTAAGACAATAATTTTAATTATGTTATACATAACAAATATTAAAGATAAGTAATGAAAAATCTGTATATAATAATAAAATCAATTAAATGTCTGCTTCTCTCAATATTTCATGCGTACATATCAAAGTAAGATGTTTAGCTAACTCTAAATTTTATCACTAAGATTAAATTCATGCATTCCTGTTAATTTATTAACTGGTTTATCTCATTAGATGTGGTTAACACGCTGATCCATTAATCTCATCAATAACTTTCTTTTAAATAAATTGCGCGTGAATTTGTAAAACATAATAATTAATGTCGATTGCTGAAGATTTATGTGATGGGAATAAGATAGGTTATATTTCAGGCACGAATCGATTTAATTGAAGCACGTGCAGAGTTAAATAGTGAATATCAAAGCAAATAATATAATATTATTAGTCTCAACTTGACACAGGACTTTAGTCTCGTGGAGTTGGGATTTGTGTAAAAAATAAATGATCTGTGAATTCATAACGCATGAAAGAACACTCCCACATTACCGGGAGCCACATTAGAGGATGGGTCATGGGGTCTACCACAAACTCTGCATTTGGGACCCAAAATATTGTTCGAATAGCCAAATATTGTAAAACTATGACAAATAATTTAAAAATAAATGCACTAGTTGATAGTTATGTTTTATTATTATTATGCAATGCAAATAAAGATGTCTGCTTTAAAATAGATTGTACCTATAGTCCTTAAAATATAACTTGATTAAAATAACAGCTGCCAGACTAATGTCAATAGTGATGGGAAATTACTGAGCACTGATCATGTACCGATCAAATCGATTTTATCAGTTTTTTCATGCAATCATAAAGGTTTGTTCCCGAAAATTGATATAAAAACGCAAAAACAAGCCTACTATAGTGTGTTTAATACATTCACAAAAAAAGAGACATTTATACTTTTTTCGTGAACATCATCAAATGAATTATTTTTTTATTCGATCAATTTGTCCCATCTCTAACGTTTTTGCAAAATGATGTAACCTTGTAAGAACGCCGTTAATAATAAGGTATATTTTAGTTTATTTTTAGTTTTAAGGCTGATTTTATAAATTTATGTTGATTTATATGTCAAGCATTGTGTTAAAAAAATACATTAACATACCAGATACGAATGATTTTTCGTGTGTCAATATAAATCACTTCTTAGACGTTACTACAAAGTTATTTCGTCACTTTTGCTGACAACTGTCAGTCTACTCAAGCTAGCTATATTTTAATGACTATAGTTAGATAGACTGACTATACACACTCCGGAGAAATCCGGAGAAAGAATTGTTAAGTTATGACTTTTTTATTATTAATAATGAAACACGTTATACATTAATAACATTAAATGCCCTAGAAGTTACAAAAAAAACTCATTTTTGACGTCACGTAAAAAAAACATTTTTATGACAATATCAATACAATTCAATATAGTAAGAAAACCAATATTTGAAACATAAAACACGGTATTTCTAGGGAAATATCACATACTACGAATACCAATAAAAATATGTCAAATGGATTAAGAAAAATTGATTGTATTTTCAAAATTAGTATGCATATTGTGGAGAAATATTTAAATACATAACTTCTAAAATCGAATTGTTAAAAAATATGTCTTTACCGCAAAACACGACATGTTTGACCTTGACAATTGTGACGTCAAGATGCGTGACGATGTTCTATTTAAATTTAAACGGCCACTAACAAAGTTCAAAATTTAACCAAATCGTGACGTATTAGGGGCGTGCCAATGCAATGGACCGTTTTCGCGGGAATTCAAATATGAAAATATTTTTTATGCTACTTATAAGTGAAACATTTTTTTGTGTATTTGACAGTTATTCTTACTATCTAAAAATTGTAAAAAAATTCGTAATATTTCCCTATTCTATTAACTATTACTATCAAAAATATGCTAGTACTATTTTTTAACTGCTACACTTTTAAATTTACTATTTGACTTTTCGTAATTAATTTCATCGGGCAGTTTATTAAATTGGGAACGGCCCACGTCTTCCACTTTCTGCCGAACTTCGTTGAGCGAAATTAAGATACATGAAGAGTTTCGTGAATCGTGGTTGCGAATAATATCATGATTAAATGTATATGTTCACGTCTACTTTTCCCACTGTTCAGTTATTAAAAAAAAAAAAGGTTTTAGATATAAAATTGCTATGTAAAAAGAATTGTTTGTTTCAAATACATAAAGATAAAATAAATAGTAGTATTTCTAGGTCACAAAACGTAAGTACGCGACCTAGAACAGGTGGTAATATCTTAATTCCTAAATTAAAAACAACCACTGCACAACATCATTATACTTACAGAGGAATATTTTTCTTTAATGAAATGAACAAAGGTAATAAATAGAAAGTACAGTCAGGAATACAATATATTTAAGTAAGAAGTAAAAAATTACATCTATTATTCTTCTTTATGTAAGTCTGATTGAAAACATCGTTTTTATCTTTTTTGTAATTTATTTATAGTATCATAAAAATATTATTGATTAAAATAAAATAAACCATTGTAAGACGTCACTCCCCATTATAAAGACAAGAATTGTTTATTTCTTTTACGTAATGGGAAACGTTAATGTAAGTATATGTATTTGATAAATGTAAAAAAATGTATTTAGTTTTAATATTGTATTTTTATTTGTTATTAATAAATAAAAAATAATAATAATTATTAAAAATGTTAAAAAATGATTATTATTAATACAAATAAACCTACATTATGGGAAACTTTTAGGGGAACCCAGTCGTGTATAATAGACAGACCTTTACTAATCGGATCTTAGATTTAACAAATATGGCGTTTCTCTCTAAACAAATTTAATAAAAGCGGTAGCAAACCACGATACATATGCAAACGTGATTTGGATACTTATACAAAAGTGAGAAAAAGATATACGTTTTTATAGTTGGCTAATTTATCGCCTCATAGGATACTACTTATCATAACTGCGTTACTTTTATCGTAAAATTGTAATATATGTACTAATATAATTTATATTTTGTAGGCCTCGTGGTGTAATGTTCAGCGCGTTTGCTAAACATGCAAGAGGTCTCGGGTTCGATTTCCGACATGGTTGATACGAAATATTTATTTAAAAGTGTTTTCACACCCGAATGTTTCATAGTCTTACCTTCATGTAACGAAAAATGATCAAAATACGCTGCAATTAGTGTATCAATGCAGTACCCTATGCGTCATTAGGTGCGAAAAGGAATGATGAAATAAGTTATTATGTGATATTTTTACATATTCCTAAACTGAATCTGCTGCGTATAACTTCATGAGCTGGTAAATGTAAATACCTAAGTATCCATTTTACCTTCTCAAATAATTATTTTTTTAAATATTATAAAAAAATATTTTTAATGTTATAAAAAAATATATTCTCCAGCTCCGAAGAATTATCTGCCAGCATTTATAATGCATTTTAAAATTTGTTAAAATCTCACCTTGGGTTTCTGGAGTCCACGTGGTCAGCATCAGGAGAAGCAGTAGTAGGGATCCATGACCCTGGAGAGAGTAGGGCCGCGCTGTGATCATTCTGCACGTTGTGGCGTCACCACACGTTTCTTAGTCCTACAAGGAAGGGTGTCATCTTACGCCAAACTGAAAAGTATAACAAAAAATATTTCATTCTACGCACCTACACGCATTCATATTTTTTTTACGTAGGTATTTATGAGATAAATATTTTTAAAAACCATACTATTTACGAGACTCATAACTCAATAATGTTAATAAAAAATAAAATATTTTTATGTTAGTGTTATCAATTTATAAATTTAATTGTTTACATTGCCCAAATTTCTATATTGGAAAAACTTCACGTAAATTTATAGTTAGAATCAAAGAACATATAAGATGACTCTAGTAATAATTTTTTGGAATTCGTAAATCATTTTATATCCGAAAACCATGATTTTAATTAAGAAACGGGTGTAGAAATTTTGCATGTCAATAAAATGGTTATCGTTTAGACAATTTAGAACGATTAGAAATTAGTAAAGCCATTAATCAAAAACTTCAAATAATGAATAATAAATTAAATTTAACTTCGTGTCCTCTTTCATTTTTCTGCCCTTTTCATACAATATTTTATAATATAAATAGCAACGCGTGTAATTATAAGTTAGTTTAATTCCTGACGATGAGGTAGTAACCTCGAAAGCGGTCGAAGTGTAACTTAAAATCAAAGTAGTTTATACAAATTTATAAACATATATGTGTAAAATATTTTTATATTAGCGTGCTTATTGCCAAATGGAAATTCCTTCCAACCAACCAATAAAATAAAGTGTAATATTTGATAATACATTTGAGTTACAATGAGTTATGCGAGAAAAAAATATACGTAGATACTCTAGCAATATGTGAATATATACTAAACTTATAAATACGAATGTGTGTTTGTTTGTGCATCCTACACGTCTCAACGGAGCGACCGATCGACCTGATTTTTTGTACAGTTATATAACTTGAGAGATGGGTAGTAAAATAGGATACTTACTTTTCATCCCGAAAAAAAAAACAGGAACATAGTAACAATTGGCAATATTATTTGAAAATGAGTAGGTGGTAAAGTAGGATGTCGAAAAGAATAAATTTGATATTGATTATATAAATTTCTATAATTGACTTGCTTTATTGATGTTTGGGGTTCGAACCGTCAATAGGGTCGCAATGAGTCACATCTTGCTCGAGGGTATAATTCTATTAAATGCTGCAAACGCCCAGTTGCATTTCACCGGCAACACTACTGACCAGTCCAACTCGTTAGCGTCCACGTCGCGAACCCTGGGCAATGGGATCACTTTCATAACGGTGTGATCACAGCAGATAACGAGAGGATGAAAGGCGAATTTCTGGCGCCCCCAAACCAGAATCTACCAGCTAAAGGAAGGTTACCCCGACAGAAAATTCCACAAAAAAAGGAAACGGGAAACCACTTGGATCATCTTTTCCCTGGAATCAATATGGCGATTAGATCCAACAAGCAGTTGTCCTGGCCTCGGAGTAGCGCAGGACCGAGATGCTTTCGCTGTGGTGATCGCCAACGTCGCGTCGGGGGGACCTGATAAGGCACCGCCAGAAGAAGAAGGCAGGCACACGCATTAACCTATGTTCCTAAATCTTCCAAAACTCTCTTATCATTGTTTGATTCATATGAACTAGTGACGTCGTTCAAAGTAAATCGTTTTAATTCAAATATCTTTTAATTTTTTTCGTACATTTTTAAGAAATTTTACCATGTAATTTAATTCTCAAATTTTTAACGCCCGATATAAAATAATTTTTGTATCCAATTTCCCGTAGGGCTGAAATTCCTCGTTGCAAATGCAGTTATCATAAATGCACCTTTATGTGCGTGGAACGATTTTATAGTGAGAAGGTTGAAATTCTTGAAATATTCTGCAATGATCTCGGCTGCCTTTAGAATTAGAAAGCAAAGTAAAACAATGCAATTAATTAATTAAAATATAAAATTGTTATCTAGTGCTAGTTTATAAACTAGGTGCAATTCTTTCTCACAGAACTAAGATCAAGTTATTTGTACCGTGCCGCAGTCGTAATGCGATTAACGTTTCGGAGTAACAGTCTTTTTACTTACTATATGGGACTTTTACAATGGCAAATACTCTTGGGCTATGTGAATCGTTAAGTTTTATAACTGTTATCATTAATATTTTACCGGCTTTATGTAATTTATTTGTAGGCGGGAATTAAAAGACACAACTAAAACGAAAAAAAATACATATTCAATACTATTTTAAAACGTATAGTGCACCTATCAAAATATTTCTATGAGGAAGTTCTGTGCTACGGGAAATTGGATGTAAAAAATGTTTTCTTACAAGCGGTAAAAATTAGAGCATTTTTGCGGCAAGTTTTTTGGGCCCTAGTGAAGGACGTGACCGAACACTTGGAAACATTAAACCTAAATTTGTTTCGCCTTCTCCATTCAGATATATTAGATATATCTGCTTGGAGAAGACGAAAATCGTCAGAAGTTGTCACCTTTAAAAATCCGCAAATAACAGAAAACGCGAGTTTAAGTTGATAAACTATCTCGAATACAGACTAGATAATATCTACTGTCACATTAAATGCGGTTTTATATTTTTTTCCAGCAAATCGGATTCAGAATGAAAATAATTGGATTATCTTCAGTTGAAATTCCAACATTAAATTTATAACCCATTATTATTTTTTCACGGAATTCCGAGTTAATTGAAGAGAAATCTCGCTGTATTGAAGATGAAATAATTCGGCACCATTAATATCGGTAAATCGATCCCAATTTATCCGTGAAGCTGTAAATGTACGTTTTAATGGACGTTAATAACGCCGCGCTAGTTTAGAGCTCTTTGCTTCAATTACAATTGAGTAATTATTTGATTTGAGAGGTGTGAATAATAATAGGTAGAATTAGAAATAGTAAAACGTTTTATCGAGTATAAACTTTTTTTATAATTGGAGTTGCTTATTTTGAGCCAAGCCTATTATATTCAAAGCTTATATTTATTTTATTATATGAATAAAACACAAGTGATACTTTAATCCACAAATTTGGAATATCCAGTGACCGGTTTCATCGCTTTCGCGACATCTTCGAGACTGGTATCTTTATTAAAGAGTTAAATGTATTTATACAGAACAGAGGTAAGGATAGATAATTCAAAGTTATATGCAAGTAAATTCAATAAAGTTATTTTTATCTTAAGGATCATTATCAAGAAATTTTCTTTGACAAATTAGAAATTCTCGAAATTAATAGATAAAAAAATAAACCCGACGTAGAATTACTTAATGAACAGATAACACATGTGCATTCTCCATTACTTTACCCATTGTAATATAATTTTACCAATGACTTTTTACCCTTTGTCTTTCAGAAATCATTATTTACAAAACCACACTCACGAAGGATGGGACACCAAAAATAAGATAAAATACTTAAACTCATTAAAATATCATTATATCAATTCATTAGTTAACCCAGAGAAAATTTCTTGATAATGATCCTTAAGATAAAAATAACTTTATTTAATTTACTTACATATAACTTTGAATTATCTATCCTTACCTCTGTTCTGTATAAATACATTTAACTCTTTAATAAAGATACCAGTCTCGAAGATGTCGCGAAAGCGATGAAACCGGTCACTGGATATTCCAAATTTGTGGATTAAAGTATTACTCGTCTTTTATTTATACAATAACTTACAATGAACTTCCATCAAGAATTTTCACTTACAAACTTAAATGCTTATATTTATTACAATAGCTATGTAATTTCTAACTGCTCTAACTGTTGTGTGAGGATCTGGCGGGATAGTCGGCCGTGGAAGGAACTTCTCCGCATTTGCTTTAAAGAGGAAACTACAGAAAACTCATTCATGAGAAGCTGGACTATTGACAGACATCAACAGACCTTGCGTTCTACTTTAACAACGTTCGGCATTTTGTGTCTTATTTTTTTTCGACAGTTAACTTAACTATTTTTTCCATGACATGGTAAAAATATGAATCGTGGACCTTCAAGATGAACCGGCTAGAGGCATTAGAATGAATCGTAAAATGCTACGCATTCCACGAACCGATATTTTCAGCAATGAAAATGCGCTCCTAAGAGCAAGAGTCGACAGACAGTTGCTGATTGATATCAAAATCCTGAAGGTGTCCTACGTAGGATGTAAAATTGCATAATTTTACCAAAAGGCGCGGTAAAATACCGTAATTTACGATATTTTATGGTAATTTTCGGTGAATAACGAATATGACTTACTAATTTTTATTTTCGAAGATATAACAAATAAGAGTAGCTTTGTTTTAGGACACGTTAAATGACAGTGAAAACCAGGTTTAGATCCATTGGGTGATTGTCGAGATTTATTATAAGTATGGGATGTTCAAGGTCATTCGGTATGTACTTTTTTCACTTCTTTGATAAAAAAGGGTACAATGTTTTAAAACTTAACAGGATCAGTGGACATAAGGTTTTTAGTAAAACCTTATACATTATTGAACGTCATATATTTAAAATAAGTCTCGACAACCACCAGATGGATCTCAACCTGGTTTTTACTGTCATGTAAGGTGTCCTAAAACAAAGATACTCGTATTTGTTATATCTTCGAAAAATAAAAATTAGTACATTTAATTCATTTTTTCCGAAAATTACAGCAAAATACCGTATTTTACCAAAATCTGGTAAAATTACCGTAAAATACCAGGGTAATTTTACTGCCTTGCATCTCTAGTTCTACCTAAGGCATATGTTTAGAGTAATAAAGTACTAACTGGGTACTGTTATTAATTTTAACTCAATAATTGTAAATTATTCACAGTTAAAAAAAAATTTAATTATGATTTCGATAAATTATTAAACTCACGAAGAGGATGATGATCTTCGTCTATTACAAGCTTGCAAATGCCTAGATTTAGGTTTTGTTCATGCAAGGGGTTTTTTGTATACAGAGACAATGTAAAGAACGATCACATGGCTCATATTTAAATGCAAAATTTTGATTGTTTTCAAATGGTTAATTTTCCATATCGGTAAATAATTTTTACTTTTACATGGCTCATATCATAAAAGTTGGAGAAAAAAAATTAAAGAAAAACTGTATATTTAACTCATTTTCGTAAAAATCGTCACATGGCCCATATTTGATGTGCAACGACGATGTATCAAATTACCTCATGTGATAAGCCCTTATGGCTTATTACGGTTACGATGTCTCCCAGGGCCGCGCTTATGAACGGCTATCTTAATCGGTGTATACTGAGACGGTATAAACTAATATCGATATTTATATACGAAAGTGTATATATTTGTATGAAAATTCAAAGTATCTTCGTCGGTAACCGGCAATTAAACATGTTTAGAAAAAATAAATTGTAAGCATATTCTATTTTTCGTACAGAAAACTTAATTTTATTTTGTAGATAAAATTGAAGATAAATTTTTACTTCCCATCAGAATACGTACCCAGGGGTGCTATTCCAATCTTCTCGAGGGGGTGGATAAGATTTCTACTCTACGTAATGTGGGGATTTTTTATTTTTTCATGCGATTTTGCGACACTTTGCTTCATTCATAGCCACACTGGTGATAAAACGTCAAATTACGTAAAATAAACAGTTTTATAATTGACATTTCATAGTTCGACATTATAAAACTGTTGGCCAATTCAACCTAATTAAGTGTTTTGGGCAATGCTTAAGATCGCAATAATGTTCTAAATGTAAATCATCGTGCTTATTTATTTTATTTTAAAACTTCAAGTACAAATAATAAGTACTTTGGTGGACTTGTTACTTAAAGCAATATCTATCAGCCAACCAATGTTCAGTTTCACGTGTTTTTATTTTACATAATCAGTGTGGTCATACATGGCAACAGTGTCAGCGCATTTGCCCACTATGCAGGAGGTCTCGAGTTCAATTTCCGACATGGTTGACCTGAAATATTTATTTTAAAAGGTGTTTTTACACTGGAATATTTCACAGGCCCTGGACTGGCACCGGAAACGTAAGACTAATCATCTTACCTTCATGTAACAAAAATGAAATGTTTCCATTATTGAGGGTATGGATTCGATTCCCGGCAGGGTGGACTTGAAATACTGATTTAAACGGGTGTTAAAACGGCAATATTTCATTATTCCTAGATTGAACGTTGAACCTTACTTTCATGTAACAGATGATCGAACTACGCAGCATTTGGTTTACTAATGCAGTATCCTATGCACCATTTGGTGCGGATAAAGGCTTGATGATGATGATTAAAAATATATCGTACGCACAAAACTAATAATAATCTGTTGCTTACATTACGGATCATCCAGACATTAAAAAAGTCACATTTCATTATACGGCGATTTCTTTTAATTGATTTATTAATTCAATGCTTGACATATGAATCAACATAATTATATAAAATCAGCTTTAAAACTAAAATAAACTTAATTATTAATGACGTTCTTACAAGGTTACATAATTTTGCGAAAATGTTAGAGATGGGACAAATTGATCAATGTAAATCGATCAAATAAAAAATAATTCCTTTGATGTTGTTCATGAAAAAAAGTATAAAATGTCTTATTTTTGGTGACTTTTTTTTGCGTTTTTATCTCAATTTTCGGAAACAAAGTTACATGTAAGCACGAAAAAACTGATAAAATCGATTTGATCGGTACATGGTCCGTGATCAGTACTTTCCCACCACTAGTCACATTAGTTTGCCAGCTGTCATTTTAATCAGGCCATATTTTAAGGATTCCACCGTGAATCAAACTCGAAACTTTGTGTTTGTTTACAGGATGGGTTCGTCCCATTGCACCGCGGGCCACCAAATTTTGTAGCCAGTTAAAAATCCGACGATTGCGAGATTCGCCCATACAGTAACGTAGGAAGTAATGAATCTCATCTGACGGAAATGTGGGTGGGTATTATTATACACACAATGGTATTGAACTAGAGTTTCACTAACTAGCCGCTCAAATATATTTTAATCGACTTTGATAATAAAATACCTATTAACAATGAATTTAATACGCGTATGCTGACATAACGGTCTGTACGTAATATTTTTTTTTGAAGACTTTAGACGCGTAAAGTCAAGGATGCCAGTAATGTTATATTCGAAATAATTTGAATCACATTTTGTTAATTTATACATTCAATTATTGCTCTATGAATCTTGAGGGGATTTTCAATTTTAATTGTTAATTTTGTATGAACTTAAAATACTCACTAAATTTGATTTGTATTTATTTAAAAAATGTAAAACAAATATTTGTAGATCTTAATTAATATTTTAATTACGTGTTACGAATTTATTTTGTGTGAAACCAATATAACAGATTTGAAATTTCAGCTGGTTTTAGAACAGGTCTGTTCCTTTGCTAAGGCTAAAAAAATAAACTTACATATTACAACAGAGATGAAGAACATTTAAGAGAAGGTAATATAGAAGTCCAGGCATCTACAGGGCTTATGACCTGTCAATGGCTGGTTTAAGTGGCCACTTTTACTCCAGCTCTTTAACTTCACAAACATCAACAGATGAAAGAATTGAAGGAATATAGATGTTCAAATATAGGCAGAATGGTGAATGTTACAAAATGTGTAAAAGGACCACTTAAACCAGCCATTGACAGGTCATAAGCCCTGTAGATGCCTGGACTTCTATATTACCTTCTCTTAAATGTTCTTCATCTCTGTTGTAATATGTTAATATAAACAGCTCCCCAGGGAGTTGAATCCAGTCCTTGTCTACCAAATTTTGGACAAACTCAAAATATTGTTGAAAATAAACTAAGGCTAATTTTTAAACAATTTAAACAAGCTTACATGTAGGTATTTAAAATACGACCAAATTTAAATGAAAATAACACACATGTTAAGTACGGAAACAGTAATAATAAATTGTGCACGACAAACTTATTTCACACGGGACGTTAATTCTTAGTAACGAAATAGGGTGATATATCCAGTACCAACAACGTTCTGTAGCTCAATCACAAATAACTATCGACGTGCTAATAAGCAACGTGATGACAATTTTTCACCTTGGTTGTTTATCGTATTCGCAATCACAATAGAATATCCGTGAACACCTAATATTAAATGTCAAAATATTTACGTTTCGCGACGCATAATCCTGCTGCGCAATCACACATTTGATTTTCACCGGTGTAAATATGGAAAATATTTCAAAACAGCTATTTTTATTTATTTATTCATTATTTATCATGCTAATCATTGCATTAAGATGGCGGTTGGCAAGCCAAATGTCAAGAAGAGCAGTCGCCATAGTTATTATAATTTAATTTATCTCTTTTGTATTAGATACTCCTTACTTTTTTGGAATTACAATAAGTATATTTTATTATTTTTATAGTAAACGCTGATTTTTTGGCAATGAACTGTACATATTTACGAGGAAAACAAAAAAATAAACTGACACGAGCGTCGACTTATGACTGCGATAACTTAAGCATGTTCATTGTGATCGCTCAAATGCATGTTTTTAAGCACGTCGATAGCTGTTTGAGATTGAGCTACTTGAGTTTATCAACTACATTTTTTTCATAGTGACGTCAAGAATAAAAGAACATGACCTATAAAAGGACCACATGGCGTGGTAGTGCAGTTCAATTTAGTACAGTTCAGTGCTCGTTGTTCATCTTATTATATATAATAACTTCTTGACTCTAGATTCTGCCTGTTTTGGTTTTTCCTGCGATTGCCTTTACTTTCATCTCTGACGTTCTGAGCAGTTATTTGGTTTTTCTATTTAGCTTTTCTTCTTGGTTTTTCGTGTTTTTTTTCTCTCTCTACCTATCCTCGCCTCTGTTGTATACACCATGATTTGGTCTGACACACGTTTTGTATATCCGAATTATGTTTTCAATAATCATATGTTCATTGTACCATACGACATTTCTTAGGCATCCAGATGTTTACTAACTGAGATGGATATGTTCTCATCATCACTATGGCAGCATCATCTGCATGGCATGTGATGTTAATGACCTTATCTCTCTTAGTAGATTCACTACTTTTTTTTATTCTTAAAAGCGTTTTTTTATACATTTACTCTGCTTGTGTAAGAAAAGGTTTTAGGCTTATATATTGTTGTGCTACATTTAGTTGTAAAGGTGCTAAACTTGCTTTGTTTCTTTGTTGTTCGCAATGTGTGTTATTTTCTAAATGTTAATATTATTTCCATCCCGAATTGAGTTGTTGTAACTCCTGGGAACGAAATTTTAGTGGGATTGTTACCACCTTTATGTAGGCACCTAGTTGGTGGCCTAATTTTGTGATGTACAAAGTTATGTGGGTGCACAGAATGAGAGCAAGTAAAACAGGGTACTTACGTTTTACACAAAGATTTATTCACGAAACTAAACTACTGAAGCTAACACATTGAAAGAAGGATTCTAATAACTATATTAGGCAAAATAAAATGAAGTTGGTAGATCTAAATTGGCGGTAATTTTGTGCCTCGAAGACGCGTGCGGTGAGGTCGGAATCCGGTAGTTTTCTCCCTCGCCGGTTTGGCCCGTTCGTACGCTCTACGTCGGCGTTCGGCAATGTTCGGCTCGTGCCGTCGTTGTCGACCCGCCACACAGCCCCCTTCCAAGTTTTGAAATCTGTTTTTCAAAACTGACGCTGTATCACCCTCCTGCCGCTACGCGTTGTGTATGCCGGTTGTTCTGTTGGTGTTTCCGTTTCTGCTGGACTGGCTCGTTCTTCCGCTGTCTGGAACGCCGGCTTGCACCTGTCCAGCGAAACCTTTTTATGTTCGCCATCCACGTCCAGTGTTACCGTCTTTTCCGCCCTGGTGATGACCTTGTAGGGCCCCTTGTAGTTCGGCATCAGGGGTTTGTACCCTCTGTCGTCCCTCAGAAACAAGTGTGTGGCTCTCTTTAGTTCCGGGTGGATGAAAACGTTACCTTTATTGTGGTGCTCGACTGGCCTTGGTTTGACGTTTTGCATGAAATTTACCAGTTGCCTAGTGTAGGAGTCCGGGTCAATGTAGTCGTTCGTCTGCTCCAGGATGTCTGCTGGTAACTTTAGTTTGCACCCATACAGCATCTCTGCTACTGAGTGCTCTGCATTCGTGCGCAGTGTGGCCCTCAGTCCGAGTAGTATGGTGCTGATCGATTTTGTCCACGGAACAGGGTGGTGAGCTTTAATGGCCGTCTTCAGCGTTCTATGAAATCGCTCGATCATGCCATTACTTTGTGGATGGTAAGGCGTCGTGTTGGAGTGTGCTATGCCTGATCTGGAACAAAACAAGTTAAAGTCCGTAGACATGAATTGCCTACCCTGATCAGTTATAATTTTCTCCGGTACGCCGTATCTCGCAATCCAGTTGTCCCAGATGGCTCTGATGATTGTGTGGGTCTGGATATCTGCGATAGGGATTACTTCCGCCCATCGAGTGTATCGGTCGATACATGTGAGGCAGTACCTCAGTCCCTCTGATGGTGGAAAAGGTCCGATGAGGTCGACATGGACCACGCAGAATTTCTGTCTCGGCATGTCGATCTTGATGATCGGTGTCCTCGTGTGTTTGTTGACTTTGCTCTTCTGACAGGGTATGCAGGCCTTCGTCCAAGCTGCGCAGTCTGCTTTCATATTTTTCCAGACGCCTCTTTGACTGATGGTCTTGGTCGTGGCGTCGGCTCCTGCATGGTTGAGGTTATGCACTTGGTTGAAGAAAGATCTCTGTAGCGTTTTTGTGATGTACAAAGTTATGTGGGTGCACAGAATGAGAGCAAGTAAAACAGGGTACTTACGTTTACGTTACAATATAATGTATATAGAAAAAAAGTATGGATACTAATGTCCACGTACTAAGTTAAACATTCGTCGGCTTAGCCGCCCGAATATCTGTTTGTTTGATAGTTTCAAGTTGTTTACAAAAATAAAATTTTACAAATTGCAAGTATTGTGAACGACTGCGCCAGCTGAAAAATATTTCCGATAGATTTCGCTGGTAAAAAAAAAAACTTACTCCCGCAGTGCGTTCACAAGGAGGAAACTTTCGGATGCCTACGTCACGCTTGTCTCGCCATATAATATTTGTCAAAAATAATTATGTACCGGATTTTTGAAAAAAAAAAAAAAAAAAAAAAAAAAATTTAAGAACTATAAATAACAATTATTTTCCGGTACCCTGTAAGTACCTCTACTCAATCTGGCACCCTATGTAAATGTTCGTGTGAATTGTTTGTGTGTTCGACTCAAGAAAAATAAAAAAAATAAAATTTATATGTGTTGTAGGAATGTATTACTCGGCGTGCGATTTTTGGTGAGCGAGTCGCTCGAACGTATTATATTATGTTTGTTTATAATAATTTTAGTTAAATTATGAATCACCTGTTTGAATTAATCCCGGCCGAGTAATATTGTTAAGAAATTAATCACAGTTTAATCAATTCACTAGTTACATTAATTACATTTACATTAGTTACATTTACATTGAAGATTGTTACCGACAGAAAAATTCACTCGATTCGCTCGGTCTTTGAAAAATCTAATTCTATTATATATTATAATTATTATAATATAATTCTATTATACTAAATTAATTAACCTTACAATGAGTTAACCTTGAAATAGATTAACCTTGATTAATTACAAATAAATTAAAAGTGCAATCAAATTAAAAATGAAATTTTAAATTTTTCATGTACCGACCGAAAAAAAGTAATTGTTGTACAATTTTGTCAAGCGAAGATATTTCTGTCTGAAATTTTGCGCAATTTTTATGGAATTTGAATGGGGTCACCGTGATTGATTGTTTAATGTTGTGTTTTCGTGTTCAAACGTCGGGGTATACCACTTTAGTGGGATTGTTACCACCTTTATGTAGGCACCTAGTTGGTGGCCTAATTTTGTGATGTACAAAGTTATGTGGGTGCACAGAATGAGAGCAAGTAAAACAGGGTACTTACGTTTTACACAAAGATTTATTCACGAAACTAAACTACTGAAGCTAACACATTGAAAGAAGGATTCTAATAACTATATTAGGCAAAATAAAATGAAGTTGGTAGATCTAAATTGGCGGTAATTTTGTGCCTCGAAGACGCGTGCGGTGAGGTCGGAATCCGGTAGTTTTCTCCCTCGCCGGTTTGGCCCGTTCGTACGCTCTACGTCGGCGTTCGGCAATGTTCGGCTCGTGCCGTCGTTGTCGACCCGCCACAAAATCAACGTATTCAACTTGTAAAATACTTTGTGTCATATGATTTATAAATAAATTAAAAAATCTAGTCACATCATTCAGTTGGATTCAGTTCTCGCTGTCCTGTATTATAGTTTATATTTACCATATAATAAATATACACAGAACCCATGACTTATGCACCATTTTGGATGACTGAATGTTTGTATTTGGAATATTCACATGTGAATTTATTCTGCTGCATACTAAGTTTTTTTTAAATAATTTAATTTTGGCAACCCTGCAACGAGCGTCAATAAAGATTGATAACATTACTATTCGTAATATAGGTTATATAATTTACCTTAGAGGTGCGTATACCTAGCTTCTCGTATATCGCTAAAGGGCGAGAGGTGGTATTTTGTGAAAAGGCGATGAGACCAAACGCAGAGAAAGTTAATTAGGTTTTTACTGCGTGACGCCAATTATTTTATTCAAAGACGAGTTTTACATTCATTTAATTCGACAAAGGTCATGCGCATTTTCCTTAGTATTTTCAAATGATTATAAAATAGCCCAACTGTCTTGCAGATACGTTCTCAAATGCTACCTTTACTGCGTGACCAGTATTTTTTTTCCATGTTTTCACTAGATGTTATTATTAAAGCGCTTTCTAACTGAAACCACGTAAACTATTAGGTAGATAAAAAATGATCTAATCTAATCCTCATAATTCGTTACTCTCTTTTTGTTTTTACGTGTCCAAGTCAGGTACACCGCTGCACCATCAAAACGTTCGTTATAGAAGGTTGCCGCGTCCGTTCTCAGACTTCAATGTTAGTTATAAAATCGAACCACCTAATGTCCATATAGTCTCAAAAATTAGAAGGTTGGTGTAAAAAGCTTTATTTTATGAAAAACCTGGGCCGCGATTATAATAGGAAGTTAAGGACGTCATACCATCACCATGACGGTATAGTTGCGGACGAGCGATTACGGAGATACACTACCGATCCCCCACCTTCAAGTTTTGAGGTGGGAACATCGGTATGTATTGACGGGTCTAGTACCCTTCGGTACGGCATTTCTACGCATTAAAAGTGTCAAAAATTTGTTCCACCGAGCCATTTTTCCTTTAATTCTGATTTATTAGAATTTTAAATCGTTCGGAGGTCGGCACTTTTTTTCATAAAAACCTTTTTAAAATATGAGAGAGAAATAATTAAATGTTTAAGTCGAAGTAAACTCTGCTATAACTGTCAGTTTTGAAAACGAACGGCTAGATACGTAGGTAATGTAGCTAGATTCTGGCCTAACAACATATAAAAGCATCTAGGTATAAAAATGTTGCGACTATCAAAAATAAATTTAGTAATTATATTTTTTCCATTTGTTTTACTATCTTCCAGAGTGTGTACGTATTGTGACGTTAAAAAAGCCGGTTTTGTAATCGCTAGGTAGAAAAATACAGATCAAAGTTTAGCATAACTTCTTGGTAATTTTCTGAATTTTTTGCTGGGATTAGGATTTATTGGAGTTCGTAATCGCTTTGAAGTGACCATTTATTTTTTATCACAAAGGCCTGTTAAAAATATAAAAGAGAACTATTTTAAATTTAGTTAAGTAAGGAACGCGGACTAAATTTTCAAGGTCATTCAGTGGTTGGATTCGATCATACCGAGAACATACCGAGGTAGATAAAGATAGTACAGAAGTTAAATATACCATCTCGGTATGTACAGATGAAGATAGCCTTTATAATCGCGACCCTGGGTTTATAACATGTAGTTGATTGGCCAAAAATGAAAGTAAAGATTCTGAGCGGCTTATGACTATTTAAGAGGTATTTTTATAATTTTATTAAAACACGTCAACACAAATAACAATGAGCAATTAATTAATTAAAGTTAACATCGAAACACCTGCACGAATGGAGGCTGTCGTTTGTTCGTTGAATTTTATCGTTTTCAGAAAATAAAATATATTTTTTTTAAATCGGTTAAGGCCGCGAGGTAAACGCCATCATCGCGAGATAGAACTCAGAAAAATATGTTAATTTTTCATAGATATCATGTTGAATGAGCTGAATATAAAGATATTTATTAAAACAATGCACAATAGTTGATTATGTTCCTAGCTTTTATCTGTAATTATTTTTCTTATAAATGATCTATCTTCGCCGAAATTCAAGGCCCTTTGGGTACCACGGTACCACTTCTCACAGAGGCCCTGTATATGTACTCATATATCAACATCATCAACATTCCTTTTCCGCACCTAATGGTGCATAGGACACTGGATTGGTACACCAATCGCAGCATATCTCGATCAATTTTGTTACATGAAGGTGAGTGATTAGTCTTACGCTTCGGGTACCAGTCCGGGGACTATGAAATATTCTAGAGTGAAAACACCGTTTTAAATAAATATTTCATACCAACCGTGTCGGGAATCGAACCCGAGACCTCTTGCACGGTAGGCAAACGCGCTGACCATTACACCACGAGGCCGACAACATATAAATATAATATTTAATGTTTTTATACGAAAACAGTATTAATATTTTATACGTGTATTTTGAAAACGTTTTTAAATGTATTATAACAGAGATGGAGAATATTTTAGAAAAAGAAGTTTGGAAGTCTAGGCGTTTATAGGGCTTGTCATTGGTTGGTTTTAGTGGCCACTTCACATTCACTTTATTTTATTTAAATAAATATTTTCGTTCTTATGATTTACCCAAGCGTTTAAATAAAATTTGGGGCCGTTTTCAACGAGTACATAAGAAAATGAGAATCAAGTAGGGGTAGTAGAGTGGGGTTTGAACCTCGAATCTCAATTCCAATTAGTCAAATATCTTGGGATGCAAATACTAGGAAAAATAATTTTTAAAAAGTTTTTTTTTATATAGTTTTAATTTCATGTTCACGTGTATGATATACTACACCGCGCATTAAAATATTATTTAAAATACAAGAATGTAAAGAAACAAAAAATAACTATTCTTATGAACATCTTTTTATGCTAGTATAATAATAAAAGTTTCGGAAACAATTATTATAACTTCAAATCGTAAAAAAAAAAAAAAAATCACTCGTTTAACTTTATCTAAATAACATTTTTGACAGAATACGTGTAAGTGACTTTTTGTTTCAATTTTTTTAGAAAAACTTTACTCTGGTAGCGACTTTTTAAAATAAAATACAACGGCAAGTATGAGTACAATATAAAAAACCAGTTGCCGAGTGATAAACATGTTTGAAAATACTTTTATACACCGATTATTTGTATGTAGCAGATCGTCTACATTGGGCATTGTAGGGTTAACATTCACTATTTTGTCTAATATCTATGATTTCCACATCTACACAGTGTACACAATCAATGAAAAAAAAGAAAAAAAAAAGCTGCATGTCTAGTTAGAGCAGGCGTCCTTTCACATTATTTGACGCTTTCTCACGGGCGACATCCGTTGACATTTTGATGAAGTTTGTCTATGTAGTGATACAAAATTAATGTTAATGGTTTAATTATTACTTTTTGATTAAGAAATAAAAAGTATGCATCCACTTTTCTTTATGCTATATCTCAACTTAACACTGAGCTTTTGGTATCATGGAGTTTGGGATACGTTACAGTTTTATGAAATATGTGTAACTTTGTAAAAAATATCCCATATGTTTATCGTACCGTGTGGATTTATACAACCGTGTGAAATAGGCTTAAAGGTTTTACTTAAAATATCAATCCTTTTGCTGAAACCTCAAGGGCGCGAGATATGCAAACAAAATATTCTGTGGGCGTAATTACTCGCATACAATAAAGTATTCTTTGATAGCAGCTTACCCACCACATACCGCACACCGCATCTGAGGACATAAGTCTCCTTGGCGGTGCCCACATACACGGAAAATTTGCTCGTTGTCAAACGAGAAAAGCTGCCCGAAGGAGCTCTCTGAAATCTGGTAGCCTAAGCATCTTTGTGCTGAAAGAAAGTAATCCAGAAGTACATAATATGTACTTCATTGGATTGAGAAGAGAGGGAAGTGAATTCTTCACTGACTGGGATTAAATTGATTGGACATGATCAATTCGCCGAAATGATTACAAAACTTTTTAAAAGCCTTGAAATTCTTTTTAGAAGCCACCAGATCTGTATATCCGACAGGACCTATAACAGGGCCACGGATAGTAGCGAGAAGCTCCATTCGGTAATCATAGAGAAGGGGAAAGGGACAAGACCACAGGATGTGTTCAGAAGATTGGTTAGGATATCCGCAGCAGCACGAAGGAGAGTCAACAATATTAAAAACAAATAATTTTTGATTAAATTTACCATGACCTGATAAAAACTGCGTAGTCCAGTGATCGGGGATAACCCAAGACGATTCTAGGCGCTGACGGATCGAAGGAAAAAAAAGAAAGGTAACCCTCCCTGAAGAGGAAGATTCCCATCGCGATTGCGAAGCATTAAGAAAATTCTTTGATAGCAAATTGTCTTCTTTCAAACGATCACTGAATCAAATTCAATTATAAACACCTCTCTTCCGCTTCCACTCCCACCAAGTCTACTATATACCATTGCGTCTTTCTACTTTTCTTTATAATAACTTTCTATGTATAAATATGTCCTTAAAAATGCCTATACATTAATAAATAAATAAGCATTAAAATATTTAAAAAATATGTTCGCTAAGAAAAAGTAGTAAAGTTTACTATAAACTAACTAACTAACTAACTAACTAACCATCACGCCATTTCCCCAGAGGGGTAGGCAGAGAGGATAGAACGCCACACCACTCTGTCCTGGCACACTTCCTTTGCTTCCTTCACATTCATACATCTTCTCATGCACGCACGTCGATTATTCCGACTTTTCACATGACCACTTTCAAGAATTTGTTGTACTTGATCATGCCATGTCTTTCTCGGCCTTCCTCGACTTCTACAACCAGACACATTCGCATCATAAATCTTTTTAGCCGTTCTTTCATCATTCATTCGCTCCACATGACCGAACCATCGCAAAAGACCTTTCTTAATTTTGTCGATAATGCTTAACTCAGCCTTGCATTCTGCTCTAATTTCGACATTAGGGCACCTATCATACATTGTTTTTCCGCACATTCGCCTGAGGGATCGCATTTCAACAGCATTCAGTCTACTTTCGTCCCTTTTTTTCCAACTCCATGCTTCGCTTCCATACATTAGGGTTGGTACCAGAACTCCATTATGAACTGCTAATTTAGCCTCTTGCGATAGACACTTATTTGCTACGACAGACTTTAAGGCACCATTAACTCTGTTACCGGCACTAACCCTCCTTTCAATATCCTTGTCCATATTTCCATCTCTAGTAAACATACTACCCAGATATACAAATTCTTCGACCTGTTTCAAACTATCTCCATTTACTACAATCTTGCATTCAGTCATAGTTACAAACTAACTATTGTTTCTATATTTCATAGGAGACATTATACTTTATGAAGATACTGGATATTAGAGTTTTAAAGTCAGAGTCATTCATCATCATCAGAGTGTTCAGTGTCCTGGATGAACATTTTGAGCTCTCCAAATCGAAAGCGATTGACTACTGAAGTAGAAGTGCACAAGTTTGGATTTTGTCTAAGGGAAGAGAGCATTGCAGGAGGCTGCTGCGAGACATTGCATATATTTATATATAGTACTATTTAGCGTGTTGTCCAGATATTTTTAATTGAATCGGCATTCACTTCGTAACACTTCATTATAAATTATTATGAAAATAAAACTTTGTTATCAGTGTTACACAATTTTATTCTTTTACAAGAACACAACTATAGTTTCGGGAGAGCACTCCTCCCATCGACGGGTGATATGCCAACACCTTAGATAAGAATAAAACCCCCTGCTCTAAGTTTCACTGATTAATCTGTTTATTTTTTGTTTAGATTCGATGACATTGTGAACAATATTCTGTGTTTATTATATTAGTTTTATATCACCCGTCGATGGGAGGAGTGCTCTCCCGAAACTATTGTTGTGTTCTTGTAAAAGAATAAAATTGTGTAACACTGATAACAAAGTTTTATTTTCATAATAATTTAATTAATTTGTTGTCCAGATGTTTATTAAAATGTATCTTTATATAATATTTTTTGTTTGTAGTATTCTTTAATAATATGCATACTTCCACCTTCTATTATGTTGTATCCCAACTCAACACAGGGCTCTTGGCTTCATAGAGTTAGGGATACGTTATTATTTTTTCTCGTTATATGTTGTAAAATATGGAAATGCTGGAAATAAATCTGACTCAAAGTAAATCAATAATTGATTGATTAATGTGGTGTTTATTTTGTAAAACTCTATATTTAAACTTATAATATAAAAAATCAAACACTGATTTGAGTCTACTGAACACTTTATTTTATCAATGTTTGATTAAGTCCAATTGCTTGCAGACTGGCTGGATTTCCTCCCTAGGGAGTTGTTCATATTTAAATTTATTTCAACAGAGAGGGAAAAATTTTCTGAGAAGGGAATATGGAAGTCTAGGCATTTACAGGGCTTATGACCTGTCATTGGCTGGTTTAAGTGGCCACTTTACACACTGCGTAACATTCACCATTCTGCCCATGTTTGAACATCCACATTTCCTTGGAAATCCAGCCAGTCTGCAAGCATTTCGACATGCTCAAACATTGTTGAATTAACTACTTAGTACAAGAAGAAGTAAAAAAAATGTAAAATTGTTTTGAGGCGTTGCCTAGTAGATGATTTGGTTCAGCCGTCTGAATCTCACCCACGTGATAAAGTTTTCAGCTCTTTTACTTCACAAAAGTCAACAGATAGAAGATTTGAGGAAATGTGGATGTTTAAACATGGGCAGAATTATGAATGTTACACAGCCAATGACAGGTCATAAGCTCTGTAAATACCTAGACTTCCATATTCCCTTCTCAGAAAATTTTTCCCTCTCTGTTGAAATAAATTTAAACTTTATTTTATTTTTACAAATATAAAAACAAAAATTTCGTAACTATTGTTTCGCCTTGTTAGGGCATTTTCTAACAAATATGAAGATTATATGCTTTTTATTTTAAAAAAATAAAAATGTTTGAAATTTTGAAATTATTATTATTCATATTTTTCTATTACAATTTTTATGATTTTTATTTTTCTATTATTATTTTGTATATTATTTTGATTATTTTGCATATTGTTTTAATATGTAAATAAATATTTTTAATTTATATGTCGAAGAGTCCCGACTTAACACGGAATTTCCGAACAAGTCAGGACATAAAAAAACATATAATTGTGTCTATGATAAAATTGTGTATTTTGTGCATTAAATAAAAATAAATTAATTGAATGTCCTTATATAGTTATATAACTCAAGGTACTCAAGTTAAAAATAAAAATGGTTTTATGAACTATAGCATGTACATTAGGGTGATGCTTAAAAATGAAAGTTAAAAAATTCAACGGTTCACCCCCCCATTTTGATCTCTCATATGTAAAATGGAGTTAACTAAAATTTTGTTGGATTTCATTAAGTTTTAGGGGTCGCTACCAGGCTTTAAATTTAATAAAAAATGATAAAATTCAATTTAATTTTCTGTGGTAATTTTTTATATTACAAAAAATTATTATCCCACTAAACACTTTCACATTTCACAGGCCATGAAGTTGTTGACCGACTTCCAGTTTTAGTTTCTGGTAAAGGGGTGGATCAGCTTCTCTGCATTCCGAAACTTGAGTCTGCTGAAGGTGAAAAAATTGCATCAGCAGTTTATGAATCCCTCCTTTCATGGGGTTTACTCAATAAAGTAATGAGTATGAGTTTTGACACAACCGCATCTAATACCGGGTCTCGAAAAGGGGCTTGTATTCTACTTGAGCAGAAAATGGATAAGTAAATGCTCTGGCTAGCATGTAGGCATCACATTATGGAAATTATGCTGGAATCAGTTGTTCAAAACGAAATTGGGCCTTCGTCTGGACCAGATAATTCATTATTCAAAAGATTTCAGAAAAACTGGCAATTAATTAATAAAAAAGAGTATGCGACGTTAGAAACTGATGAAGAATCTATTGAAAAGCTCCAAGATGTGAAAGATGAAATAATTAATTTTGCTAAGAAACAATTGACAGAATATCAGCCCAGAGATGATTACAAGGAACTCTTGCAACTAAGCATTGTATTTTTGGGAGGAGAACTAAAAAATGGCGTGTCATTCAAAAATCCTGCAGGTCTGCACCGAGCACGTTGGATGGCAAAGTCTATCTACTCTCTGAAAATGTTCTTGTTTCGAGAACAATTCAGACTAACAAAACAAGAGGAAAAAGGTTTGCGAGAAATCTGTATTTTTACAGTCTTAATCTATATAAAGTATTGGTTCCAAGCTCCATCCGCTTGTTCAGCCCCAAGAAACGACTTAGAACTCCTCAAAGATTTAAAGAAGTATGAGGATGTAAACCCTGTCATAGCTAGAAAAGCAATAAATAAAGTATGTGGCCATTTATGGTATGTCTCAGAGGAACTTATCGCCTTATCATTTTTTGACGACAAAGTGAGAAATGAAACTAAGAAGAAAATGGTGGAAGCTCTAAAGAAAGAAGGAGCTGATTTTTGCCCGAAAAGAATTAATGTAGACATTGATAACATTGGTAATAAAAATCTAGAAGATTTTGTCACTAGTAACACCAAACGATTCTTTTCTATTACCGGATTAAGCTCCGATTTCCTCAAGAAAAAAGTTGAAGACTGGATCAAAGACAAGGAATATATTCAAAGTAAGGAGATAGTATCCAAATTTAAGGTAGTCAATGATACAGCAGAGAGAGGGGTGTCCTTAATCCAAGAGTACAACAAAATACTGACCCTAGATGAAGACCAGAAGCAGTATATTTTGCTTCTCGTGAAGTCCTTCAGACAAAAGTTCCCGAACTACAAAAAAGCAACTTTGCTGTCTGCATAATGAGTTTTTTACGTGTTAATTGTGCATCAAAATCTTTTTAAGGACTCTAAACAACTAATATAAGCTTATATTAATTCTGTAATAAGTTTTTTTTAAATTGTGACAGTTAAAGAAATTTTATAAAAATCTGTGTTTTTTGTCTAATTTTCCTCTTGTTTGTTCACATCCCGAAAGTAAATTGTAACACATATATGATACAAAATTAGCTTTGAGTAACATATATGGACCTTATAACCTCATTTTAGCTTTAATTATGTAAAAAAAAAAAAAATAATAATAAATACAATTTTTTTTAAATAATCACTTTTTGGGAAAATTTTAGATTTTTTAATCTTCGGTAGCGACCTTTAAATTTTTCTCAAAAAATCTCAAAAAATTAATTTAAGTTTCTCTTATTAGGTAGAACAAAACGGAAGGGTGAATCAAGAGAAAAGAAACAAAAAAATTTTTTGGGTCTTTTAAGCATCACCCTAATGTACATTAATCATAATTGTAGGAAATCCAATATTTAAGGGCAAGGCTAAGTGTTTAATAGGTAATGAAGAATTTTGGTATTTATATTTGAATTTCAGAAAAATTTCAAACAAAGTAAGTATTTGTTGACAAACATGTACCTATGTATTGTGAAATAATCAATGAAGCCTTATAGTTTTATATCTTTAGATGATTGCTGTGAAAATTGTTTAAAAAAAAATTTGGAATAAACGTAGCCTTCAAAACCAATAATAATAACCGAGCTTTTTTAAAAAACTCAAAAGATAAGCTAATTATTTTTTAAAAAACAATTGAATTTACAAACTGGAATGTAACGACTGTAATGCAGTTTACGTGGGGCAAACTGGGCGCTCTTTCTTAACTAGATATTATTTATTAACATTTTTTTCTGTCGAACGCAAACTTAGTCTTCAGAAATTTAATCTTAGATAAATATTGGATCCGGATAGACGTCACGTCGCTTGAGGTGTTGTTAATGCATCTATTTAAGAAAAATGTGTTTTTGGGCGTCGTATAAAATACCTAACTCACGCGTGCTCAAACGCAAAGGTTCTGAAAAACGTATATAGTGCATAGGAGTGATTTATAACATGTGGGTCGCGATCCCTAGGTGGGTCGCACAGCGTTGCGTGGGGGGTCGCATTCGCTAGCAAGATAAAAGTAAAAGGCAAGGGTTTTAGGGCATACACTACAATAAAAATGCTATAGTATTAGTGAGAAAGCTACGCATGTGTATTTTCCAACAATTCATTGAATCGTGGTTCTATTTTTGGGACACAAATAATAACTAAGTTATTTTCTGATAGGTTTTTTTTATTTATTTGTAAAAAGCTTATTACACTAAGCCAAAATGTACATTTAAAAAAAATATATCTATCGTACTATCAACGGAATAATTTTATAAAGTTTATTTTTTTTAAATTGCTTTTGTGTGCGTGTGTATTGTAATGTAGTTTAAAATGTTAATAATTATATGTTTCAATAATAATTAGATATAAGATATAAGTTAACATTCACATACGATTTTTGTACTATTTTAAGACTAAATAAAAAAAAGAACTAGTAACCGTTCAAAGTAGCTCGTTTTTATAAAAAAAAATATTCACAGTACAATTTAATATTCAAATTTTTACCGCGCGTAAGAGTACATTCTTTGTATCTAATTTCCGGTAGGGCTGAAATTCCTCATTGGAGTAATATATATTTTTTAAAGTTTTTATGTCCATCATAAACTATTTGAAGAAATGCCAGAAAGCATAAAAAATGAAATTAATGTAAAAATATTTAAAATTAAATGTAAAAAGTATATATGTGAAAAATATTATGTAGTAAATAGTGTAAATAGTGAATATAATTAATGAAAATGTACATATGAAACAGTTAATATTATAAATTAGGATACTAAGTGTATAATAGTGATAAATAATGTTAGAATAAGTATAGATGTAAATATTGTGTTGTAAATATATATTAGACTATGTAATACATAGAACTAAATAAATAAATAATAATAATAATAATAATCATTGAAAAGAACCTTGGTTTGCATTGGTAAGACGTGGCAAACGTCAGCTCTGAATATTCTTAATGTCTTTAAGGCTAGAAGACGTCAAACTTGCGAGTTAAATTTCAATTTAAGTATGTCGTCAGCAGCAAGATCTATAAGATTTATAGATCTTACTGCCGACGGCCTGCTTAGCTCTCACTTCGCACTTATTTTTATACAACATGGTATCAACAGAAAGGAAATTCAATATGCCGCGTCGCGTCGTGGTTGAAATCGCTGACATACGAGTTGTATGATAAAATGAAGGTCCTGGAGGGTCGCCAGATTTTTTTTACTCGTAAAGGGGTGGCGTGTTCAAGAAGGTTGAAAAACACTGGCGTGGCATTCGTAACGTACAAAAATCTTTTATAATAAAAAAAGTACATTTAGATTGATATCTGGATCCAATTTGCACACAATAGAATGATGGCTCTGGCTTATTTACTAGCGCGGCTTATGGACCTCCTTACTCAGACAGAAAGCAATAGAATCCAACAATTTGGACAGGCCAATCTGGAGGAATGACATCATCCACTTTACTGCATTACCGCTGGGTTGATTGTTATCAGTTACCTTGAGAAATATGACCATAATCATCCTGAAGATGGACCCAGCAATGGAAGTGGAAACTTCGGAACTTTATCTCACACGAGTTCACCCAAAAATCATACTTATTGAAAACGTATTTGAAAAATACAGAATCTTTAAACTGTTTGATGTTTGAAAAGATGCCCGAGGAACAAAAACAATGTTTTTTTTTCAAATTTACATAAAGGTTAGGTATTGCTGATAAAAATTCAGGTAATATCTGAGAGCCAATTGGATCAAAGCAAGTGGAGTTGAATACAGTTTTAAGAAGTGCTTCTTAACCGGGGCGCCAGCGCCCCTTTGTGGGCGTTTTGAAGTTCTGGCGGGGCGTTTTAAAATTTTTAGCATTTAGGGAGCGCTGCAGAAGATCAAGTGGGCATTGTGTCAAAATAAGTTAAATATCATCTTCTTCATATAAAATATAAGCCCATTCAAAAAAATTAAAAATATCACCCGAGTAAAAGTTTTGTACCATTCGAGGCATTTTTTATCGGACGAGAAAGTGTCGGTTCAAATTTAAAAGAGCAGTTTATTGACTTACAAAATGACCGCAAAGCCAAAATAGTATTCAATAATGTGATTATGCTGCTTTTTGGGTTCGTTTTCGCCATCAATACCCTCTTTTGTGGGAAGAAGTCAAATTAGCCATCTTCCTATTTGGTAGTGAAGGGTTTTTTATTTTTTTTTATTTATAAATCATATGACACAAAGTATTTTACAAGTATAATTCGTTGAATTACATTCCATTGAGTTACAACAACTCAATTTAAGACAAAAATAATATTAACATTAAAAAAATAACACCTATTGAGAACAACAAAGAAACAAAGCAAGTTTAGCACATTTATAACCAAATACACAAAAACAATATATACGCCTAAAACCTTTTCCTACACAAGCAGAATAAATATATTTAAAAAACGCTTTTAAGAATAAAAAAAAGTAGTGAATCTACTAAGGGAGATAAAGTCATTGACATTTCATGCCATGCAGATGATGCTGCCATAGTGATGATGAGAACATATCCATCTCAGTTAGTAAACACCTGGAGGCCTAAAAAATGTCGAGTTAAAATAAAAAATACGAAAAACCAAGTAGAAAAAACTTACTAGAAAAACTAAATAAAAAACTAAATAACTGCTCAGAACGTCAGAGATGAAAGTACTAAAGGCAATCACAAGGAAATCCAAAAGAGGCAGAATCTAGAGTCAAGAAGTTGGACGGATTTGCGATACCCATTGTATAGTAAATAGATTATGGAGAGATTACGTCAATAATTCCATTAATGGACAGCTCCAAAATCCCATGTACCATTGCCCATTGTTTCAGTGCATTATATATTGAAAAAATCATAAAATCGAATACAATTAAGTCAAAGAAAAGATTCAAGATTACATTTGAGTTAACTTGAACCTAATATTACTAAATTGGCAAAATTAAATGACGCTTAAGGATCTCATTAACTTTTTTTAGTTTTTTGATAAAAAATTGATGTTGAATTATTTACTAATTAAAAAAATATATATTTAGATGTATGTGATATTAGTATGACATAAAAGTGAAAAAGTACATAATGTTCATAAAAAGAATATTGTGTTTTATTTGTACTTCTCATCATTTTTTATTTGTAACAGGAAATACATTGGATACCAAACATACCTACATAGAGAAAAGTGAAAAAAAATATTTCGTTTTTTGTTCGGGAGGGAGGGGGGGGGCGCTGGATAATTTTACTGTGGTAAAGAAGGTGATTATTTTAATACAGTTAAGAAACACTGGATTAAAGTTAAATAATTATTGCGTTTATGTCAAAATGTGCAAAATGAATAGTTATTTTACTTTTTTAATGGAATCCATATTCTCCACTTTGACAAAGACGCAACAATTATTTAAGTTTCAGTGCCAAAATACGGCGATTATTGGTAAAAATTAGTACAAGGTGTTTTCGTAAATTGTGTTCGTTTTTTTCCAAATTAAAAAATTAACACCAAACATTTTTAAAAATGCTAAAGGTTATGCGTCATTCGAAATAAAAATTCTGCTCTACAAGACATTATGTTTGCTTTTACGTTACAAGTATTATTTTATTTGATTCCGAGTCTTCAAAATGTAAGTCAGGTAAACAGCATTCTCGACGCCTCGTTCTGTTCGCGTTCAATCGAGGGAATAAAACTACCATAGCTGCTTGCAATACTTACGCACTTTAAAGTGAAGATGCCACGAATTATTGAGTAATTTGTTGTAAAAAAATAAAGGAGAATACATCATTATTAATATAAAACGGATACAACCAATGTGGTGTTGTGGTCCAGTGGATAGTGTCGCGGATTCACGGATCCGAGGTCCGAGTTCGAACCCCACTCTACCACAACTTGATTCCTATTTTCTAATAGTGAGTTATTTACTAGTTGTAAATTGCCATCAAAATTTGGCAATTCATAAGAACGCAAATATTTATTTTTCAATGAGGAAGTTCCGTGCTTTTAAAAGAAAAATGTCTGCAGACTAGACTATTAAACGAGGCAAAAAATAAAGATATTTCTATATATCGCATTATCAGCGCTATGATTTTTTAAAGTTTTGTATTTCTGAAATAACTCCGCGTGTGTCGTCAGAGGTTCTTCTCTGTCAGTTCTCCCTATTGGTTTGTATAAGGTAAGCAAACCGGATATCCTTCATAGCTCTTATATCATTGGTTGGATCATACGAACCTGTGACGTCGTTCAAAGTAGTGCGTTTTAGTTTGAAAAAAAATTATTTTTTTTTCGTACATTTTCAAGAAACAAATTTTTACCGCGAGCAAGAAAACACTTTTTGTATCCAATTTCCCGTAGGGTTGAAGTTCCTCATTAGCAATTTATTTTAGGAAGAGTTAGCAATTTATTTATTGTGGATAACTTATATAGCGCCATTTTCGTAATAAAATACCTCAAGGGCGCTTTACATGGTGATTCTACTGTTAAGTTAATTTAATTGAAGCTTTAAATTTGTAATTTGATTAAAATAATTTATTTTGTTGTCACGTGCTACGGATTTATTCAAATGATTTAGAGAACAATATCTGGAGGTAACTTATTAAGATACCTAACTTTAAATATTATTTAAATCATTTTTTTTTGTATGACTAACTATTTTAATTCTTTGAGTCGTCATTAAGTTTAGTAATTAGGTACATAAAACTAGTTTTCTAATTTTGCTAACGATCGTGTCACTATCAAAGACGCCTAATTTTGTTAGTGTAGTCTAATTATAAGTTTGAGAATATATTATTAACATGTGATAATGATTAATGATTGGCAAAAGAAGAATCAATCAACTTTCTACAATTGAATATCTATATTATTAATTATTGTATTATAACTAAACCTGTTTAATTCCCTTTCTCTAAGTGGCAGACATTGACATCAAATGCACGTCTAACTTGATAATAACTGTTTTTGTAACCACATACCAGCTAGTGTTTGTATTAACATGTCAATAATTATTATCTTAAATCTTGTTCTTAAATATAATTATCTATCAACTCAGGTCTTGCGTGCTGGTATTTTTTCAATAATTAATTTCATTGTGAATATAGAAATAATAATTTCTATTAATAAATTAATGACGTATAGCCAAATATTTATGTTTTTTTCAGCGATCAAATCTGAGTTAGATTTTTTTTGTCTAGCTTATATTTATTAATTAATTTATTTACACATAAGTTTATTGTACATTATTTGAGGCCTAAGTCGCAACTCCATGGGACTTAAAGTCTTGTGTTGAGATGGGACGAGCAGTTAGTTGACACAAACACGGGAGTATTTATTTATTTATATATTTTATTCAGAAAACATACAGTCATACAAAATAAGTATTAAAAACAACAATTTTCTAACATAAAAAGACCAATTAAGTTTTCATAAATTAAAAAGATATAAACATTAAATGTGACAAAAAAATAAATAAGAATTTTAAGTGAGAAAAGAATAATTGTTGACATTTGCGTTTTCCATGGAGGCAATAAATTAAAATAAATAAAAATACCGAATGTACACTCCGAGCCATCCACGCACACACATGAACGCACATATAAAACATACACAAACATATACATTACATGCGGCACATATACATAGCATAAACCACTCAAGATGCACATTCAGCAACTATCCCATTATATCATTACAAATATAGGATCAGAAACAAATTTTTTTTTTTTAATATACATATACATATGGCACATCAATATGGTATACAGTAAACTCAAACATTCGAAAAATCATCAAGGAGTTTCCTACTCAAAACCCTCCCACGAAGGAAAGTCCAGTCCTTAACTACTCTCTTGAAAATTGTTTTTGTCCTTGAGAGCTTAATACGCTCTTCCAAAATATTAAACTCTCGGTGCGATAAATGAGAGATGTCTCAGAGCAAAAGTCGTACGGGTTTTGGGTATGACATAATTCATGCTCTTGGAAAATCTCGTACGGACATTTTGCTGAGACCTCTCCTTATTGTTCGACCAGAAGTGTGTAAGTGCTTCTTTTAGGTACAGTTGTCTCATATCCAGCATCTTCATGTATTGGAACAGCTGTTCTGACGGGTATGTTGGAGGGCGCCGGAACATTATTCTCAATAATAATTTATATAACCCCCCAGCCAGCTATTCCATGGGTTGCAGTGGATTGAAACAGAGCAAAATACACACTTCTGAGAGTGCCAATATCCAGAATGTCTCTAAGAGAGCAGAATAGATGGCACAGCTTTCTCAATCTAGAGTTCAATGACTAGACTTGAGCCTTCCATCGCAAATTCCTATCAAAGATAACACCACGGTATTGTACGGAATCTACCCGTTGCAGAAGTTGGTATGTTTTATCACAGTAAATTCCTAGATTAAGCGTATTGCTTGATAGAGAACTATTATTTATACAAAATGTCAGATATTTCGTTTTATCAATATTAAGTGTAAGAAGATTATCATCTAGCCATTGTTTAACTATGTTTATTCCACGGTTTGCTTTCTGAAAGACAAGAGTTCCAGTCACCAGCCTCAAATAACAAAACCGTATCGTCGGCAAACGAAATATTTTTTCCCAAATTATTTATTTTGCAAAGAGAGTTTATGTAGCCTATAAATAAGATTGATCCCAGGACGCTGCCCGAAATATCGAAATAAATCCTTAAATGCTTAGTGCTGGAAATTTCCATCATACTAAATATTTAGGAAAAATTATTTAAAATCATAAAAAGTGGAGTATTTCGTAAGTATCGTAATAATTTAGAAAAATCCACATTTCGTCCATAATTAATGTCGGTTGAACTTTTAAAATGTGCTTCTTTAATTTTAATTTAAATCCTTCCTATAACTTCCTTTCATGTCCTCTCTTTTCCACCTCTAAAATAGAGACTTAGCGGGTTATTCTTTTTTTTAAATAAAATCCAGGAATGATGTTAATTTTATTCTTTCGATAGTAGGTAATCCTATTTTTAACCTACCCAAGTAGGGCCTGTGGAACTTTTACCAAAAGCAAAAAATTCCTATTTTACACGAGGAGTCGAGGTTCGGTGAATAATTTGAGGTAGGGAGTTAGTTTCAAAATAAGGTGTTCAGAAATGCTTAAACAGACATTATCCAAAAAAATTAAAAATGTACGAAAAAAAAAGTGAAAGTAAGTAAAACATTTTTTTAAATCCGGGCAATCACAAAAACACGCGTATGCCGTGATAATAACAAATCGTATTATACACGAGTCTTGTAAATGCCTAAACTGGCATATAAATCATTTTCTGCGTCGTTGTTAAGATCTTCGCCTTTGTCTCTGTGGCCAAAGGGTCGGCGCGTTTAAATCGCGTGCAAGCTGTCTCGGTTCGATTCCCGAAATGGTTGAAATTAAATATTTAAGTATTTGTGTAAATGCGTTTTTAGACTAGAATATTTCATAGTCCGTGCGTCCCTGATACCTGAAGCGCAAGACTGACCTTTTTCCTTATTATCAAGATACACTGCGGTTGGTGTGGCAATGCAGTGCCCTATGCATCATTGGGTACCTTCCCTGGAATCAAACACGGGACCTCAAGCATTGTAGGCAAATACAGTAACTAATACACTACGAGGTGGACTTATCTCGATTCGATCACCTTTTTCAGGATTTTTACCTGAGAGCAGCCATCGAGTCGAAAACACCCGTCGCTAGTTATGCGGACTCACGGATCAGAGGTCCGAAGTTCGAACCCCACTCTACCCCAACTTGATTTAAATTTTCTTATAGTGAGTTATTTACAACTCGTTGAAAATGGTTCCAAAATTGAAATATTTAGGTAAATTACAAAAACACAAATTAACGTTTCTTAATTGTTTTTTTTTTTTTGTTTCATATATTTGTATTTTTATTACAAAATCCCCTAAATCTGTCACACCAAGTCAACGAAAGGGTCTAAAATTCCAAATACCTGGGAGTATATATATGTTACGGAAAATGGCAGCTTTAAAAATAACTGGAAGTGCGGCTTGGAATAGCAGGCGCCACATTCAACAGTTTGAAGGCTGTCTGGAGATCGGATATTTACTCAATGAAAACCAAATGCCGCCAATGTAACGCCTGCATATCACCTAGTGTCCTATATGGATGCGAATCGTGGTATCTCACTAGGGCCCAAAAAAACAAAATACAGATTTTTGATAATATGTGTCTCAAAAGAATCTTGTGTGTGCGGTGGTTTGACTTTGTTTGGAATTAAGTAATAAGAGAACAGGCGCAGCAAACTCCGGTGACAACTGTCACCAAGCGGAGGAGATACGCTTGGCTTGGTCATGTACTGAGGATGCCTCCTTAGAGTCTTAACCACGTTTGCCTACTTTTTTCGGCATCGGTTCTCGACGTCCTGGACGTCCACTGCTGACTGTTTGTCGGCAGTTCATGTCAGAACTACGGGACGCGAATCTGAATTGGTAGGATGCACAGGAGCTGGCAGCCGACAGAGATGGTAGTATTATACATGGTCAAAATTTTGCAGGCAATTTGTAAAATAAACCAAAGTAGGGAACAAAATGCCGAACACTCTTCTAGTGGAACGGAAGGCCTGTTGACTGCTGTCAACATGCGAGCTTCTCCTGAAGAGTTTTAAGTGGTTTCCTCTCCACATGAGCAAATGCTGAGAAGTTCCTGATTGGCCCACTCTAGAATATCCTTTCTGATCCTAAAAACTAAGCTAAAATTTAAAGTAATTTAACTGCAGAAAAATCATTTTATTTGAAACATAAACCTTGTATATTATAAGCAAGGTAAAACATAATGCAACTCCTATTTAAAAAAAATAAAATACAAAATAGCCGACAGAGATGCCTAGAGAATCTTCGTGGACACCATATGGTCCAACCAGGGAGCGGACATGGAATGATGATGATGAAATCTAAAGACTATTCAGAGGGATACAGTTTTTTAGTACTGGTTTATTTTACGTAAGATAGTTTTGTGTCCCCGTGTTGCAAGTAAACTCTCCCTGTCTAACTATAAACAGGTGTGTAGGGTGCAGGTACCGTAGCACGTGATACAGGATGTGCCGTGTTCAGGCAGGTGTAACCAAGGGACGGTCTCACCCAGTAGCCTCAGTGCCTCCTAGTACTGCGCAGGTCATGCGCATGAGACATCTACCGACTTGCCTTTGTGACGTAACATCCGGTGAACATTTTCAATAGGCGTGATTTATTTTGTATGACTCTTTGGCTGCTGTGACGTCATGCGCAGAACGTGACATATTTAGAAAAAAAAACAATAGATTCAAAACTCATTGAACCTAAAATTAAATGCATATTTTAACATACCCATATATTTTTTGCCAATTCAAACCTGTTTCATGTTTTAAATAGAGGTTTCAGCTCTTTTAATGAGGAAGTTCGGAGGTTTTTTTTTCATTTTTTATTTATTAATAAACTATCAAACTACATTGACGAATTTTTTCAAATTTTTTAATTGTTTCGCGCGTGACGTGACTAATTCTCTTTGGTAAGTTGTCCTGATTGGTGGGTTGGCTTCCTGGAAACCGGAAATCTATCGCAACACTAAATCATTGATTGATTTAGAATAACTTGTGACGTTATTTAAAGTAGTTTATTTTTTAAAATCATTTTTATCAATTTTTTTATAAATTTTGGAGAAATTTCGCTGTGCAATTAAATGCTCTATTTTTTACTGCGTCTAAGAAAACATTTTTTATATACAATTCCCCGTAGTACTGAACTTTTTCATTAAAACTATAAATCGAAGGATAAAATGATAGGAGAAATGTGGGAGCTCAAACATAAGCAGGCTAGTTATGGTTACAGTGCGTGAAGTAATCACTTACATGGTTAAAAACAGGAATTAAGCCCTGTAAAAATGCTTAGACTCTCAATAAAGGTTACTCAGCATTGCAATATTAAGAGCATGTAAGAATATTTGTAAACAAGTACAGGATTTTACTCCCTAAGAAATTTGTCAATGTTGATATTTTTTACAACAGAGATAAAGGATTTCTTTTAATGAATTATTGGTGGAAAATGTTAAAACATGGGTAGAATGGTGAATATTACATATCGTGTAGTCATTGTCTGGTTCAAGTAATCATTAAACCAGTCAATGACAAGTCATAAGCTCTTTAAATGACTAGACTTCCGTAATCCCATCTCTAAAATGATCTCCATCTTAAATTTTTAAGAATATTTTAATAATATTTTATAATAACTAAGAAATTCATTATTTGAACTTCATGCGTTGCAATTCAATTAATTTTTTCAACATAGATAAGTACATTTTCACAAAATGTAATATCAATAAAAAATATTAATACTTTATTTCAAATATGTGAGGTGTTAAAACAGATTTATATAAAAAATTAATTCTGAAATTGACGATGCGATGTCCCTAAACTTTCCAATCTGAGACATTGTTTCAATTTAAGAAGGTACTGGACATAAGACTATTTTTTTTAACGAGTCTTTGACACATTTCTGGTCATGCGGTAACAAGAGGAGATCCCAGCAGAATGCTCGTTAGAGGTTTTCCTGGAATTTGAATTATTTAATACTAAAAACACGTACGACTTTCGCTCAGAAAAAAATCTCTGTTGTGGCCCAAAGAGTGTTCAATGTCTTGAATGAACATGCTAAGTTCTACGAAACGAAAACCACTTTCAGGAGAAGTGTACAAGTTTGTATTTTGTCTGAGGGAAGAGAGCATTGCAGGAGACTGCTGCGAGACATTGCATAGATAAAGTACTATTAAGCGTGTTGTCCAGATGTTGATTAAAATTTATGTTTATGTGATAATTTTTATTATGTTATTGTTATTTTTTTGTAATATGTATATTTATTTGAATAAATACATAAATACATGCCAACCATGTCGGGTATCGAGCTCGAGACCTCGTGGTAGGCAAACGTGCTGACCATTTGACCGCGAGGTGGATGATTTTTTATTTAATTTTATAAAAATTTGATTGAGCCTCCCTGGCATGGACGTCGAGGGGTGTAAGCAACAAAAACTAAAACGGGGGGTGAATAGATTGCTTGTTTTGTGAATAATTTAATTTCGTTAGCACTGGGCTGTTCGTAGACGCAATAAAAACAATTTTTATATTTAAAAACAAAATGCATCTATGTTTGTAGGCACTAGATATCTGTCCAGATGGATGAAGATACAATTCTGTGTGTGGAATAGAACGGGAACTCTGGGAGAGTGTTTTGCACTCGACGGATGCTCACAAGTAAAGATTCCGAACAAGAAAATCGAGAGGAGATAATATGCCTCAGATAATATTTCAGCACGGGTGTTTATTGTGTTAAGAATAAATATATATGAAGAATTATAATATATATAACTCATGTCGTTTTGTGAATAACAATGTGATATAAAAGTCGATGAAACAATATCTCTTAAAACGTAATTTATGTTTTGTTTGGTGAACTATCGTACTCGGTAAGGAATACTTAAAAATTATTTAATTATTATCATGTATTAAGAAATAGTGTTTTATTTCAAGACAAGTTATAATAGTCTGATTTAACCAAAGATGCGCTGGTGCGCTAATTAATTATTTAGTTTATTAATTACTTTTTCGACACTTAGCCCAAAACGCGAAATAGCTGTTGGGTCGTTGCTTTCTAACGATGAAGGCGGGGGTTCGAGTCCACAGGGATCTCATTTTTTTTTGCAATCATGTTTTTTAAAATTGCAATTTTTAAATCATATGTTTGTGCTACATTAAAAATATTTTTGCTGAAACTATTAGCCGCTGGAGCCATTTGTTAGGAATTATTGATTAAATATAAAATAGACTTGTATTTTATATGCCATACTACCGCTATGGACATTTTATCAGAATTTTCATAGCTTACCAATTTAAAAACTCACCGCTCGCCACTGCTAGATACTCAACACATAGACAACTTAAACAAATACAAACTAAAACCACTTTCGGACAAATTGATTTCAAAATCCATCCAATAATACTCAAAGTATTATTCAATCAAAATCTATAACCTACTTCCACTATCTATTAAAACAATTAGTCACGAGAAAATGTCTAAAAAGGCTATAAAAAAATGGATAGTGGAGCTAGGTAGAAGTAAAAGGGATTGTCTCATTCGCCCATACCAATATTGAATCAACTGCTCCACAAGTGTATAGCTTATGTTAGGTTTTTGTTATTTTCATTGTGTGTTTTGTAATATAAATAATATAAATGTACATAAATACCTTGTTTTTAAAACTGTCTGAATATGTTTTTTTTTTAAAGTCTTCTTTGTTTATTCTCAAATGTAATTTCAAAAAAGTATATTTCAAAAAAGTGTCCTCGGCACGGGAAACCCCAGTGAGATCACATTATTATTATTATTAATTACAGTTAGTAAGCGAAAAATATGAATAAATAAATAAAAATAAATACACTATCATTTGGTATACTTGTCGTGCATCTGGGGTTTGCCACAAAAGAGTGTATACACACTGATACCAGAAATACAAGTAATACAAAATAGAGCTATAAGAAACATATATACGGGTATACCAATGGAAACGCATATCAAAGACTAACTTCAGTAAGTTAGTTTCATGTGATAATGTCAGTACATTATCCCATTTTTGGTCATAGATTGCAAAAACTAAGGTCTAAGGTCTAAGGTCTAAGGTCTAAGGTCTAAGGTCTAAGGTCTAAGGTCTAAGGTCTAAGGTCTAAGGTCTAAGGTCTAAGGTCTAAGGTCTAAGGTCTAAGGTCTAAGGTCTAAGGTCTAAGGTCTAAGGTCTAAGGTCTAAGGTCTAAGGTCTAAGGTCTAAGGTCTAAGGTCTAAGGTCTAAGGTCTAAGGTCTAAGGTCTAAGGTCTAAGGTCTAAGGTCTAAGGTCTAAGGTCTAAGGTCTAAGGTCTAAGGTCTAAGGTCTAAGGTCTAAGGTCTAAGGTCTAAGGTCTAAGGTCTAAGGTCTAAGGTCTAAGGTCTAAGGTCTAAGGTCTAAGGTCTAAGGTCTAAGGTCTAAGGTCTAAGGTCTAAGGTCTAAGGTCTAAGGTCTAAGGTCTAAGGTCTAAGGTCTAAGGTCTAAGGTCTAAGGTCTAAGGTCTAAGGTCTAAGGTCTAAGGTCTAAGGTCTAAGGTCTAAGGTCTAAGGTCTAAGGTCTAAGGTCTAAGGTCTAAGGTCTAAGGTCTAAGGTCTAAGGTCTAAGGTCTAAGGTCTAAGGTCTAAGGTCTAAGGTCTAAGGTCTAAGGTCTAAGGTCTAAGGTCTAAGGTCTAAGGTCTAAGGTCTAAGGTCTAAGGTCTAAGGTCTAAGGTCTAAGGTCTAAGGTCTAAGGTCTAAGGTCTAAGGTCTAAGGTCTAAGGTCTAAGGTCTAAGGTCTAAGGTCTAAGGTCTAAGGTCTAAGGTCTAAGGTCTAAGGTCTAAGGTCTAAGGTCTAAGGTCTAAGGTCTAAGGTCTAAGGTCTAAGGTCTAAGGTCTAAGGTCTAAGGTCTAAGGTCTAAGGTCTAAGGTCTAAGGGGTCTTGGGTCTTGGGTCTTGGGTCTTGGGTCTTGGGTCTTGGGTCTTGGGTCTTGGGTCTTGGGTCTTGGGTCTTAGGTCTTAGGTCCTAGGTCCTAGGTCCTAGGTCCTAGGTCCTAGGTCCTAGGTCCTAGGTCCTAGGTCCTAGGTCCTAGGTCCTAGGTCCTAGGTCCTAGGTCCTAGGTCTTAGGAAATAAATTGTTAAGCTATGAAAATTCTGATAAAATGTCCATAGCGGTAGTATGGCATATAAAAAACAAGTCTATTTTATATTTAATCAATAATTCCTAACAAATGGCTCCAGCGGCTAATAGTTTCAGCAAAAATATTTTTAATGTAGCACAAACATTTGATTTAAAAAATACAATTTAAAAAAAACATGATTGCAAAAAAAATTGAGACCCCTGTGGACTCGAACCCCCGCCTTCATCGTTAGAAAGCAACGACCCAACAGCTATTTCGCGTTTTGGGCTACGTGTCGAAAAAGTAATTAATAAACTAAATAATTCATTAGCGCACCAGCGCATCTTTGGTTAAATCAGACTATTATAACTTGTCTTGAAATAAAACACTATTTCTTAATACATGATAATAATTAAATAATTTTAAAGTATTCCTTACCGAAAAATATATTAATTTAAGTTGATAATTAAATTAGGAAAAAATACGAGAGTAAATTAAAAGTTTATCGGGAAAAGAAAACATTGACACTTGTTACAATATTTGAGTTTGTCCAAATGTTTGTAGACAAAAGACTGGATTTCACCCCCCCGGGAGTCATTAAGATTAACAAATTACAACAGGGATGGAGAATACCTTTTAAAGTATGGAATATGAAGTCTAGGCATTTACAGGGCTTTCGCTGGTTTAAGTGGTCACTTTACACACTATGTGACATTTACCATTTTGCCTATGTTGAAACATCCATATTTCTTAAATTCAACCATTTGTTGATTTTGGACAAACTCAAATATTGTAATAAAACCAACTGGTCCAAGAAGAAGCTTGAAAATTTGAAAATTATTTTCAGGCGTTGTATGTGAAATAATTCAGTCAAATGAATCTCTTCAAAACAAGAAAGGTTTCAGCTCTTTTAACTTCACTAAAATCAACAAATGGTTGAATTTGAGAAATATGGATTTTCAAACATAGGCAAAATGGTGCATGTTACACAGTGTGTAAAGTGGCCACTTAAACCAGCCAATGACAGGTCATGGCTGGTAAATGCCTAGACTCCCATATTCTTACTTTAAGGTATTCTCTATCCCTGTTGTAATTTGTTAATTGACATTTGTATTTTTGACCTAGTTTACAAATGAATTATTAGTAGAAGAGAGGCATAAATTATCATTTTCCGTTGTGTCTATAAAGTATGAGTTATACAATTTAGGAGCAAGGACGTTTGCAGGCCTCTGTCCAAGTGTTGATTTACGAAACGGAATCTCCAGCATTTGATTCCTTCTTTGACTATGGCGGTTTGGGTTTTGAGGGAACAAGTGCTGACGATTTACAACAAATTTTAGACATTGGAGATAATACAAATGTCTTACATTTAAAAGTTTGGCTTAAAGTATAAGACCTCTATCTAACACCAACTAAAGAACTCTTTAAAAAACCAAACATTTAAATGTTAATGAACTTTTTCAACTAGAATCTTTAAAATTTATAATTAACATCACTGATATCAATAAATAAATATGGTAATAAACTATTCTCCATCCCTGTTGTAATTTGTTAATCTTAATGACTCCCGAGGGGGTGAAATCCAGTCTTTTGTCTAGGAACATTTGGACAAACTCAAATATTGTAATGAAACCAACTGGTCCAAGAAGAAGTTTAAAAATGGAAAAATTATTTTCAGGCGTTGCCTAGTATGTGAAATAATTCAGTCAGATGAATCTCTTCACAACAATCAAGGTTTAGCTCTTTAACTTCGCTAAAATCAACAAATGGAAGAATTGATTGGATTGTTCCTGGACTGGCATCTGAATCGTAAGACTGATTACCTTACCTTCTTGTAATAGATTATCCTGATATTTTATCTTTCTTAAAATAATGCGACAGATGTAATTCTTTTTTGTGTAATCGGGTATTTGATACTTTTTTGTTTTAGATTAAGAAAAACAGGAAAACAAATTATTTATCAATTTCAATATAATTTAACGTCAGTCATCTGTATTATGAATTACCATAAAGTTAGTATGTAATTCAAATATGTTTAAAAAATACATAAAAAAATAGTGTGGTACTTACGTATTCAAATGCGAATATCCAATTATTACAATACTTCTTCATAAATCACATCACATTTTCACAAACACAATTAAATTTCGCTACGTAAAATATTGCAAAAAATACACAATAATTTATTCAAAAATACTCTTTTAACATAAAATGTACGTTACGCTTTCTTCACGAACTTAATTTGATCACATTACATGTGAATTTGATAAATTCCTTCCAAATTAGTGTACGTTTCCTAAAACAGCAAATCAAAATGAAAATAACTAATATTGTATTTAAATTTTGACATTTGACACCGCTACCGGTGAATTTTGTTTGAACCCGCTAGCATTTGTTTATCTGTAAAAATTTTCACTGCGATTTTGAAAAATAGAACGCGCCGGGTTGCCACTGTTTTAAAATACAGTAATTTGTTATTAAGGAAAGCAAGTACTTCTTTATTTTCTGTTTGAATAAATTAATATTAAATGTTTATTTATTTCGTATTCGCGCGAATTACGTTTTTAATTAATAGACGCGTCTAGAATTTTCCAACCATCCGTTAGGAAAGACAGTTTTGCACTGATCCGATGGGTAACCACGCTACCGAACTCAAGGCACTGTACAGGCCTGCACTCACTCTAGCGTATACTAGTTTAGCTGGAACATACATTCGCGTAATAAAATACAGCATTTTTAAAGGCTTATGCGGTTAGTCTGTGTCCGGGCGGATGAAGAACACTGAATAAATAAAACTAAATAAAACAGATTTGTTTTTACAAACTATTTTTTTCCACCGACCGGTTTCAAAGCAAACAAGCTGCTTCGTCAAGGTTTACGTAACTCATTGATTATTTTCTATTTTATTTTATCCATGTTTACTAAATACTTTATTTGACGAAGAAGCTTGTTTGCTTTGAAACCGGTCGGTGGAAAAAAAAAATAGTGTTTAAAAACAATATTGTTTTATTTATTTTATTACATCTAAATCTATTCGATTTATTTATGGTTTAAAAATTTATTTATTTACTCTTACGGATGGGGTGGATTACTTTTCAAAGGGTGTTAAAAGTATTATTGTCAACAAAGTCTGAAAACAAAATGTATAAATTATTTTTGTAAAATGAATGTGTTTGAAAATCCATATTTCTCAAATTCAACCATTTGTTGATTTTAGTGAAGTTAAAGAGCTGAAACCTTTCTTGTTTTGAAGAGATTCATTTGACTGAAATATTTCACATACTCGGCAACGCCTGAAAACAATTTTCCAATTTTCAAGCTTCTTCTTGGACCAGTTGGTTTTATTACAATATTTGAGTTTGCCCAAAATCAACAAATGGTTGAATTTAAGATATATGGATGTTTCAACATAGGCAAAATGGTAAATGTCACATAGTGTGTAAAGTGGCCACTTAAACCAGCGAATAGGTCATAAGCCCTGTAAATGCCTAGACTTCATATTCCATACTTGAAAAGGTATTCTCCATCCCTGTTGTAATTTGTTAATCTTAATGACTCCCGGGGGGGTGAAATCCAGTCTTTTGTCTACAAACATTTGGACAAACTCAAATATTGTAACAAATGTCAATGTTTTCTTTTCCCGATAAATTTTTAATTTGCTCTCGTATTATTTCCTAATTTAATTATCAACTTAAATTAATATATTTTTGTTATTCATGTATTCTTTATCTTTTTTATTTCTTATATTCAGGTTCTTTACTCTTACTCAAATTTTTAAAAAAACAACCTGAATGTAACATTCAATTTTTACTTATATATATTTTTTTATTTATTTATGTATTATGCATCTACACCATAGATTTACGTATTCAGATCTAGTGTACCCACGCACAGGCTATACCTATTTGGGTTTTTTTTTGTTTTCATGTAAAGTTGTGAAGTTATATATTATGTAATAAAAAATGTACCAAATATAAACGGAAAAATTGTAAAGAAAAAATAAAAGAAATATACAAACTATTAAAAATAATATATCAATAAATAAATTTAAAGTTAATCTAAAGATTTTTTTTGAACGCGTGTAAAAACTACATTAAATTTTAATTAGTATGAATGTATTATTGTTTTATGTTTTTTCTTTATATATCCTATGTTTTTATTTTTCTTTCTTATGTACTCGAATTTTAAAATTACATAAACTCTTATAAATAAACAACTAAAACAGTGTAAGTCACTCTCCAGGCTCAAGAGTTAGTATCTTTTTTTGGAGAGTTACAGTGAAAACATTTACTAGATGTGTAAAAGTAGATATGTTTAGAATTTTACAAAAACATGTGCTCTTTATGAAATTTATTTAAAAAAATAGAATAAAAAAAAAATACTAGCTTCCATACTTTATTTTACCGTCGTTGTAGTCTATTTATGTCATTTTGGTTTCATGTTCCCCATAGTTGTTGCGTATAACATATTTCAGTTTTGACATAGGCTTCATTATGTATGCAATCTGAAAAAAATGAACGTAGACTAGCCTTCTTTTAGGTATATGTATTGATAAAGTAAAAGACGTATATCCCTTTATTAATGTGGGTGAGATTCATCCGAATTGTTTCACCTACTAGGCAACGCCCGAAAATACTTTGTAATTCGTGTACTCCTTCTTGAACCTGTTGGTGTATTTTTAATATTTTGAGTAGGACCAAATGTTTGTAGACAAAACAGAATAATCAATTTTGATATGTACTGTAGGTACTTTCTAAAAATAGATTTATTTTGCAAGTGCTTGTTAAGTGGGCAGGTAATGGGTGTACATCTTCGTCAGGACACTAATTAAACTAAAATACAAATGTATTATTCATTGTACACATATTATGCGATTACATTATTGAACAATTTTAATTTTCGTGTCCCGACTTGCTAGAAAGTTCCGTGTTAAGTCACTCTCGTAGAATAAAAATCAATGCATAGATATATTCATAAATATTGTGACACACATCAATATACAAATAACATAATAAAAGAAGGAAATAAATTGCGATAAGTTATTAATATAACATGGTGTGCCAAAATTCATGTGTGATCATGTGTCTTGTATTTGTAATTTAATTCTTGCACAATTTCATTATCCAATTATGTATTTTTATTTTTTTAAATTTTTTGTCCTAACCTTTACGGATTACGTACATTTAACAAAATATTTATAATTTTAAATTCATATTCTATTGTTAGCGATAATATTTTTAACATCATTATGACATTATAACATTATGTCTGTACTTTTTTTATTTGAATATTAATTCAAACTAATGTCTGAGCACCCGATGACCAACTATTATTGTATAGTTTTGTTTATAGTGTATCAATATTGTAATAATGCGTATATTTTATTGAATAAAGACTAAAAAAAAAAACTTTCTCAAAGGTTGTCAGAGTCTTTTGTTTAGTTTTGTCTGGTAGTTTACTGTATAATTTCAGTTCCTAGGGTGGTATTCTGAATATTCTTTACCCCCTAGAGAGTGATTAATTTACAGATTTTTTTTGCATGTGTTTACATTTTGCTTCATATCGGGCCATACTGATGATTAAACGTCAAATAAATATAAAAACGTCAAATTAAACATGATGATTTTCATTAAGGACATTATTACAACCTCAAACATTACTCAAAACACTTAATTAGGTTGAATTGACCAAGCTGCATTCGTTTTTTTCCGTTCACTAACCTCTCCCTCACTCCAAAAATTACACATGATCCAAACGGGGGACCAAACGACCCCAGCGCCTACTCGTATATGGCATCAGGAGAATAAAGTGTTTATGACCGTGCAATAATTTATTAATGTTTTCGCGTACACATATTTTACTCATTCGTGTATTTTATTCATTTTTGTTAGTTTGCCGAATGCTTAGGTACATAAAGTGAAATTGACCGAATCGGTTCATGGGGGATTCGAATCCCCCCTTCGGTTCGGCTAGGTTAAACAGTTTAATGAATCATTTGATGTTTAATCTTCATCACCTATTTCACAAATGTATTGTTTAGGTTATGTTTTTGTTCTTTTATTATGCGTATTATAATATAAATATTGTAGGTATAAATAAATTAATTAGAACACATATACGTAATGTTTAAAATTGTCTGAAAATTTTGTTATTTCTCTCTTAATATTAAGTCTTATTTGTTTATTCTCACATGTTATTTTTTTTAATGTTAAGTGTCCTTGGTACGGGTCCAGTGAGGTCACATTATTTTTATTATTAATCATTGTTTACAATGTGAAAAAAATGAATAAATAAAATAAAATAAAAAATCATTCCCTTTCTGCACCTAATGGTGCATAGGGCATTGCATTGGTAAACCAATCGCAGCGTATCTTGATTTTGTTACATATAAAAACACATTTTTTAAATAAATATTTCATGTCAAGCATGTCGGGAATCGAACTGGAGACCTCTTGCATGGTAGGCAAATGCGCTGACTACTACACCACGAGGCCGATTATCAATATAGTTTCAATAATTAAAACAATAACATTTTAGAATATCCTCGAGATAAGGAAGGAAATATTGGAAAAGAAGTACGAATATTCTATAGTACATACCTACATTTATTTTATTTGTAAAATGATACTATAGTATTATTTTGTAATCTGCAAGGTATTTCTGATAGATCCTTAAAGTATAGATATATTTTATTTATATATATATATTGATATTGTAGGCATTATCATTTCTTTATGCCTAATGTTGCATACGGCACTGCACTAGTACTCCGATCCTAGAGATCTGTAAACCCAATCATAATTTATTATTGCTCCATAAGAGAGATACAAATAATTTCATGCAATCATTGCAATAGATTTGGTAAATAAATTGTAAAGTATGCAATATTATGGCCATTTGATTGAAATAAATCAATTGGATTTGTTTCCTTAGCTATCTATAAGTCGGTAGTGGAAGCTTAAGCAATACTTAATGTTTTAGTCATCTATATATGAGTAGATTAAACAAGAGCTGGGATTCAAACCTTTGTATAGTAGGGTTTTTTCTTTTTTTCTTTTATTAGGGCCTTTTACCGAAACACGATAACATCGGGCGTAAACAAGAAAAAATCATTTTCAAATTACAATAAGCGTATTAACAACAAAAATATAAATTAAAATGAATTAAATATGTATGCACATCTAAAATAATAAAATCAAAGGTTTATACTCTCTATGAATGAGTAGATTCAACAACATCTGAGATCGAAGCCCAGACTTGAGTATTTTCTAGTGAATCAGAGATGGCATAAAAATGACATTTTCGTTGTAAACAATTTGGGACCTCTAGAAAGAAATTTATGTTACGGTAGTTTGCGTTTCTATGACTGTACTATGACTGTACTGAATTTTACGGTAAGACATCGAAGACATCAGTTATTTGGTAGCTTAAAAATCTCAAAGTCAAAATCAGGCGTGTTAAAGTTTTACCCATGTTTAAAAGATTATTTTATCCGAATAAAACAGTTTTAAAATTATTCAATAGGTGTCAGTACAAGCCACGCAAAAACTAAGTTTTGTTATCAAAATTTACAGGGAAAAAAAACATACGTCATTTACGTCATCGCGTTTCGTGAATTCGTTCTCACGCGCTGTTTCCCGTACATAAGTATTTTTTCCACTAGTCACTACATTATCCCATCTGGAAAAATTACTAGAGGTGGGGGCTCGCAGAGAACGGAAATTCTTTACTATATTCTAGTTCTAGTTGCCAGTTGGTTGAAGCCATTGTGACTTGAGTTGATTCTTCGAGCTTGGCGTTCAATTTTGTTCTTGGGACCGGTCGGCAAGCACGTCAGGTGAGTCGTTTGTCTGTACCGAGCCGGCGTTTACCTGTGAATTATTTAATGATTACTACTGAATAGTGTCGAGTAACGTTGTACCAAAAATGTATTTTCTACTCAAGTGTTTATGCCTTCATTCCGTTGTTTAAATCTTATATTTCTTGTAATAAAACTAAAGTTTTGACGTGAAGTGAAAGTCACAACGCAAAAGCCGGTAGTTGCGCAATTTTAAACCGATTTACTTATAACATCAGTGCAAAGATCGACGTTACTGGCGGCGTTTTGATTATTTAATATTAAATTCAGAGATCATTATTTCCGACTCGCGGACAAGACCATTTCTAGAAGCCTAGAACCTTTTTTGCTACATTCGAGTGAACGTTGAATTGTGCCAATTAACCGAACAGACACGTGTAGTAATGTAAATGCTCAATGATATCTTATAACAGGATATTCGAAATATAAGTTTTTGATGTTTTGTGTATCAAAATGCAATTAATAAATTATAATAAGCTGTAATTACCTACAAATATCTACCGTTGCACAAATAGTGTCGGTTTTATAATCTACTCAGGTACCTATAAATTAGTTGTGTCACAATAATCTTAGTAATAATTCTTTCGTGTTACGTAATACTCCTTTTAATACGTTCACAAGATTAGTATATATGTACAATTATAGTATATAGCATTTTCTGTATAAAATGCTCTAACAAAAATATTAAATACTTGTTCCTATGTACCTATAAGTTTTGTAACAATACTCAATCGATGAGTTCAGTGGTTTTTTAATATTTTTTAACCGACTATTAAACTAAGCCGAATAATTTTATTTTTTTAAATTTATGTTTCTTAAATTTATTTATTTAGCATGGAAATCATAGTCTTTTAACAAAATCAAGGTACAATAAAACAATTTTAAAAAAGTAAGACCATTACAGATTTCACATTAATTTATTATGAATACAGAAGGAGAGGGTAAAAAAATTCAATACTAAAAAAATAAATAAAAGGGAGAAAAATGGTATAGTTCCAACTCTACCTTCCTCCATGAACATTTATATCGCCAACTTGGAACAATCTGTACCATAAAGGACTGAATGGTTTTGAATTTAATAACAATGTTTGTTTTTTAGTATAATATTTTGTACAATTATCTCCATAAAATACTTTACATTACAAATGCATTATACTGATAATGTGATTGTTTTTAAATTAATAGTATTTTTAAAATTTCATTAAATAATGATCAATTTAACGATTTTTAATCAATAATGTAATATTGCAATATTGAGTTTGTCCAAATGTTCGTAGACAAAAGACTGGATTTCACCCCCTCGGGAGTCATTAAGATTAACAATTACAACAGGGATGGAGAATACCTTAAATTAGGGAATAATGGAAGTCAAGGCATTTACAGGGCTTATGACCTGTCATTGGCTGGTTTAAGTGGCCACTTTACACACTGTGTAACATTTGGACAAACTCAAATATTGTAATGAAACCAACTGGTTCAAGAAGTTAAAAAATTGAGAAATTGTTTTCAGGCGTGCCTAGTAGGTGAATTGGTTCAGCCGTATGAATCTCACCCACATGATAAATGTTTCAGCTCTTTTACTTCACAGAAGCCACAGATGAAAGAGATAAGGAAATGTGGATGTTAAACATAGCAGAATGGTGAATTTCACGTGTGTAAAGTGGCCACTTAACCTGCCAATGACAGGTCATAAGCATGTAAATGCTAGACTTCCATATACCCTTTTCAGAATGCTTTTCCTCTCTGTTGCAACTAATTTAGACATTTTTCAATGATTCGTTGGCAGCTGTTTGTCAAATCATAGTAATTATTGGATTTGTTTTTATTATGTATAAATTCTAACATAGAAGCAACTTGATTAATTCAATATGTTATCCATAAATGATTCACAGACACAATTATCATTCTAATGATTGACGGCGAATGGAATGCTGATTAAATCAGTGTTAGCTTCGTAACATTTCATGGCTTAATAAAATAGTTGTTTTATTAACGTCACTTAATGTTTTAATTTTTAAAATATCTAATTAAATAGGAAAAAAAATATGTATTTTGTACAATACACAACTCTTTCATATTCATTTCTCGACTCACTAGAAATAAATAATGAACGTATTACATCAGAGATTGAAAACACTTGACAGAAGTAACTGTGTTTGAACATATACAATCCTTCAATTCTTCAAAGTATTGATTTTTGTCACGTTTAAAGACATGACATCTTTATTGATGCAGGTGAGATTTGTCTATCTAAATTATTTCACCTACTGAGCAACGCCTGAATATGTTATTTGATAAGTAAAATGGCACCCCTCGTAATGTATTGGCTAGAGGGTAGCTTCATGTACTGAGGGTTTCGGGTTTGATTCCCGGTAAGATCACGAAAATTAAATGTGATTTTATTTGAGCCTGTGTGTTCTGTGCTGTATTTTAACCTACACTTAATAACTCCTATTTACTTATTTTTTGCCTTAAAACTGTTATAATTTTTTAAATATATTTAATTGTGTACCTACCTACTTTTATGTAATATTTGATATTTGTTTATGATATCTATAAAGCATAATGTGATTCGATCCTTTAAAAAAAAGACCTACATATTAACTTTTGTAATGAAGCACTAGAATTGTAAATTTGTACCTGTCATGTAAAAGCCTCCTGGGCGTATATAATAAAAAAATATTAACAATTATAATCAGGCCCTTTGGGTTGTGTGAAAATATTTGTTATATTATTCGGAAACGCTAGAAGAAAATATTCCAAGAAATGTCCCAATATATTTCCCTAAATTCACAGAAATCTCTCAATATATTTTGCTATATTATTCGGAAACATTCGAAGAAACGTGCCAATATATTTCCCTAAATTCTTCGGAACATTCACAAAAATGTCCCAATACATTTCACTATATTCTTCGGAAACATTCACAGAATTGTCCCAATGCATTTCGCTATATTCTTCGGAAACATTCACAGAATTGTCCCAATACATTTCGCTATATTCTTCGGAAACATTCACAGAATTGTCCCAATACATTTCGCTATATTCTTCGGAAACATTCACAGAATTGTCCCAATACATTTCGCTATATTCTTCGGAAACATTCACAGAATTGTCCCAATACATTCCGCTCTACTCTTCGGAAACATTCACAGAATTGTTCCAATATATTTTACAAATGATATGTTATTATATATAATATATCATCGATGATTCTGCAATACTGCTTAACCTGTTTTTTTTTTTTACAATTTTTTACTGCAATCAATTTGTTATACGGACCAAGGCTGTTAGTTTCAAATTGTGCTTAGTGACAGAACGTGTTTTAGGTTCCCCTGCGAGAAAAATCTATTGATAGTTACGCGGAATTGAGTATCATGGACGATATGTCAGCTTAGATAATATATTTTACTTGTAATTCTAGATAAAAACTCTAGTCACATGGCACATAAATATGAACTAATTTATGTTTTGCCAGATAATAATTTGACATTGACCTATCAATCAGTATCCATTTAGCAAAGAAGTTCGTATACTAATTTATACCTACTTCATTTAGTTCATTATTACACAGTCGAATTTATTGATAAAATGTTCCCTTAATTTTCAGATTGGACGTGCATTCTAATATACATCAATTTTATTTGTATACCTAATATATTATTGGCTGGCAATATTATTTTTTATAACTGGCATCCTTAAATACTTCTATATTTTTTTCTGCTTAAGTTGGTAGTCGGCATTGCACTGAAAAAAATGTTTTTAGTTTGACTTTTTTGTTTTGTAGCGAATTCCTGTCATCCTTCTAATATTTCCCTAAAAATAATTTTTTGATCATTTGATACATTTTTGAGGATTTTTATTGGAGAGTAGTCATGGAGTCGAATTCTGGTTTTATTTTAACACATAGAACTGTATTTTTCATCTGTCCAGACACAGAAATCAATCTACATATTTTGTCAACAATATTTTGAGTTTGTCCAAATTTTTGTAGACAAGGACTGGATTCAACTCCCTAGAGAGCTGTTTATATTAACATATTACAACAGAGATGAAGAATATTTAAGAAAAGGTAATATAGAAGTCTAGGCATCTACAGGGCTAATGGCCGGGTTCAAGTGGCCACTTTACACACTGTGGCCACTTAAACCAGCCATTGACAGGTCATAAGCCCTGTAGATGCCTAGACTTCTATATTACCTTCTTTTAAATGTTCTTCATCTCTGTTGTAATATACATATTTTGTTTTACAAAACAACAAATTTCATTGAATGATTGGGAATCCCCATCGGTTTAAAATGGTTGAAATAGATTAGAACAATGTGACACTCTACATACACGCTAACTTGGTAAATTTTACTTTCTCAACCCTCTTTTTTTTACTTGCTCGACATCATTTTTCTTACACCAACTCTTATGTCAAGCAGGACTTGACATAATATGACGCGATTTCTAAAATTAAATGTTCCCCTTTAGAAGGGCATGTACCATACAAACAAAAAAAAATGTCTTAGTTTATTTTTAGTTTTTCTTCAATATAGGTATAATTTATACGCTTATTGAAAGTCAATATATAAATAAATAACCAAAACAACAAAAATAATCAAATAAACTAACACAAATAAAATAATAGTATTAGTTCCATATACTGCTATATTCCATGTATTCATTAAGTCCATAATAGGCCTTTTTTTTTTTTGTATTCAATTTCCCGTAGGGCTGAAGTTCCTCATTGTATACTTAAACTTACATTCTAACTAAACTAAAGTGACATATTATATTTTCTGATTTAAAATTGATGGTATGATAATCTAAAGAAGCGAGATTTTCGTTGGGATCTGAACCGACTGGGACTGTTAATGATTCGTAAGTTTGAAGGCAATCAGTTCCGGGCAGAAGGCCGTCAAAGGCAAAAGCACGATCTCCGAATCTAGTGTCTGGGGAGCGCCGGATTTCTACAAGTTTTCCTCTTCCTGAATCGAATGCTGACCTAAGAGTAGATTTTCTTTGACGTGTATTTTCCCCAATACAAAGGTCCGATAGGTATCTTGGAGCCATTTCATGAAGGGATTTGAATACTGGTTAGCAAAGCTTGTATTTTAGTTTGGTATTTTGGGAGATTATTAGTATAAATTGATGTACAATTAAAAGAAAAACAAACAAAAAATTTAAATTGATAAATACATTTTTTGCATCAATAGATTTTTTTCTAGGATATTGAGCTTTTTCTCTGAAAATAAGTTCTAGGCAAGTACTGAGGCAATAAATTAGTGACTAAATTAAACTAGAACATGACCAAACATATTTTCTCTACTTTCTATTGAATGCTTTGTGTGTTTCTTCTTCCAGAAGACAATAATCCAAGATGCCCCTAGCCCTGCAGAAGCCAGCTCCCGCCTTCAAGGTCACCGCCGTGGTGGATGGCCAGTTTAAGGACGTGTCTCTCTCCGACTACAAAGGCAAATACTTGGTCCTCTTCTTCTACCCGCTAGACTTGTGAGTGCACATCCCAAATATTTATAAATTATCATACTTTAGGAACAATTTCACTTTGACTTTGTAAATCCACGCCGTACAAATTTTTCCATTTGGACAGATACATAACTATTTATCAAAACGATCTCTAAAGTTGTTAACAGTATTTATTTATTCACGGTGTATAAAGTGGCCACTGAAACCAGCCAATGATCGGTCATAAGCCCTATAAATGCCTAGACTTCCATATTCCTTTCTTAAAAATGCTCTCCTTCTCTGTTGTGATAAATTTCAATCCCAACTCTTTTTATTTGCATTTTATGAAAACAGTAGAATCGAAATATTGTTAAAAGTTACATCATTAAGCTTTGCAAATAGAACACACCTATGACATTACTTCTCGTGCACAATCGCTCTAAATTTGCATACAATTTAATATTTAATAATGGATAATCATTCCAAATAGTATTAATGTTGATATCAAATCTATAAAAACACTTGATTCAATATTTTCATGACCTTGCATTAACTATTGATGCATACTAAACATTTTTTTACTTTTGTGAAGGCCTTTGACAATGTAAAAAATGTTGATCAATTCACATTTTTAAATAGCGTTAATAAAAAAATAGTATTAACATTGTGTTAAGCACTTTATTTTTACTGTGCCAAAATAACATGACAAATGAAACGAAATATTTGTGGCATTAAATTGGGACAACATATCAGGCTGGGAACCCTCGAACAATGGCTCAATATTATGAAGGCATAATACTCTTTAATTGCAAGAGCTTTTGCCTCTCAAACATGGTTTCACCTATGTGAAAGATGTTGATTTCCAAAGTGACTCCTCTTCCTATTGGCATGACCAGAGGCAGGTCGGTTCTGGAAACCGTAAGGTAAAACAGTCTGGAAAAACGGGAATAAAAAAGTGCTTATTTATTTTTATTTTTTAATATAAATATACGCATTGCAAAAAAAAACAGTAATTTTAGTAGTAATGTTGACTAACTTAAACGACCAGGAAGCTACTGTCGCTACCGACACTAGTGACAGAGTTTGGTTGAACGAAATCAACATTCTGATTGGTTGAATGAGCGGAATGGCGTTTGACGTGACAAAGAATCACATTTAAAGTTTGAAACTTTAAAACCAGATAAAATAAAAAATCTCATCTAATATCGAAATCCCAGTAATAGAGAAGTCAATATTGCATTTTTGGTCCGATATTTCAGTTTTTAGATTTTACCGAAAGCCGGTATCTACGCTCTATAACAAACATATTTGTAAACAAAGCGACTGACTTGCATAGCACTAAAAAAATGGGAAGAGTACTTTGTGATTCCTGTTTGCGCCACTATCAAAAGTATTAAATATATAAATAGATATTTGTTCCAATACATGAAGGTGCTGGATATGAGACAACTGTACCTAAAAGAAACACTTACACACTTCTGGTCGAACAATAAGGAAAGATCTCAGCAAAATGTCCGTACGAGGTTTTCACAGAGCACGAATTATGTCATGTCCAAAACCTCTCCAGACATCCAGACATCTCTCATTTATTACACTGAGAGTGTTCAATATTTTGGAAGAGCGTATTAAGCTCTCAAGGACAAAAAATATTTTCAAGAGGTTAAGTTAAGTTAAGTTCTGGATTTTCCTTAGTGAGAGGGATTTGAGTGGGAAACTCCTTGATGATTTTCCGAGTGTTTGAGTTTACCGTTTACCATATTGATGTGCCAAATATGAGTTTTTTAAAATTATTTTTGTGTTTCTGATCCTATATTTGTGGTGATATACTCATGTGTCTGTGTCAACTAATTGCTCGTCCCATCTCAACACAGGACTTTTAGTCCCATGGAGTTGGGACTTATGTCTGAAATAATGTACAATAAACTTATGTATGTAAATAAATAAATAGATAAGGTATTATATCAATATGGTGCCGTATAATATTGTGGTTTAGTTATTTCTATTTTTATCTACCTTTTCTCTTTCAAAATATTTTTGTTTTTCTTGCGGATAATAATTTGTGGTCAAATTTATACGGCCATATTTCAAACCACACTCATATCCATAGTAATTTAGGAAATATCATCTCTCGTGCTTAGTGCGGTCAACGGAACTCAATATTTTATTAAAGTGATACTTAAATCCACAAATTAAAAATAACAGATGATTGGTTTTATCTCTTATCTTCTTATATAAAATATTTTTTATGTACTGGAGGAATTATTTAAAAAAAAATGGTATTTCAAATTAATAATATTTAACATGAATTTATAATGAACGCTGGTTTTCAAACTGACAATAAATTAACCAAGTTCACGAATAAATTGTCAATTTTTTATTTTTTTTAACAAATATTAGCGTTCTTATAATTTACTCAAATATTTCAATTTTTGTGACCATTGTCAATGGGTTGTAAAAACCTCACCATTAGAAAATTTAAATCAAGTTGGGGTAGAGTGGGGTTTGAACCTCGGACCACTGATCTGTGAGTCCGCAACACTAGCCACGGGACCACAACCCTATTCAAAATAAAAAATTGTCAAAACAAAAAGGGAAAAATTCTTTGGGAAGGGAATTTGGATGTTAGGCAAGGTTAAACAAGGTTTATGGCCTGTCATTGGCTGGTTTAAGTGACCACTTTACACACTTATATTCACAATTCTGCCTATGTTTTAGCATCCATATTTCCTTAATCTTTCCATCTGTTGACTTTTTCGTTCGCAATATATATTTAATTTCTCTTTTTTTAAAACCCTTTTGAACACCGGTTTTTAAAAATAGACGACTCATTTATTCAAATTACATAATTTATTACAATACATATTTTGAGTTTGTCGAATGACAGGTCATAGTCTCTGTAAATGCCTAAACTTCCATATTTCCTCCTCTAAAATGTTCTTTATCCTCGTTGCAAATTAGTTTAATTTTAGTGAAATATATTCGAAAAAGTACAACAATAATTCGCTCCAAAACAAACGAACCAGCCAGAAGTCAGCTGTTAAACTTTTTGTGTAAAGCCAACTACCAACTTAATTAGAAAAAAAATAATAAATAAGAAAAAAAGTAATAAAAAAATCTTGCTTGAGAGTAGCCATCGAGTCGAAATCACTCAAAAATTCTGGTTCGATTCCTAGCGGGGTGGACGTGAAGTGTTGATTTTTAAGGTCGTATAAACTGCATTATTTCATTGTACCTGAAGCGTAGGCCTGATCACCTTACCTTCACGTAATAGATGATTGAAATGTGCTGCATTTGATTTGGAATGTACCATTGAATGTGGAAAGAGGAATTGTGATGCTTTTTAATTTCGGTACAGCAAATAAATCTTAAATTCTGTGCGCATATAAAGGGTAAAAAAAATACACTTATCTTCCTATACCAGATTGAAAGCGGTCAATTATTATTAATATCTGGTATTTTTTGTGTTCAGTAATATATATATTTCATACAATCCATTTTGTGAAAAACTCAATGCCATGTTTTTATGTTCTCCAATAGAGGTAACAATAAATTGAAGTATTTTTATTTAAATTTATTGCAACAGAGAGGGAAAAACATTATTGAGAAGGGAATATGGAAGTCTAGGCATTTACAGGCCTTATGACCTGTCATTGGCTGGTTGAGTGGCCACTTTACACACTGTAACATTCACCATTCTGCCCATGTTTAAACATCCACATTTACTCAACTCTTTCATCTGTTGACTTTTGTGAAGTAAAGGAGCTGAAACTTTTATTATGCGGGTGAGATTCATCCGGCTGAACCAATTCATCTACTAGGCAATGCCTGCAAACAATTTTCCAATTTTTATACTTTTTCTTTTACTTCACAAAAGTCAACATTTGGAAGAGCTGAGAAAAAGTTGATGCTTATGCTTCTTATTTTCAATTAATAACTCCCTAGAGAGGAAATCTAGCCTGTCTGCAAACATTTGGACATACTAAAAACATTGTTGAATTGACTAACTGGTGGTTTGTTTAAATTTAAAAATTAAATTATTGAACTACGTCACAAGTTATTTCGAGTCAACCAATGGTAGAGTGTTGTGATAGATTTCTGGTTTCCGGGAAGTCAACTAACCAATTAGCAGAATTCACCGACGAGAACTTGTGACGTCACGGGCAAAGTAATTTCTTTGGAAAATCATAGCGCTGATAATACGATAGATAATTTTTTTTTTTTTTTTTAATCATCATCATTAGGGGTTAATAAGAGTTAATGATTGTTTGTTTCAGTACTTTTGTGTGCCCAACGGAGATCATCGCTTTCTCCGACCGCGTGGATGAGTTCAAGAAGATCGGCTGCGAAGTTGTAGCCGCCTCTACAGACAGCCACTTCACCCACCAGGCTTGGATCAACACTCCGAGGAAGGAAGGTAATGCTGTCACTCTAAAGGGTCAGATATTAGGAACATCACCGGTGATCTATCTAAATGCTAATTCTATGCTTAAATTCTGTTAGTAAATATCCATGTGATATTCCACCAACATGGCACAAAAAGTGGCTCGATGGGATTTTTGTTAAAATTGAAATATTTTTAACTGTAAAATGTATCGTGATGTTGATAAATAAATAAATAAAATAATAAAATTAAAAATTGAAATCTCAAATTGAAATTTTTCAAATACCAGAAAAGATGCAGAAACTTAGCTAAATTAGCTGCCTGTTTCCATACAAATTTATATTTGAGTATTCACGCACGGCATCCTAAATAAATAGAACCGTTACATTAATTTACTTGTCGGTTCCGAGACGAGCTGAGAAGTTGAGCCGTGTAATACACAAATAGGTTGAGATCTGTGGTCAAATTCAGAAAAATTAGAACACGTCCTAATTTTCAACAAATATTGTGTTTCATGAATTATTTTGTATTAAGTACTTTTTTTAAACACCCCAATATAAATCACACCTTAAAAAATACTTGCTAAAATTTCCAGTCAACTTCCATTGACCCCGTTGATAAATGTTCTGTGTCAAAAGTTTAATAAACTTGGGATTCTTCCATTATCTCACTTTATTGTCTGTATTGCGTAACACAGCTGTCATCTCCAGTCTCGCGTAATGAGAGATAATGACTTTCTACCGCTAGATATTTTCTATGTGTACATATTATTGCCGAACAATGTCGCATCAACGTTGAAAATGCGGACCGATGCGCCACTATAGCCACAATTGAGTCATGTCCAAAAGTTAGCAGACCGCTGGATTTCCTCCCTGGGGAGTTATTTAGATCTAAATCTGTTGCTACAGAGAGGAAAACATTTTTGAGAAGGTAATATGGAAGTCTAGGGATTTACAGGGTTTATGACCTGTCATTGGCTGGTTTAAGTGGCCACAAAACCATCAAAACATTGTTGAATCAACTAACTGGTAAACAAAGAAGTATAAAAATCGAGAATCAGGTTATGGTCCTGTGGCTCGTGTCTCGGACTCATGGATCAAAGGTCCGTGGTTCGAATCCCACTCTACCCCAACTTGATTCTAATTTTCTAATAGTGAGTTATTTACGACTCGTTGAAAATGGCCCTCAAAATTAAATATTTGGGTAGATCATTAGAATGCCAATATTTCTTTTTTTTTACTAAAAAAAATAATTGAAAAATTGTTTTCAGGCGTTGCCTAGTAGGTGAATTGGTTCAGCCGGATGAATCTCACCCATGTGGTAAAGGTTTCAGCTCTTTTACTTTACAAATGTCAACAGATGGAAGAGATGAGGAAATGTGCATGTTTAAACATAGGCAGAATGGTGAATGTAACACAGTGTGTAAAGTGGCCACTTAAACCAGCCAATGACAGGCCATAAGCCCTGTAAATGCTTAGACTTCCATATTCCCTTCTCAAAAATGTTTTCCCTCTCTGTTGCTACAAATTTAGATCTAAAATTGAGATATATCGTCGCAATCGTAGAACAAAGACGGATGTGTGAAAAATGCCGTATCGTCTTCGTTTTATATTTGATCTTAAAAAGGTTTTATAAAGGCTTAATAATCCAGGTTGCAAAAAATATATATTTAACTAACCCAAGTACCAAAGGAAATACTTTTGTACTTATAGAGTTGTGACGTAGTGTCAAACGTGGTTCCATTGCAGCACTCTGTCTGTCTTTGTTCAGGGCAGCTGGCAACATAGTGAGAATTGCTGCGATGATTTCCAACCTCCATCGGGGAGAGGAAAGATAAGATGTTCTTTAGGTTTAAATTCAAATCTGTTTTCGTATTATACCTTGCCCATTTTCAGGTGGTCTCGGCAAAATGAACATTCCGCTTCTGGCAGACAAGAATGGAAAGATCTCCCGTGACTACGGGGTGTTGGACGAGGATTCTGGTATCCCTTTCCGAGGACTCTTTATCATCGATGCCAAGCAAAACCTTCGTCAGATCACCATCAACGATCTCCCCGTCGGCAGGTAACATCGGTGACTTTAATACCCCGGACTCCCGGTCGTTTAATCGTTAGTAATAGTTAAAAAGTTTGCCGGCCTTGTTTATTCTAGAGTAAAATCGGTTACTAGTTGGCATGCTCCTTTTTATGATCATATTTTAATTCATTCATTCTAAGATTTTGTGTCACTAAATAGTTTTTTTACCTCAGGGATGTTGACGAGACTTTGAGACTGGTGCAAGCCTTCCAGTTCACCGATGTACACGGTGAGGTGTGTCCAGCGGGATGGAGACCGGGTCAGAAGACCATGAAGGCCGACACCAAGCTCTCCAAGGAGTATTTCCAGTCTGCCAACTGAGCCCGCACCGCACCGACCAGCTTTGGAACCTAACCTAACCTGACTCGATTAATTAGTTTCATCATTTATTACACACATTCTCACATTTTTCCGTGTTCGACTTTACTGAGATTCCCCGGGCACTGTAAAGTCGCATTTGTTGCGTGTTGTGGACCAGAATGAGGATTCACCCGGAGCAGGGGAACGATACGCAGCGATAGCAGCTCTAGAGCCTAACTTTTCATCCTTTGGTTTGGTTCAGTCAAAACTTATAGACCTGAGTAATGAAAATATTGGATATTTTGATATTTATATAAATACGATATTTTTGAACCTTGATCCAAAAAACTGTCCAGCCGGGCCAAAATATATCAATATTGTATTGTCAGGTTAGTTTAGGTTGGGTTTATTGTTAACGGTGTCCGGAACACTTGAAGAATAATTATTCAAGCTGGTTTATTAATATTCCGGGAATCTCGTTTGCAGATCCCTCCCAATAATAGTATCGCAACTATTTTTAATTTGTTATTTGTTAATGTTATTTGTAACTTCATTTGCGTCCGCAAATAATGACATTTTTTTAACTATAATTTGTAATTTTGAGTGCTAATATTTTGTTACAAACATGTACAATTACAAATAAAACTGTCCAATGATAATATTTAATGCCTTGGTTTTGTTTTAAATAAGTATTATTTTGTACTAAATTCTATCGCGTTATAATTACTCGGTTTTAAATCATTTTAGTCGATATGATTCATTTAAGGTTTAAAGAAAATTTTATTATTTCTCAAGATATAAAAGCAATAATCGTAAACACAATTATTTGATACCGCAGTACTCTTAAGAAAATATTATCATTATCAGTATTGTATGAGAATTATATAACTTTGTAATTATTTTAATTCACATAAGCAAGAACAGTTTTGTATAGAATTATCTTTATGAATAAAAAAAATGTTTACACAATTTGTAAGTTTATTTATTTTATACTAAAATTGACAAATTACAGCAGACATTATAGGGCTTTATAACCCGTCATTGGCCGGTTTAGGTGACCACTTTACACACGTAACATTCACTATTGTATCTGTTTGAATATCTATATTTCTTTAATTCTTACATCTTTAAGTGAAGTTAGAGCTGAAATCTTTATTGATGTGAAGAGATTCGTCTGATTTGAATTGTTTCACATACTAAAAATCGCCTAAAAACAATTTTCCAATTTCTCTTGGAACAGTTGGTTTAATTACAATATTTCAAGTTCATCCAAATGTTTGTAGACAAAAGACTGGATTTACCTAATGAGCTATTAATATCAAATTTCAACAAACGAACCTACATAATATGTATAATATAGTATGGACTTGTATTGAAAATTATTTTAATAACGTGCTTGAAATCTTACAATCAGGTCAAACCTTCACTAATCAAAATAAATTAATGTACGATTTAATAAATTGTTACTCAATAAATTACTTTTAATTTAGAAATATCTTCAATGTGATCCTAAAGGTCAGTTGCATCAAAGAAGTTAGTACGAAGTTAAATGTTAGTTATTGCATTACTTTCAAAATGAACTAAATGCGTTTATTGAATCTTGAGAAAAATGCATCAATTATTTCTCTTAATTTCTTAACTTTTTTTGGAAGCAGACATGGATGTGTTGAAAATGGCAATAAATTTATTCATTATCATTATTCCCTTTTCCGCACCTAATGGTGCATAGGGCACTGCATTGGTACATCAATCTTAATTAATAATGATTAAAAAATATAAAAAACTCACATAATAATTATCCGATTTTTATTATTCGAATAATGATTATTCTTCGATAATTTAGTATTAATTTATGGAAAAATAGCCATCTTTAGTTTGGTAGTAGAAGTACTCGCAATATTTATATTAACGACATTTATGTTTGAGTAGACGAAACATTAGTGGAGACCTAAACCTAACTTCAAGTGTTCGCTAGTTAAACAAAGATGGCAGTAAATCGTAAGTTGTAGTATATTTTTTAACCAAACGATAGATTGTAAAGAAAAAATATATCTTTAAAAAAATACAATAGGCTGATTCCTTTTAATCATTTAACTGTTTCTTTCTTAAGTAAATTCCAATGCTAATGTATTTTTTCACAAACTGCTTTTTTTTAAAATCAATTCCAAGAAATACTAAAGTTTTTGTTTTAATTTCAGAACATCAGCAACACTACCATCAAATCCTACTCCCCAGCGTCGCGAACCCTGGAAATGTGATCTTTATAAATCACAGCCAATGAATAGAGAGAGGGCAATGGCGGATCTTCGGCGCCACAAAACCGGAACCAAACCAGCTAAGGGAAGAAAAACCCCGACAAAAAAACTCTTGGCCTCCAGTAGGGAGTTGGGCAAGGGGCTACTAGCCTCTCACCGTAGCCTCTCCATGTAACCTATTACGAAACCTAATACAGAGCTTCGGAAAATTCTGGACTTAGAAGTGGATCCGGCAAACGAAATAAGGACTTGAGAATCGCTACTTGGAATGCAATAACACTGTGCAGCTTCTCCGGGCGGCAAATCGGAAGACGGCAGCTGAGGACAGAGTTGGAGGCGAGAGTTGCAGGAGGCCAAAGCTCGATATGGGCTATGGCGCCATCGGAGAGAGATAGAGAAAAGAAATAAAAATAAATTGTCCGGGTTGCCAATTCAATCGATTGAAAATCTGGGAGATATTTTTCCGCAAATTATTTGGGAATCCATACTAATATTATAAATGGGGAAGTGTGTTTGTTTGTTTGCGAATAGGGTATTATCACTCGAGAGGAATATCGGATTTAAAAGATTTTTCAAAGATTCTCCTAGTGTTTATATATACCCCGATAATTAATTTTTTCATACATTATTTTCGTTTCAAAATTAAGGTCTTTCGAAAACGATCGTTTCGTAAGTTGGTAATAAATTTTGTCACAGAAGTTCACAAGTAATGCATTCATTTTAATGTGGGTAATGCCACAGGCCAAAGATAAAAATATAAGGAGAGTTGTCTATGTCTTACCCACTCCAGTTCCAGGCACTGACAGATGAAAGTGAAAACGGATTGCATCTTACATCTCAAATTTCTTTTATTATTTAATGGTGTTCAACCTCTTCTAAATATTAATTTATCATGAAAATTATAAATCACAACTCGTAGCGTTTGATATGTGACAGGACGCCGTAAATGTAAACAAATGACACGTAGAAAAATGAAGCTATCTACAATTCTCTATAAAATCCATAGACATTGATGAAAAAAATCCGATGACGTCACAAAACATCCGAAGACGTCATACTTGATGACGTCACGAATTGTTTGTTTTTTACTAGAATTTAATCCTTTATACCTCTATTATTTCTTAACAGATTTTAAAAAGGATAGTACCGATCGGCTTGTGATTTTTTAGATTCATTAATTAGCTAATAAAAAAATGATTATCCATGATAATTATCCATGATAATTGCCCATTGATTTTTCGCATAGGGATAGCAGGGCCCCGATTACAATGGGAAGTTAACAGAGTCATCTTCGAGTGTCTATAAAGAAAAACCGATATTTGTGTACGAAAATGAGTATATTTACATGAGCATTTAAAGTATCTTCATCGGTAACCTGTAAATGAACATTTTTAGAAGAAAAAAACGTATGCATAATCTGCTTTTTATACAGAAAACTTAATTTTGTAGATAAAATTAAAGATAATGATAACTTCCCATTAAATCCAGGGGCCCTGGAGAGCTGAAACATGAAATAGGCTACTTTTCAAACTTAGTGAATAAATTAATTCATTCATATCGCAACGGAGCGACCGATTTACGTGACTTTTTGCATAGAGCATTGTCACTAATTTCTTTTCATCCCGAAAAAATATCGCTTCTTTGGGAAAATTCTTATTTGAAAAAATAATTCATGTGTCAACAATATTTTGAGTTTGTCCAAATTTTTGTAGACAAGGATTGAATTAAACTTTTGGGGAGCTGTTAATATATTACAACAGAGATCTCACCCGCATAAATAAAGGTTTCAGCTCACAAACATCAACAGATGAAAGAATGGAAGGAATACAGATGTTCAAATATGGGCAGAATGGTTAATGTTACACAGTGTGTAATGTGGCCACTTAAACTGGTGTAATTGTAGACGAAGAATTAAAACTGTAGTAAACATGAACACAATGCGAGAATATCAGAAAAATATCATATACAACCTTCTTAAACGAGAAAAGGACAATCGAGACTTATTAACCATGGACTGAAATTATACAATAAACTACCAGACAAAACTCAACAAAAGACTCAGACAACCTTTACAAAAGATGTTAAAAATATTATTATTAACAGTAGAATGTGAATTTTAAAAGAAAAAATATTTTGTTAAATGTATGTACCTGAAAGGGTTTAATCAATGAAAAATTTTAATTTTAAAAAAATCAGCCAATGACAGGTCATAAGCCAAGTAGATGCCTAGACTTCTATATTACCTTCTCTAAAGTGTTCTTTATCTCTGTTGTAATATGTTGATTAATGTGTCGCCAATAACTAATAGATCATCATTTTTTTTGCATAGCGATAGTTGGAGGGCCGGCAATTGATGCAGGTTACTTTTTATCTTGAAAGATATATCGTTCCACTGGGAAAATTGTTATTGTTTAGTCGTTTACTACAAAACGAATTAATTAACAGATTTCTTCCAACACCACGCAAGCGAAGCTAATCTTTATATATATATATATATATAATTCCCCCGTACGTGTGATGTCACCGTACTCCTTCTAAACGGCTTAACCGATTTACGTGTGGTTTTCAAAGAAATATAGATCTTTGGACTGTGCGTGTTTGTAGATATTAACATCTTGAAATATTAAATATAATATGTAAAAAAGAATTAAAGAGTATAAATGTTTTATTAATCGATCTACCAGGGTTGCATTTGAGGAGAATGCATTTACAAAAAAATGAAAAGATGTTGTTTTTTTGTGTATAAAAGTTTGTTTTTGAGAATGTTTACGAACAGCATTTGTTTTTTGTGAATCTCAATCAGATTCTTTCCTTAAATTCCTTATAATTTCTACCCGTTTCTTTTTTTTACTAGATTATTGATAATACTGAAATAATATTAAATTCAATACATTTTTAAAAATCGTATTTCCACATAAGTACACCCTTCTATTGGTGAGAAGACCGGAGTTTGACGTTTGCAAAAAGAATGCCATATTTGAAAAAATATTTATTTTATGTTTTGGAATATAACCATAAACAAGTACCTAGGTACCGACTTAAATTAAATATTTGAATATTATCAATTTTTAGTTTTGGAATTTGATCACAAACAAGTACCTGGGTACTAGGTACCTGCTTATCAATGAAAAGTCTTTTTCCAAGCTAATAGCAGGCAAGCTAACGTTCGGGCAGGACAACGTCTGACGGGTCCGCTAGTATATTATAAAATGGGAAACAAAACATTTATGAAAAAAATTGTGTTAACAATCGGGTTGTGGTCCTGTGGCTAGTGTCTCGGACTCACGGACCGAAGGTCCGTGGTTCGAATCCCACTCTACCCCAACTCGATTCCATTTTCTAATAGTGAGTTATTTACAACTCGTTGAAAATGGCCCTCAAAATTAAATATTTGGGTAAATCATAAGAACACAAATATTTCTTTTAAAAAAAAAAAAAAAAAAACAAATTACAACAGGGATGGAGAACATTTAAGAGAAGGGAATATGGAAGTCTAGGCAAACAGTATTTATATCTAGGCAAACATAATTTACAGAGCTTATGACCTGTCATTGGCTGGTTTAACTGGCCACTTACACACTGTGTAACATTCACCATTTTGCCTCTGTTTAAGCATTCATATTTCTTCATTTCTTCCATCTGTTGATTTTAGTGAAGTTAAAGAACTGAAACCTTTATTATTGTGAAGAGATTCATCTGGTCGAATTATTTCACATGCCAGGCAAGGCCTGATTTTTTTTTCCATTTTTTAAACGTCTTCTTGGACCATTTGGTTTTATTACAATATTTCGAGTTTGTCCAAAAGTTTGTAGACAAAATACTGGATTACACCTTCTTAATATGTGGTAAAATATTTATAAATAGCATATTATGAAACGTTAATATTTATCAGAGCGCTCAAAAAATAATATGTTTATGTGTGTAATTAAAAAAATAATAAAATTTAGTAAAAAAAATAATTGATTTGATTTTACATTCATCCATTTCATTATTCCATTTCCGCACCTCATGGTGCATAGGGCACTGAATTGGTACACCAATCGCAGCGTATCTTGATAATTTTTGTTACATGAAGGTAAGATGATCAGTCTTACGCTTCAGGTACCAGTCCAGGGACTATGAAATATTCTAGCGTAAAAACATCCCTTTTTAATAAATATTTCATTTCAACCATGTCGGGAATCGAATCCGAGACCTCTTGCATGGTAGGCAAACGCGCTGACCATTAATTACACACGAGGCCGACATAATGAGGAGCTTCAGCCCTACGGGAAATTGGATACAAAACATGATTTCTTACGCGGGGTAAAAATTAAAGCATTAAATTGTAGCGCAAAGTTTCTTGAAAATGTACAGAAAAAATAATAATAAATATTTTGATAAAAACGCACTACTTTAAATGACGTCACTGGTTCATGTGAATCAACCTATAATCTAAGAGCTATGGAAGATTTCCGGTCTGCTTGTCGCTTTTGGACCAATGGGAAGAACTGAATGAGAATAAGCGGAAATGAACCTCTGACGTTACACGCGGAGTTATTTCAGAAATACAAAACTTTGAAAAGTCGTAGCGCCGATAATACGATATATAAAAATTAAAAAAAAAAAAATTTGACTAAGTTTAACGGTGTCTATTAATAAATAAATTTTTTTTAAAAAACCACTGAACTTCCTCATTGATTTTACATAAATATAGTTTTTTTTTTCATTTCCATAATATAAAAAAAAGTCATTATTCCAATTTTTTTACCTCTCATTAATTAAAACAAATGACTTGTGTTTAAATGTTAATTGTTTATATGTTAATTGGTCTTGAATGAAAATTTTGCATTTGTAAATAGTGTGGTGAATCAGTTTTTTCATTATTAGCTAATGGTATTGACATAATGGTTTTTTTCTATTCGATTGGTCATTAATAGTCTACAGGTGATTAAGAATATTAATTTGCATTCGATTATTCTTATTAGTCATCAATCGATTGTTGAAAATGCGTTTGTATGATTGGTCAAACCAAATATTTCCATGTTGGTACGATATGTAAAACGTCATATCCTACAAATGTTTTATTTCGGCAGTTATTGTTCAGTACACAATATACTAAATTTAATGATATGGACTTTACGAATATCTGTAGAAATTAACACTTAAAATTATTTATACGGCTTGACAGGTTTGTATGAAATCCCGCAGTGAGATTTAATTTCGTAATCTCTAAATTCAGTCATTTTACTCCACTACTTCGGGAATAACACTGGCTTCGTTTTCCACAGAGGATGGAATACAAACTCTGTTAACTTATGTATAAGTCATTCCAGAACTCTTCTCCAGAGTATCCAAGGAAACTATGCATTTCAGAGGAACTATCTGACAGACGTCTTACGCTTATCTGACAGACGTCTTACGTTATGTCTATGGCGAAAGGAAAAAATATTATACCTCTACGCAAACAGTGCACTAAATTCGGTGAACGCACATTTGCGGTCGCAGGCCCTTTGGCATGGAATGCTCTTCCAGCAGAGGTGCGAGGCTGTAAGAGTGAAGTGGTGTTTTGGAAAATACTTAAAACCCACTTGTTCTCTAAATCATTCGAATAAATCCGTAGGTAGTATGTGATAATAAAAAAAAATTCCTTGAAATACAAATTGAAATCAAATTTATTTATCTAGAGAATCACTTTTTTATGCGCCCTTGGGGTATTATATTACGAAAATGGCGCAGTAAAAGGTATCCATAGTAATAATAGGAATACTAAATACAGTGACTCTCAGTTATACAAACAAGGGCGCATTCGGATTTTTGGGTCGAATATCTGTGAAATTATTATATATATATACATCCTCTACTTTTATTTAAAATCCTTTATTATTCTGGAATCGATTTAAATCAATAAATGTAAACAAACTATTTACGAAAAAAACTAAAAATACGAAACACTCACCAATACGAAATTGCACTTTCCACTGATATTCGTACAGCCCGGCGTGGACGGAAGGAGAGCATGTTAAAATTTGTTCATTTCGAAACAATCTATAACGCCATTTTTTTATTTTTTATTTTCTTTTATTCAGGAAACATACAGTACAGTTACAAAGTTTAATATTTTACCCAATTAGACTTAATTCTAATGGACCAGTGAAGTTTCCATATTATAAAGCAATTGTATGTAATGTTAATTATGAAAGTATAAAAAAGAGAAGGAAAAAGAAAAACATAAATGAAAGTTGTTTAAAAATTAAAATTTAAGTGAAAAAAGATATTTTAAAGTTTGTAGTTTGTAGTGAGTATTTAAAAATGGAAATAATATTAAAAATGAAGAAAATTTGTAAGAGTAATTAAAAATTAAGAATTGAAATCATCTTCATTATACACGTTTGACATTGAGTTATTACACGATTTATCACTTAAGGGATGACCTCACAGTGTTGAATTATCTTAAATAATTGCTGGAGAATTTAAAAATTATTTCCTTAATGTGAATGAAATCATCATTTCGCTCTATAAAAAGGAAAAATATCGCATAAAACAGTCACTCTATATATATGATGTCGATGGGAGGAGTGCTCTCCCAAAACTGTAGTTGTGTTCTAGTAAAATAATAAAAATTGTGTAACACCAATAACAAAGTTTTATTACAACAGAGATGACATAAGAGAAGGTAATAGAAGTCCAGGCCTACAGGGCTTATGACCTGTCAATGGCTGGTTTAAGTGGCCACTTTACACACTATGTAACATTCACCATTCTGCCCATATTTGAACATCTGTATTCCTTTAATTCTTTCACCTGTTGATGTTTGTGAGTGGCCACTTAAACCAGCCATTGACAGGTCATAAGCCCTGTAGACCTGGACTTCTATATTACCTTCTCTTAAATGTTCTTCATCTCTGTTGTAATATGTTAATATAATCCAGAATCCTTGTCTACAAAAATTTGGACAAACTCAAAATAATGTTAACAAAGTTTTATTTTTATAATGAATGCGCAAATAATCACAGGAAAACTTGGCAAATTTTAAACTCTGTATTGACAAATAGTCGTCAAAAAACTAATGATAAATGTGTCTGCCTTATAGTAAATGATAAAATTATTGATGAATCGGAACAAATAGCAGAATCATTTAATAATTTCTTCATATCGATTGGAGAAGAACTGGCTGCAAAAATAAAAAAGTTTCGAGGTGATTCAAATACAATAAACGCGCAAACAACAGCTGCCCAATCATTTCATATGACTAAAACGTCCAAAACTGAAGTTCTGAGAATCATTTCTACTCTTAAGCAACGAGCGGCTGCAGGAAGGGACGGTGTAACGCCAAAAACGGTAAAAAATTGTAAATACGAACTTGCTGAACCTTTAGTTGACCTCATTAACTTAGCGATAGTACAAGGTATATTTCCTGAAAAACTTAAATTGGCCAAAATTATACCACTTTATAAAGATGGATGCAAAAAAAATGTACAAAACTACAGACCCATATCCATTCTTTCTGTTTTCTCAAAAATTTTTGAACGAGTACTTAAAGACAGGCTTTCCAAATTCTTAAATGACTGTAATTTACTGACTCCATTACAATATGGCTTCAGGAAGAATTCAAGTACAAAAAACGCATCCTTTGACTTTATTTCTACGATACAGAAACATTTAGACCAAGGTGATTATACTGCTGGTGTTTTCATAGACCTAAAAAAGGCTTTTGACACTGTGGACCACAGCATTTTGATCGAAAAACTTCAGTATATTGGTGTAACTGGAATACGTTTAGAAATTTTTAAAGACTATCTTTCAAACAGATCATCTTTGGTAGAAGTTGGAGGTAAGTTTAGCAATTCTGGTAAAATCACCTGCGGGGTACCTCAAGGGTCTATGCTCGGTCCGTTGCTATTTCTTATATACATCAACGATGTGACAAAATGGGGCATCAAAGGAGGAATACAGCTTTATGCAGATGATACGACTATTTTATATCACACTAAAAACAAACAAGATTTACAGAAGATGGTTGAAAGTGACGTTTTACATCTGGCGGAATGGCTGCGTTTAAATAAATTGAGCTTGAATGCAAAAAAGACTCACTACCTTCTATTTGGAAACAAGAGTAATGAATCTATTGATGTCTTTATTGGTGTTGATCGTATGGAGAAAAAAAATAGCACTAAGTACTTGGGACTGTTAGTGGACTCGCAGCTTACTTGGAATGAACATTTTGAGCGCGTGAAAGGAAAGATTGTCCCTGTAGCTGGAATACTGTACAGATTTCAGAGAATGCTTCCAGTTTCGTTGCTTCGAGCAATCTATTTTTCTATGGTCCATTCGCATTTATCATACCTATGCTGTGTTTGGGGTTTTGCAACTAAGAGCTAAATTTCTGAGGTGCAGATTATTCAGAATAGAGCGATCAGAAATGTGTTTCACCTACCGTATGATACTCATGTAAGGGACATTTATTTTGAAACAAAAATCATGCCTTTTAGCATGCTTTCCTATTTCGAGATAACTGACACTATCATTAATACTACTCTCGACTCAATGCACAGTAACATAAAGCCAGCTTTCATTGGAGACATCCATCGGTACAGTACTCGATCAAAAAACAATATATATATTGGATCTGTGAAGTCTACGAAGTTTGGTACTAGATCTTTACAATACATAGGTTTCAAGGAATTTAATAAATTGCCACAAAAATTTAAAGTACCTATTTCAAAATATAGAAACAGGACGTGCGAATCGAAGAATTATTTTTTCCAGAAGTACTTTGAATAAATAATGTTAGTTTATAGAGAATGTGCATCTTGAACATATACCTTTTAATATTTCACCGTTTTTGCTTGTATATGTAATTTTTAATACTATTTAAATGTTATTTGTGTTTTTTTCTTTTTATATACTTTTTTTGGCTTGTATACATAATTTCAATTTTTTCAACGTTTTTGATAAAAAAAATTAACCTGTATTGGGTGTGCGCATATTTTGTTAATTAAAAAAAATGATTTTATTTTGTACTAGTTCAGTATGTATATATACATCCATGTAATTTTTAAACTTTTTCAATTTTCTTTCCCAGATTGCATAATGTAAACATTATTTTGAATTTATTTCCATGCCTAGTATTCTGTTTATTCTGTTATTTTCAAGTATTTTTCATACCCTTTTTAATTTGTAGTATATCATAATTTTAATTTTTCTGCTTTTGTTAAATAATATTATAGTTTAAAATTTAAAAACGTCTCTAAAAAAATTATTATCTGTATGTCCCTAAATGAGTTTTTTTTTAAAAAACTCATTGGGAATATTGTATATAATTATGTATAATATGTTTTCAATATAATAAAAAAATAAAATAATAATAATAATAATAATGTTCATTATTGTTCATTGTGATCGCTTAAATGCTTAGCATGTTTTTAAGAACGTCGAGTCATTTATGATTGAGCTACTAGTGAGGTCTATTATATTTATTCTCATTCCAAGACTGTCCATTTTGAAAACAGTAAAATAGGTGTGTAGGTTACGACTCTCCCGGGACCTGGACAGAGGCTGGTGTTTTTAATAATTTTGCTTGCATTTGGACATACTAAAAACGTGATTGATTTACGTATTATTTATGCGTATGTCAGTGTGGTATTTACAACCTCTGTAAAAAATCGCTACTAATCAGACCAAGACAGGCTATAAATGTGGCAACGACCGTACTGTAGGTACCATCCTAAGGTAGATTACTCATAAGTAGCAATTAGCAATTATTATGGTAAAGGTCTCATACCTACCTGGTACTGATTGCTAGATGTAGCAACCATTACACCCATTCTTAATCATCAGCATATCCCCACCCGTATCCAGTGGTGCATAGAGCACTCTATTACTATTACAGGGTGCCAGGAGCGAACCGTGTATAGAAGCGATTATGCGCAGCTTACTATTATATTTGACTAACCATTACAATGTTTTACTGTAACTTTATTTACAGAAAAACAAATAAATAATTACCATTTATTTTAAATCATTTCGTTTGTATTTTTATTCTTATGGAAATATAAATATTAATAAAGCGCGAGTGAACGCGGTTGAAATGCGATCTCTTAGACGAATGTGTGGGAAATCAATGTATGACAGGGTTACGAATGATGAAATCAGGCGAGAGTGTAAAATTCGAAGAACAACTAAGGAATCCTTACTATTATGGCGTTTACTTTTCTGCTCGAAAATTTGGAGTATCATAGTTGGGAACCTGTAATTTGATATGTTTAAATATATATATTTTGTATGTCGCTTGCCTTCTTTTAATAAAATACGATCTACGAACGCTGCAATTGATGTCCTAACGCGACCATACCCAAAGTGCGTGTAAACGCGCTTCTCTATAGTAAGGTTCACGATCAGTCGTCTGGTTCTGGGAATTACATATGCTTTATTGTATTTTTAAGCCTGACTGCATAATAAATGTACACAACGAATGTCTCGAACAAGTAGAAGAATTTGTGTATTTGGGAAGTGTGTTTTCAAGAGATGAAAGAGTAGAAAAAAATGAACGGAGCACTACGCACAGTAATTGCTAATAAGAATATGTCAATCGAAGCTAAACTGGCAGCGCACAACGGAGTTTTAGTCCCAACACTTATGTATGGAAGTGAAACGTGGAACTGGCAGAGGAAGGATGAAAGCCGAATGAACGCTGTTGAAATACGATCTCTTAGACGAATGTGTGGGAAATCAATGTATGACAGGGTTACGGATGATGAAATCAGGCGAGAGTGTAAATCTGAGACAAGTGTAATTTGATAAGATTAAGAAAGGGTCTCTGAGATGGTTTGGTCACGTAGAACGAATGGACGACGAAAGAATGGTAAAACAAGTATATATGGCGAAAATGAACGGCAACGTTAGACGAGGACGACCAAGGAAGACGTGGCATGATCAGATAAACCAAAATCTTAAGTCTGGTCATGTCAAAAGCAGACAGAACCGAAGGGCATGTATGACAAAATGTATGAATGTGGAAGAGGCTAGGATTGTATGCCAGGATAGACGTGTGTGGCGGTCCATTCTCTCTGCCTACCCCTACTGGGAAATGGCGTGATGGTAGTAGTAATAAAGCGCGCCCAGCGCCTGAGGTGAGCCTAAAAACTAGCCGATTATTCCAGCTTATTTTTTCATACAAATAAGTATACTATATTTTGAATGTATTAACCCCAGTGCGGGTTTTTCCTCCTAGATTAAACTTGCCGATTATACAAATTATTAGAAGATTCTTGATTTGGAAAACAGTATTACAAACATTGTTTCTAAAGGGCTATTTTTCTTTGAGATGGTACTTTTGACAAAAGACTATAATTACATTCATGCGTCATATTGCAGGACACATGGCGCTCGACGCGGCCATTTTTAGCACTATTAATTTCTAGAACAATTCGGCCAGTTAACATTTCAATTGGATACCTAATATTGACTTTATTTATAGTGCTATTTTTATTATTTTTTAATGAGTTATTTATTAAAGTAATGGATAAAATATCTATATAATACGATATATCAAAAGTTACGTCGAGTTGATTTCATGGATGAGAGTTGTTGTATCACACAGAACCACAGAAAAATATCAATTTATAGTATATATTACTTACATTATATTATGTACCTTCTGTGTAGGTACAAATATATGATATTTTTTTATAGCTAACCTGTAAAAAAAAACACTATTTGTTATGCAGGGTGCTCCCCTGACTGAAAATACTGGCTGTGCACTTATGTACACCGAACTGCTCTTTTTACAAGGTTTCGAAATAGCGGGCCACAAAATTTAAAAAAAAACATTTTGATCGTTAATTTAACCATGTGTGATAATAATATACTCTGACACTGAGATAAAATGCAGAATAAAAGCGGCCCGAACAGAATTTAATAAAATGAAAAATCTTCTTTGTGACTTAACAACGACAAACTTAAAGCTGAGACAACGAATGGCCAAATGTTGCCATAATATGCCAATATAAGATGGTCGGTCTTACTGCACGGTGTAATGGCATAGACTTTTAAAGTTAAATATTATAAACCGCCTTGAAGCATTTGAAATGTGGATTCACCGGAGAAATCTCGGCCCGAATCGTATTCCTGAATGCATTTTTAATTTCATTAAAGAAAAATATTCCTCTCTAAGTATAATTCTATTGGGCTGTAGTTGTTTACAATTTTGGAATTAAGATGTTACCAATTGTTCTAGTTTCACGTACTCGCATACTTTTTGCGACGTAAAAACATTACTATGTATGTTGTCTTAATGGATTTGAAGAAAACAATTCTTTTTAAATAGCGATTTTATATCTAGAACCCTGAATTAATTAAACGATGGTGAAATTCAGTAATTTTTTATTTGCCAATTGACTATTAAGCTACTTTTAGCGTATTATCAGAGCTACGATTTTTCAGTTTTATATTTCTGAAATTAATCCGCGTGTGACGTCTCAAGTTCTCTTACGCTTCTTTTCGGTCAGTTCTGCCGATTGGTCCATTGGCGATAAGTAAACCGGAAATCTTTCACAAATCTCTTTTCATTTGTGGATTCATATGAGCTAGTGACATTGTTCAAAGTAGTTCGTTTTTATTGAAACACTTTTTTATTTTTCGTACATATTTAAGAAAGTTTGCCGTATAATTTAATGCTCTCTTTTTTACCACGCGTAATAAAACATTTTTTGTAGCCAATTTCCCGTAGGACTGAAGTTTCTCATAGGACAGTGGAAAATGAAGGTGGTTATTTAATATAACTTTTATAATTATTTTTTGTATTTTTCAACCGGTAAAATAATTGTTTTTAAAGCACTACCCACCCCATCCGATTATTTCATACTGTTAATATCGATTAATTATATATATTTTTTACTTGACAGTCCACTGCTTTTATATAAATAAAAACTGCCTTTAGTTAGTAGGTAATCCAATGACTGTACGTAACAAATTAAATATTTGAAAAATTATTATGGTGATATTTTTTGAGCCGTTCTTTCGCTGTCCATTCGCTCTACATGTCCAAACCAACGCAGAGCTTCTTTCTTGATTTTGCCGATAGTGCTTATCTCAGCCTTACATAATTTACACGATGCGAATTTTGATGGATGCAGAAATAGAGGAAGACCGAAAAAGACATGGAATGACCAAATCCAACAAATACCTGAAGATGGTCAGCGCATTATTTTACCATGCAAAAGGTCTCGGGTTCGATTCTCGACACGATTGACATGAAAATAATATACTGCCTAAACAAAAAAAATATTATTTTCCGCCTCGACACGATAAATAATAATTCTCAAAAGAATTCTAAATATTGATAAAAAATGTAAAAACCGGGCACGCCTAACGCCATCCATATGTTTTTAAAAAATAATCGCTTTATTGCTTCCTAAGTTTTGCGTGAATAACTGCTAACACATGTTTTTTATTTCATTGTAAAGAATTGTCTTACTCGTTATGTCTTCTTTGGAACATTGCAATGTGTCAGGCCCACAATGAAAATATTTTGACAATAACTTATTATTTCTCAAAAAGGTCAAAAAATATTTACGTCAACTGTGATGGGGGTATTGTTGATTTCAATGGTCAGTCATTACGCTAAAAAGACTAACAAACAAACCATAATGTTTTTTCAGGAAAGCTTAAAAAATGTAGTCCTTGGCGAGATGTGCACGCGTGACTTATTATGTAAAAATAATAATAATCACCATAATAAACTAACAAACAAACCATCACGCCGTTTCCCCGTAATAACTCTATCTTTGCATACAGACCTCGCTTCCTCTAAATTTATACATATTTTTTTAAATATATTGTATACAATTATTGTTTTGCCCTTGTTTGTCTTTGTTAAATAGTTTTATGTTCTTTTTATTCAGTTTCTTGCATTTATGTTTCTTCATGTAACTGTTGTAATTGGCTTAGGCCGTATATATATAATAAATAAGTAAATATTCTCATGCACGCGCGCCTATTATTCCGACTTTTTGTTAAAATTTATTTTATTTCAATTTCTATACTTCTTCATGTACCAGGTGGATTTATCAACAATATTTTGAGTTTATCCAAATCTTCGTAAACAAAAAGGAAAATTTTCAGGCGTTGCCTAGTATGTAGGTGAAATAATTCAATTAGACGAATCTCATACATATAAATAAAGGTTTCAGCTCTTTAACTTCAGAAACATCAACATTGAGGGGAGACCCTTAAGCCCACCATCCACCCGCAGCTGTTATAGAGTCCTGAGGGACTCTCTGTCAGCTGCGCATAAAGGAAAGTTATAATAAATATTCCTAAGGAATACAAACTCTATGCAAATTAAGGAGGGGGGAGGAGGACGTATGGACAGAGGCCAACACATCGTCCGCACCCCTCAGGATCCCCTCAATGCCTCTGTTTTTTTTATTCAAAAAAAAAATGTTAACAAATAATTTACATAAATAAACGTATCCAAATATACAAAAACATTTTCTTAAAACTATAACTTACACAAAACATAAGTAAAAACACGGATATTTACATTAAGAGAACGAAGTTGGATAAAGAAGGACTCCCTGGGTGGTCAGAGGCAGAGGATCCGAATACCACCCCCGTAAGGGGAGGACAAAACAAAAGAACGTGTGCGTTCCGCTCGGAAGGAAGCGCAGACCCAACTGAATGAGCATCCCACAGGAACAGTTGCCTGTCCCACCATATTTTACCCACCCAGGCGTCCGCGCATCGGAGGAGCTCCCAACGCGATACCCAAGTCCGGACAAACTGACGGAAGAGTGCAAAATTCGTACTGTTGGCCATCAGATCCACATTCCACGCTGGTCGCATGACCCCTGTCAGAAACATCAACAGATGAAAGAATTAAAGGAACATGGATGTTCAAATATGTCAAAATGGTTAATGTTACACAATGTGTAAAGTGGCCACTTAAACTCGCCAATGACAGGTCATAAGCCCTGTAGATGCCTAGAATTCTATATTGCGTTCTCTAAAATGGGAGGACTGGATTTAACTCCCCTGGGAGCTGAAACGTAAGACTGATCATCTTACCTTAATGTAACAAAAAGTTATCAAGATTCGCTGCTATTGGTGTACCAACGCAGTACCTTATACACCATTAGGTGCGGAAAGGGAATGATGATGATGAAAATAGCTTATAAATTAATATATCCATTTTTTTTTCTTACTGTTAAACGTAAAAATTCATATTTATTTATTTATTCTAAATAATTTCATAGAGCCATTTTTGTGAAAATCACCTCAAAGGCGGTGCACAATAAACATCCCAACATGTCTTGCAGCTACAGAGTGCATAGGTGGTTGAGATTACAATTTTGCTATAATTTTTATTTTCCTTATTTTTGTCAAACTGGAGTGTTTTTTGTATGGTTCAGTGCTGGGGTAAAAGAAAATGAGTGATTCTAACAAAAAAAAAAATCTCCTCTTCTATTCTTCCCACTTTAGGAACTTTTTTACACTGGGCCCCATCTTTAAGAATATAATAGAACTGTAATGAAGTAACAGGAAACAAATAGCGAGAAATGAAATATTATGACATATTTCCGTACGGGCCTTATTGCTGAGCGCTATAAATGTGTTCATGTTATGAAGTTTTATATGTATTTTTATAGTGAAGCCATCCAATCGTTACTAATAGAACATTCCATAGTATTCAAGTAAATCAAACGATGGCGTCTGCAATTTTTATTTGCGTATTTTTAATTTGCTTACATATTTAGACATATTTTCGACATAGCGCATCATTTTTCAGCTATTCCTCTTCCGTCCAAGCTGCTAGACTTTGGAATGAGCTACTTCTTCATATTAAAAATGCACCTTCTCTAGCCACCTTCAAGAAACGCCTGAAATATTATTAAATATTCCCAGAATCAGTAACTCCCTGTATATTACTGTTTTTTTTATATATCTTTTTATCTCTTTTTTTTATTTTATTTTATTTATTTTATTTGGGAAATCAACAGTTCTACATACATATTTTAGTAAACAAACAGATATAGTGTATAAACTCAGAACTAATAACAGATTTCCACATAGTATACAAAGTTAGTAAAGAAAATATATTACATATCAAATAAATACATACAATTTATATATTTATTAATTTTTTTTTTTTATTTATTTAATTTTACAATACGCCCAAGGGGCATTTACAAAAAATATACAGTTAAGTACAAACATAGTGCGTAAAAACTTAAAAGATTAACAATGCTTTTTTGTATACATTTAGAAACAATAAGAAGCATACTGCCATGCAAAATAAAAAGTGAAACTTTACATAGTAAAAAAGAAAAAAATAATTTTATATGGATATAATAAAAGAAATTGAATTAAAAAGCAAATTGTAAACAACTTGTAAAGAATTCAAACAAAAAAAAATACATTTTCATACACTTATAAGTATAAAAAAAAATGGTATCAACAAATTATTTTTAAAAACAAATAATGAAAATTAGTTTAATTATATATTTAAAAATGTTATTTTCATGTACTCATTAATCAAAGATTTTTAAAATATTTATTTTAAGAACATTAAGTTACTGTAAATTGGGCGGGATAAGGACAAAAATGCTTGAAGAGAGGATAAGGAGGGGAGGGGAGATGTACATATTTATTATTATAATGTCTACTAAGTTACATAATACATTTTTAGTGTAAATTTTAAATCTGACAGAGTGATGTTTGTGTAATCTATATTTTTAAATTTTGTATTGTACATTGAAAAAGTCCTACGAAAAAAAGCATTTTTAACATACGATGTTTTACTTATTGGTGCATGAAACAGGTGGTACCGTCTACAAATCCTGGCTGGCACATGTATTGTTATTAAACCAAGCAGCTCTGTACAGTCAACCATTCCTGTCATATTTCCTTGGTTTCTCTTTCTCTCTGCTTCCAAACTCATTATTTATTTATTTTTCAGTTCACAAACAGTAAAAAATATCACAATACATGTACAATTTATAAAATAAAAAATAATAACGCTAAAAATCTCTCACCAATTATATGTGAACACCAATAATCACAAAACAAAAATTAAATATTGTAAATAGACCAAAGTAACATTTTCATTTTTTTTTTAAAATTTTATTTATTAAGGAAAAACAACAGTTGTTATATAAGAATACAAAATACAAAAAAATAGTACATACATACAGTTAAAGTTTTTCACAAATATAATGAGAGAACATGTTACACAGTAAAGAGAAAAATAATATATTACAAAAGACATGAGAAAAAAAAGAGCTCGTAAGAAGGTTAAGGGATGAGGAAATAGAGTGGAGGAGTGGAGGAGAGAGTTTTCTTTAGTTGGCCAATTCTAAATTTTGATATTATAATAAAATTAACACAATTAAAGGAACATAAACTTATTACACACTGACAAATGTTTCATTTTACAGTGTTTCAAAAAGTTATGTAATTAATGTTATTTATATTAGATTAATTTTAATGAAATTTTATTCAATGTAATTTCTTCAATTTAATAGAATATTATACATATTATTAATATTAATAATTTATAAACAGTCTCGTAATAATAATAATAAGTTTTTTATGTAAATCAATATTATAGAAAAAATAAAATGTTTTATGGGAAAAAAATTAATGAATGAAATAAATAAATTAAAGTAGTAATAATTACAAAAAAAATAATTAAAATAAAATACACAATCTAAATGATTAAAATTAAATTATTTTTAAGATTAATTAAATAGTATAAAATCAACAAATGGAAGAATTAAAGAAATATAGATGTTCAAATATGGGCCGAATGGTGAATGTTACATGGTGTGTAAGGTGGCCACTGAAACCAGCCAATCCAGGTCATAAGCCCTGTAGATGCCTAGACTTCCATATTACCTTCTTTTAAATGTTCTTCATCTCTGTTGTAATATGTTAATATGAACAGCTCCCCAGGGAGTTGAATCCAGTCCTTGTCTACAAAAATTTGGACAAAATCAAAATATTTTTGAAATTTTTATCAATTCTTCTTTTGACCAGTTAAGAAATTAAGCTTTCCAATGATGTATTTTTCAGTTTAAATAAAAAATGCCTTAAACCTGAAAAAAAAATTAGAACCTTATTTTTTACACAACTCTCGTATTTGCGCATTCGGTTGGCTGTGTGAAACAGATGTTTTTGTATTTATGTTTGGCGTTATGTTGTCCTTCTCCGGAAGGTACGCCGATCCTTCAAACCCATGATATTATTTTCCGCTTCAGATAATTAAAAAATGGCTAAGAGGTCGCACTGAGTTTAATTGATATAGAATTCTACTCGAATTTTGAGCCATTTTCTGTATTAAAAAAAGGTGTGAAAAATTCAGTAAGTAACATAATGGTTTTTTGTAGTAATGTGTTATTCATTACAACGACTGTTTACTCTTTAAATAGCGTCCGTTCTGTAATTTTGTCTCGGTGCCACGTTGCTTATTAATCAATTTACACAATATATACTTACGAGTGTGTGTAGATATTATATATGCATTATGCGAATTGAATTATAATTAATAATTAATAAAAAAAATATTAATTCAAAAATAGTTTATGTATTCGCAGATATTTCAACTGAAATAGAAAACATTTTAAAGAAAGCAATATGGTGGTCTAGGCATTTACAGGACTTACAGCCTGACTTATTTATTTATTTGAAAGAATGAAAAATTATGTTAAATAACAGAAATATGTACGTCAAAAAAAGACATTATAAAACAGACACTTATGAAACATACATTTTTAGAAACACTTTTTTAAAATAAAAAAACAATATTAAAAGTGTTGAATAAACAAATTAATAAGCAAATTTAATATATTGCTTAAAAAATTTCTTGGTGAGCACCTTATACATTGTATAAAATTCACCATTCTACAATGTTTTGAGTATGTCCAAATGCTTGCCAGACAGGCTGGGTTTCCTTCCTACTGAGTTATTCATATTTGCATTGGTTGCAACCGAGAGGAAAGACATTTTTGAGAAGGGAATATCGAATTCTAGGCATTGGCGGCCTTCGTGGTATAGTGGTTAAGACGCTTGACTCACACACAGAAGGTTCTGGGTTCGATTCCCGGTGAGAACTCAAAAAAATAAAGTGTGATTTTTCTCAAGCCTGGGTGTACTGTGCTGTAATTCACCACTGTAATTGGGCCTCAGGGACTGTTGTGGTGCAAAAAAATAAATAAATCATTAATCATAGGCATAAAAGTCAACAGATGGAAGAGTTAAGGAAATGTGAATGCTTAAACATGGGCAGAATAGTAAATGTTACACAGTGTATGAAGTGCCCCCTTACATCAGCCTATGACAGTTCATAAGCCCTGTAAATGCCTAGACTTCCAAATTCTATTCTCAAACATGTTTTCCCTCTCTATTAACTTATAGATGTGAGCTAAATTACAACATGTTAGTTAACGATATAATTAATTAGTTGTCAATTTTTGATAAAATTATTTTAAAACTTATTGAATGTTTTCAAAGTTAAGAAAATAACGATGGTTCCGCAATATATCGCTCTGAAGCAACATGGCTTCCTACAGGAAGAAGAACAGCCTTGGTAAGGCCGTCTTGCTTCATAGACCCTCATGCATCGCCAATTAGCCAACCGGCCATAATTCACGGCAGAATATTTGTTTCGGAATGATGTCTGTGCGCCATAGCGTGACAGCAACGCCAACCATCAACAGACGTGGCTGTGGGTGGAAGGCACAACCACTCGCCATCGCTCTGTAATCGGTTTAGCATACTTGCGGCCGTATCTATCTGAACCATCACTCCGCTTCTTACTATTAAAATGTTCTAACAGACAACTATCTATCGCGGGGCAAACGGAGAAGATGAAACCCCCTCCGATCAATCTAAATTAGATTATGTGTTAACTTAAAAAATCTACAAACATTATGCCAATGACAGGTCGTTAGTAGTTATCAACCCTTCCAGAATTCTAGGATTCTCCCGGAAACAGGCTAATTTATTTATTAAACAATACTTACTTACTTGGCGTGTCCGGTTGGATTATATCCTGCCACTCCAATACGCGGCGACAGATATCGCCTTGTCGTTTGCCACAATTAGGTTCCCCGGAGTGCAGCATTCCTCCATGAGCGGGCATGTCAATAGGTGGCTGTCGTCCTGGGTCACACAATATATCATCACCAGAGAGGTACCCCCACCATTGGAGATTTTTTTAACATTGTGTAACAACCACCCGTAGTCTATTAAGGGCGATCCATAGAGAGTATGGTAGGTGGTCACCTCCTTGGATACCCTTATTTGCATCCATCCACGGTCTCGCTCCAAGATCCTTTTGCTATAGTTCTTCTCTCCGCTGTTGTGAGGATTCAATACGGGAGGTGGCTTTGATAAAACTGTTTCTAGATCTCAGACGCGAGGCCGTCGGTCGGTGGTGGTGTAAAGGATGTCTAGGATCGTAGGTTTGTTTGTATCTCTCTGCTTCTGAGGCTGTCCTTCTTCGAATGTGTGGTGGAGCGATTCCGATGATTGGGTATATTTTATCAGTCGAGGCTCGAGGCTTCTCATTAACTGCTATGTCAACCTGTTTGGAGTGGGCAGATTTTTGCCACACCGGACACGCACACTCCGCAGCTGATATGCATAAACCTTGGGCTGAAGTTCTAAGTACTGATGGCGTTGCACCCCATGTGGTCCCCGTGAGTTTACGTGTTATATTGTTTCTTGGACATACCTTTTGCTTATTTTGCAAACAGTGCTCCTTATACGTTAGCGTTCCATCAAGGGTGACTCCAAGGCATTTCGGTGTTTTGTAATGCTCTATCCTCTCTCCCATCCATTCTTAGTTAAGCTCTCAAACAATACATTTGACATTGGTATAATAATAACAAATTGTTTTTATAATCGACCTCAGAAATGTTTATTTCGAAGGGTGTTTTTACCGTATAATACTTCATAGTTCCTGGACTGGTACCTGAAACGTGAGACCGATCATCATAACTTTATGAAAAAAATACATTAAATTTAAAAAATCATCAAGATACACTGCGACTGGTGTACCAATGCTGTGCCCTATGCTCCATTAGGCGCGGAAAGGGAATGATGATGATGAAATACATAACATTAAAAAAAAAAAACAAATTTAACAACCTGCTGACAAATTGCACGCCTAAAATTCACCGGGCATATTTTTTTGAAAATGAATCAATTTAATAAAATGTTTTATTGCGCGATGATTGATATTTGTTGCAAAAAGTGGCGAGCGAAAAAAACCGACGAAATCGAAACAGGATGTCAGCGTTGGTTTGGACACGTAGAGCGAACGGACGGCAAAAGAACGACTAAAAATATTGCCGATGCGAATGTCAATAGATAGAAGACATCGTATGACCAAATCTGGCAGTTACTTGAAGATGGACGTGTCAAAAGTCGAAATAATTGGTGGGAATTTAAGGAAATCGGGGCCTGTAAGTGATGGATTGTTTTTGTTTATTTGTTGCCATTACGTATTTGTATCTGGGTCTGCTAGTTTTTTTGTAAAAGTTTAAAATATTTTATTGTACATGTGTGTATTTGACCGTCAGTAAATAAATAACCGTAACTAAAACATAAAATCACCAAAACCCTTTAGCTAACGGGATTTGAAGAAAAAAACTCACAGACGATAAATTTTACGATTCATCTTTGCACCAAAACAGCGAAGTAACTGTTTTCTGGGAAAACACACTATTTTTTCCTGTGCAGTTTAATGCCGAGTAGGTACCAAAGGGTTTGACCGTAAGGTCTCAAATCTATGAGAATTTATTTTATTGCTTGCGAACCCAATATTTTCGACAAAAGATGCCGACGCTGAGAACGAACTTGGAATACGGTAAAATACCGATAAATTTATCATTTCCAGCGACTATTATCACTGTCCTGAATGCCTTCAAAGAGCATATTAACTTGTCGCATTGTCCGCCCAGTGGCAAAGTGGTGAGCCATGCGTAAGGTTGATTCAATACTCGACGAGATCAACTTGAAGCATAAAATACTCACGACAAGGGAATAAAGAAGTTTAGGCAAATGATTTGTCAATGACTGGTTCATGTGGCCACTTGACACAATGAGGAACTTCAGCCCTACGGGAAATTGGATACAAAAATGTTTTCTTACGCGTGGTAAAAATTAGAGCATTAAATTGTACTGCAAAGTTTCTTGAAAATGTACAGAAAAAATAATATTAAATATTTTTCGTATCTACAATTTTGTAAAGGTTATTTAAAACGTAAATTCATAAATAATTAAATGGATTTAAAATTTAAACGCCTCTTCACTGGATTTGTAAAGTACAAATTACTAATCTAAGTAAGTGAAAAACTAAAGTAGCTTTCTTTAAAAAAAACACCAAATAAGTCATAGAGAAAACAGAATGAGGAACTTCAGCCTTACTGGAAACTGGATACAAAAATTGTTTTCTTGCGCAGGGTATAAATTAAAGCATTAAATTGTACTACAAAGTTTCTTGAAAATGTACAGAAAAAATAATAAAAAATATTTTGATTAAAACGCACTACTTTAACTGACGTCACTGGTTCATGTGAATCAACCTATAATCTAAGAGCTACGGAAGATTTCCGGTCTGCTTGTCGCTTCTGGACTAATGGGAAAAACTGAATGAGAATAAGCGAAAATGAACCTCTGACGTTACACGCGGAGTTATTTCAGAAATACAAAACTTTGAAAAATCGTAGCGCCGATAATACGATATATAAAAATTAAAAAAAAATAATTTTGACTTAGTTTAACAGTCTATTAACAAATATTTTTTTTTTTAAAAACCACTGAACTTCCTCATTGTAACATTCACCATTCTGCCCATGTTTGCCTGCATTGTAAGTACACCATTTAAGTCCGTTGTGTTCTTTTTCATTTTTTTGTCTAAATGCACGGTATTTTAATTGCATATTGGATAGGTTTATTACCAAAAGACAAATTCTACCAACAAACTAAAAGACAGAAGTTAGAAAATCAAAATAAAATAGCAATATTTTTATATCCACACTAGTCTTATGACGAAGTTCTTCAACGAAGTTCAATAGGAAGAGTGGAGTATTTAAGGAAAAGATAGGAAATGTTTTTTCATACAAAGGTGCTGTAGAAACATCTTTGATGGAAATGATTCCACAGTCGAGCCGCATGTACAGTATATGAGTTTGTAAAGAGGAGGAATTATGGATGAGAATCAAAAAGTTGCTCTTATAATATGAACGAAACGTTAAGCGGTGATCTGATGGGCGTTGAAATTTTTCACGATGGTATAGCGAAGCGTTAGAACTATGAGTTATTTTTAATTTTTTTTAAAGAAAAAATAATCCTCCTTTTAATTTAAGCGAGCATAGGTGCGACGCTAGTGCTGCACAACATTTTTTTCTTCATCTTAACTTTCAGCGAAACTTTAACAGTTTTTAGCGAACGTTTTTAAAATTATAATAATTACAAAAAAGTACGTTACATAAATTGTGAAACTAACTCCATCTCTAAACATGAATATCTTACTGTATTACTTATTTATTTATTATATCATATATACGACCAAAGCCAATTACAACAGTAGTTATATTTATTTCGACGGCTTACGCCTTTAAAAAAATAAAAAATAATATTGAAAAACAATTATAACCAAACAAAACACCTCTACACAATTATAGAAAATATAGATAAAACAAAATCTTAAAAAGAATTTTAATGAAGAAACTACAACTTCTAAGTTTGTTCATTGTTAATTTGCTGCATATCTATATGCAGCAAATTAACAATAAACAAAGAGTTTAAATATAACAAGTATTGAAGTAACAGAGGCGAAGTATTATAGCATAAACAATAAGATACATATTTACCTATACAAGAAACTTAACAAAATTAATGTAAAACTATGTAGCAAAGAGAAACAAGGGCAATAAAATAATGGTGTACAATACATTAATAAACACTATTAACATTATTATATTATAAGACTTCTAGCTAACCCATGCCAATCCATCTTCATCCCACACTGTGTTAATGGCGAATAGATCTACGAGAAGCCGGAAGATCTATCCCAAAGAATTCCAAGTTGTTTGACGAATTGACTAACCTACGCATTCTGGACATTGGGGCATAAAAATAAAAGTTGCTCTTAGAAGATTCGATAAATAGCAGATTTTGTGACACGGTGACACGGTTAGGAACATGAAAAGAAATTGATTGCAACAGAGACGGAGCATCACATAGCATTAAGTATTTATAAAATGCATTATCTTAAGAGTCCCAATCAGAATTAGCTACCTCGGTATATTTGAAAATCTTAATGTCAAATCTATAAAACAACTTTATGTAAAAACTTTGTTACTATACGCACATAAACATTATTCTCTACCTTCCGTTACAAATACAAGGGTTACTAGATACTCCACCCTGATGCTGCAAAAAAATAAAATAATAAATATAACCTTCGGTCAAAGAGGATTGGCCTACTACTCGGTTAAAGTGTACAATCTACTTCCATTATCCATAAGGACAATTAGTAAATTCTCACAATATAAAATTGCTATTAAGAAATGGATAGTGGAGTTGGGTTGCGCACGGATCGATGCGTGGATCAAGCCAAATAGATAAAATGTATGCACTGTTTATGATTGGTCTATATATTTTTTTTTTTTTGTTCATACATTTTTGTTTTTTATTGTTTATTATGTTAATTATAATTAGGTTAATTGGATTGATTAGGTTTTTTTTTTTGTTATTATTATGTTAACTTTGTTAAATAGCTAATCTTAAGCATATTTTACATTTTGTAAAATGTTTCCCTCGGCATGGGACACCCCAGTGAGGGAACATTATTCTGTATAAAAAAAGAATACAAACAATGTAAAAGTATAAATAAATAAATAAATAAATACAAGGTTCATCTTCGTTCGACGTTTCAATGAAGACAGATTGAGAGATTGCTCTATTTCGAAATAGGAATGATACCCCTTTACAGCCCGAGCAACCATTGCCACTTTTCTTAGAAAACATTATTATTAGAGGGGTAGTACCATTAAGTATAGATAAGGGTATAAGATGCAAACTTATAAATCTCCATTGAAGTAGTTACTGAGATATTTGCTGAAAACTTTGAAAAAAGAATTGTGATATTTTTAATTATGCTCCACAACTCAATGGAGAATGCTAAGTTTGCGGTCTTAAGTAGTACAATTGAAATCTGTTTTTCAAGATTTAGGAACTGTTTTGAATTACGCTATTATGAGAGGTAAGTAGGTCTTTATGTATAGTTTATTTTGGCATCAATAAATTTTCGGTTTTTGGTAGAGATTTCTAAGTTTGCTTTTAATACCTTATATATCATACAATGCATATTACGTACTTATACTACTACTACTACCATCACGTTATTTCCCGGTAATGACAGGCAGAGAGAATGGACTGGTTTGAAAATGTAATTGAACAACTTTTTATATTTTATGCATTAAAATCCTAGACTTTTACAATACAGAGTTGCTTATAAACAACAAACCATCACGCCGTTTCCTTGTAAGGGTAGGCAGAGAGGATAGAACGCCAAATCACTCTATCTTTGCATACAGATATCGCTAACTCTACATTCATATATCTTCTCATGCACGCGCGCCGATTATTCCGACTTTTGACATGTCCATCTTCAAGTATTTGTTGGATTTGGTCATGCCATGTCTTTCTCGGCCTTCCTCTATTTCTGCATCCATCAACATTCGCATTGTAAGCATTCTTAGCCGTTCTTTTGCTGTCCATTCGCTCTACACGTCCAAACCAGCGCAGAGCTCCTTTCTTGATTTTGTCGATAATGCTTGTCTCAGCCTTACATAATGTACGGATCTCAACATTTGTGCATCTATCGTACATAGTTTTACCACACATTTGCCTGAGATCGCATTTTGACAGCATTATATATGCATGCTTATAAAATACATAATATTAAAGTAACTTGAGGATTAAATAAAAAAACCTGATTTTCAACCATTTGTCGGTAAATTCCCAAGTCTCAGATTGTATGAATATTTATTATTGCCTCATACAATATATTGTATAATGTTATATTTACGTGTCTATGGAAAAAATCAACCCTTCTTTAAACTACCGTTAAAATCAGGAGCAGATATAATGTATTCGGGCTCGTTAAATTACAACAATTTTCAAGGCATTTGACAGGGTGCCATATTTTAAATTATTGTAACAAAGTCTTAACATTTTTTTGATACAGCTAAGGTGTGCTTTTTTGTATAAGGCAAAAACGGGTTATTTCAGTAATTTGCTCAATATTTTAAAATATATGGCTTTTGAAACGGAGACGAGTATTGTTAGGTTGTGGTACGATTAGAGGTCCGCGGTTCGCTCCCAGCTCCACCATCACTTAAGAGGACGCGCTTGAGTTTTCTCCATACGAAAATATTTCCGTATTTTCTCTCTGGATCAAGGCACCAGCGCGATGATTTTTTTAAGCATTATAAATAAATACCACTGGCGTATCCGTATTATAATATACATTTATAAATTGTCTTTTATGGGAGCTAAGATCAAAAACTACTCTTACTCAAATGAAAGACATAACCCCTACAATACATCACATACAAAAACTATAATCACCAGATCCTTAACACAAAGACAACTTAAACAAGTAAAAACTAATACAACTTTCGGACAAAAGGATTTTGAGTATTATTCAATTTAAATCTATAACCTACTTCCACTATCTATTAAAACAATTAGTAACGAGAAAATGTTCAAAAAGGCTATAAAAAATTAATAGTGGAGCTAGGTAGAAGTAAAATGGATTGTCTCATTCGCCCAAACCAATATTGAATCAACTGCTCCACAAATGTATAGCTTATGTTATGTTTTTGTTCTTTCATTGTGTGTTTTGAAATACAAATAATATAGATGTACATACATTAAATATAAAAATAAATACGTAGTATTTAAATCTGTCTGAATATTTTGTTAATTATCTCTGTTTATTAAGTTAATCTTCTTTGTTTATTCTCAAATGTAAAAATATTTTAAATAAAAAGCACATTGTTAAGTGTCCTCGGCACGGGTAACCTCAGTGAGGTCACATTATTTTTTTATTAATTATAGTTTATGATAGAAAAAATATGATATATAAACAATTTATCCAAATTTTTAAAATGACATTCGTTTGTTATTTTCTTGGCTTGTTTTAATTTTCATGTAATGTTTTTTTTTTTTTAGAAACCAAAAAAATTAGAACACCTAGTTTTACCTTAACTAATAAACAATATGTATACAAAAATAATTTCAAAAACAAAACATCGCTATAAAATCCAGACGCGACCAGATCCATAACCAAACCACTAAACGATGCGATATACCCAACATCCTTAATTTCTTTTAGTCCTTTACGATCCAGATTGTTTTGAATTGCTTGGATTTTTGTTTTGGGCAGTCTGAAATCTTATCTCCCTGCGATGAATTTTGTTACTACGTTGAACATTACTAAATATGTATTCGGGCATTAATTTATTTTTCAATTTAAATATTAAAACTTGTGTATTTAAAATGACTCTTTCCTTTACCGAAAGCATGTTCAGTTCCGCCAACATAAATTGAATCTTTGTATATCTGCCACATCTCAATATCGTCCTCATTCCCCTATTCTGAGGTTTCTCCATGACATTATATATTTACGAACATGAGTTATGCAGAAATCAGCGCGTCCACAATTTTGAAAAAATGAGATATTAGTAATATTGAGTTCAGTATGGATAATTCTATGTTCTGCTTAAAACAGCCAGTAGCTTAGTCACAAATAAGAAAACATGCTAAGCATTTGAGCGATCACAATGAACAATAATAAACATGCTTAAGTTATCGCAGTCATAAGTCAACGCTTATCAGTTCATGGTTTACCTCTTCGTTTTTATTCTCAAGGCACTCTTTTAATACCCATTCACAATTCCTCTTTCTTCTCTAACTCATATAGTGTCCATGCGGCTCGACTGTGGAATCATCTCCCATCCACCATCAAAGATGTTACTACATTATCTCTGTTTAAATCACGTCTGAAGAAACATCTCATTTCTCTTCTTTAATTTCTCCTTTCTTTTTTCCTCTTTTTTCCTTTTTCCCGTTGAGTAATAGTTTTGATTTAAGTTAATTTATAAACAAATACGTTTATTTCTATTTTTATACATCTTTAATCTATTTTTTCTATTGAATATGTTCTGTAACTTGAATTATAAAAATAAAACTTTTATTTTATTGGTTGGTTGGAAGAAATTGCCACTTGGCAATAAGCCCGCCAATGTACAAATAACATTATATACAAAAGTTAAATAAAAATTAACGCGTGTGTAATCTCTAAGTCAACGCTCGTGTCGGTTTGTTTTTTGTTTTCCTCAGTTATAAATACAATTCATTGGCAAAAAATCGGCGTTTACTATTATAAATAATACAATATATTGCATTTGCAAAATAGTAAGGAGTATCTAATACAAAAAAGTTAAAAATATATTACAATTACTTTGGCGACTGCTTTTCTTGACTTTTGGCTTGCCAACCGCCGGCTAAATGCAATAAATAGCATGATAAATGATAAATAAAAAAATAAAAATCGCAATTTTGGAATATTTTCCATATTTACACCGGTGAAATTCAAATATGTGATAGCGCAGCAGGATTATACGTCACAAAACATAAATATTTTGACATTAGTAGTTATTCACGGATGTTCCATTGTGATCGCGAATATGATAAACAACTATGGTGAGAAATTGTTATCACGTCGCTCGTTAGCACGTCGCCTGTTATTTGTGATTGATCTACAGGCCGCTTTTATAAAAACAACTGTAATAATAATCTAAAAATAGTGCTGATCACAAAAACGGCATTTCTCAATTTGCAGAAAATACCCACAGCACTAAAATAATCTTACTGTATAGATGCTGATGGGAAGATTAATGCCTCTAGAAATCTAGTTCTCTCCAATAAATTAAAGTGAATAATTACATTATTTCATTTTTTAAATTAATTAATTTAAACGTACCTGTAATAAAAATATATATTTTAATATAGAATGTCACCTCACACATTCAAAGTTTGTATGAGGTATCATACAACATTAGATGTGGCTGTTTTCTGCAAAATGCATAGATTAGGTGGTGTCGGCCAGACTTTAAAAAAACACTAAAATTATTTTAACACATAACCAAATTATTTTTAAAGTTATTACAACGAATTCTTTACAATTTAGTACCCCAACAGAAATATAAAATATTGCGTGCATTACATAATGTTCCAACAAACGTCAGAATATTACTAGGGCTGGTTGTTTCCTGCAAAATGTACATCTTAAGTTGTGAGGTCAGCCAGACTTTAAAAATCATTGAAACTGCTGAAATACTTCTTTTTTGTATAAAAAAACGAATGCATGCATTATTTATCATTCATCAAAGTAAAAAAACATTCCAACTGTTGCGTAAACTTGATTATTCACTCTTTTCACAAAAGTGCTATTATCTCAGATTCACTTTTCTGTGTTAAATAGTTTATCGCTTTGACCTCATTTTTTTTTTTTTTTATTTATTCATATTTTTCTTTTACAAACTATAATTAATAATAAAAATAATGTGACCTCACTGGGGCTACCCGTGCCGAGGACACTTAACAATATAATTTTTTTGAAATGTTTTTACATTTGAGAATAAACGAAGAAGACTAATTTAATAAACAGAGATAATTAAGAAAATATTCAGACAGTTTTAAACAGTACGTATTTATGTTTATAATTCATTTATGCACATCTATATTATATATATATATATATATTACAAAACGCACAATGAAAATAACAAAAACCTAACGTAAGCCATACACTTGTGGAGCAGTTGATTCAATATTGGTTTGGGCGAATGAGACAATCCATTTTATTTCTACCTAAATAATAGACTTGATCGTGCCATGTCTTTCTCGGTCTTCCTCGTTTTCTGTATCCATCAACATTCGCATCGTGGATCCTTTTAGCCGTTCTTTCGCTGTCCATTTATTCTACACGTCCAAACCGACGCAGCACCCTTTTCTTGATTCTGTCGATAATGCGTGTCTCAGCCTTACGTAGTTCAAAAAACTCGACATTTGTGCACTTACTATTCATCGTTTTACCCCACATTCACCCGAGAGATCGCATTTAGACAGTATTCAGCCTACTTTCATCATTGTTTTTCCCAATTCCATACTTCGCTCTCATACATCAGGGTTAACGAAGTCCTGGGAATGAAATAAAATTTTAAATTATGTAATGTCCTGCCGGTAAAACACCTTTGTGACTACAAATTGATTGTAGATCACTTTGTTGACCCGGAATATAAAAAAAGAGTTTCCCACACTCACAACACTAGATTAAAAACTAAGGGCTCCCTGTCTGTTCCCCGAATTACAAATTACTTCGGAGAGCGAACATTAAATTGTGTTGTTCCAAGATTGTTCCATGATCTCCCACAAACCATCATCAACATGAAAAATCTTCAAATGAAAAAAAAAGAACTGAAGAAATATATTCTTGATACTTTATAGTGCCTGTTCATAAATAAATCTGTAAAATACAAATAAAATAAATGTAATTTAAACCTGTCATAAAAAAAATTTAAAAAAATGTTTCCCACCGACAAGTCTTTAGACTTAGTGGGTAACAAATTCTTTCATGTATTTTTTAATTATAAAATAAGCGCTGCTTTGCAGCACTGAAACTGAAAAACGCATTATTTTTGCATGATTTACAAATAAATAAATAAAAACTAATAATTGTTAAATTCTTCTAAGGTGACAGGTAAAATTATACCTCCTATCTGTATCGGCAAGTATCTTTTTTTAGTATTTTTCGAACCAAAATATTTTGGTTAGACACGCAAATTGTAGAGCAATAAAACTGTGAGCCATCTCACAATGTATGGACTTGACTAGCGGGAACTTTGTTAATTGCTACGCTTGTAAATTATACTTCTTAACAAAGCAGCTTGGTCCTATGTTTATATTGCGTACTGACGTCAAAAAAAAACAAAATAACCAACCACAAAGGTTTATTTATATTAGTTCACATTGAAGGGATTCAAAAGCCCGTGTATAATTCACCGGCGGCCATTACAGAGAAAAGTTAACGAAATTATTCCCTAAGAAGACGAACTTTATGCATATTAATAATGGGGAGGAGAACCTATGGAACTTATAGTATACTTATTTATTTTAATTTAATTTAATTTCAATATTTCAATTCATGGAGCTTTTGCGTACTTATAGCTAAAAGAAATTTATTCCAGCCGACTAAAAAACAGACTGATTAAAAAAGAGTTGGTCAAAAATTTGAACTATAAAACAAAATATTTAAGGTTAGGAGAGTTCTTACAATGGCCATTTCGAGAAATCAATGATCGATGGCGCAACATCGCGTATTTTTTTTTTACGTGCCACTTGATGGAGTCAGCAACAGCAGTAGTCTACAGGTAGTGATTGTGTGTATACCACCCCTGGACGGAAAAAATACCAAGAGTAAGTTTGGCCGGTATTTTGATAGCTTGATATTCAAAACGGATAACGTGAACGCTGGCGTGATGTTTTTTTCAATATGCACTGACTATTCAAGTTTAAAACAGTGATATAGTGGCATTGCCTAGTATGTAGGTGAAATAATTCAATCAGACGAAACTCACTCGCATAAAAAAAGGTTTCAGCTCTTTAACTTCACAAACATCAACAGATGAAAGAACTGAAGGAATATAGGTGTTCAAATGTGGACAGAATGGTGAAAATGTTACACAGTGTGTAAAATGGCTACGTAAACAAGCCAATGACAGGTCATAAGCCCTGTAGATGCCTGGACTTCTATATTACCTTATCTAAAATGATTTTTTATTTGTTGTAATATTGCAATATTTGAGTTTGTCCAAATGTCCGTAGACAAAAGACTGGATTTCACCCCCTCGGGAGTCATTAAGATTAACAAATTACAACAGGGATGGAGAATACCTTAAATAAGGTAATATGGAAGTCAAGGCATTTACAGAGCTTATGACCTGTCATTGGCTGGTTTAAGTGGCCACTTTACACACTGTGTAACATTCACTATTTTCCCTATGTTTAAACATCCATATTTCTTCAATTCTTCCATTTGTGTGTTCCACAGTGTGTAAAGTGGCCACTTAAACTAGCCAATGACAGGTCATAAGCCCTGTAAATGCCTTGTCTTCCATATTCCCTTATTTAAGGTATTCTCCATCCCTGTTGTAATATGTTGATGGTCATGGCTAAGACGCTTGCCACACAAACAGAGGATCTGTGTTTCATTCCTTCACAAAAATTGAATGTGATTTTTACTAAGCTCACCTCAGAAGCCAAACCTTCCTTTGCTATTTCCAACAATAGAACACCTCAACGACTGTAGCTTTTTACGCATTAAGGTGTTTTATACAATTTGCAAGGGTATAACTCCACGTAAGCAATTGGTGACAATAGCTTTAAAATACAACAAAATAGTCAGGACACATAACACAGGATTGTTTACAGATTTGACAATAGTCTGGCTACTGTAACTGAAAGGATCGTACCTATTTAAAAAAATCAAAGGTATGTGCGAACGCAAATTTAGACCAAATTATTTGACGCATCCTTTTTGGAGTGGATTGCATGCTACTATTTAATTAATTCTTATTTATAAATTTGATTGAGGTTGCGTTATCATTAATTTTAAACAGTAAGTCCAATAATTTAAAAATAATGAGTATTTGAAGCAACGACGAAGTTCAGTATTCAAAATCAAACTAGTCAGAATCAAACAAACAAACCATTACGTTGTTTCCCCGTAAGGGTAGGCAGATATGATAGAACGCCACATCACTCTGTCTTAGCATACATACCTCGCTTCATCTACATTCATGCATCCTTCTTAATTTACACTTAAATCAAGATTGAAATGTCACTATCTAAATGTTTCAGTTGTTCCTCTCTCCTTCTTCTTTCCTTTCCATCTCATACCTCTTATCTCCACTCTTCATAGTCAAGTGGAAATTTTGAGTTCATTTTTGTTAACCTAGAATATGTCCATGTACTTGTAATTTTCTCAAACTAAACGGTCTGGGTAGGTAGGAAGAAATCGCCTTAAGGCAATAATATACCCGCCCTTATACGAGTATGTATATTAATTGCATATGTATACAAAGTGTTAAATAAAATAATTAAATACATCTTGTCATGCACGCACGCCGATCATTCCTACTCTTGAAATATCCATCATCAAGTATTTGATGGACTTGATCGTGCCATGTTTTTCTCGGTCTTCCTCGAAAAAAATATGTATCGTATTATCAGTGCCATGATTTTTAGTGTTTTATTTACTCAAGTTCTCTACGGCGATTGGGTTGGCTCCCGGTAACCGGAAATGTATCACAACACCCTGTCGTTGGTTGATTTCGAAGAACTTGTGACGTCGTTCAAAGTAGTTCAATTTTATTATTTTTTTCATATTTTTTAGAGAAACTTCACCGTATAATTAAGTGCTCCGATTTTTACCGCGCGCAAGAAAACCACAATTGAACGTAGTTATGCAGGAAGCAGCCAGTCCACAATTTTGAAAAAATTAGATATTGGTGTTTTCGGGTTCAGTCAGGTCGACTCTATGTTTTGCTAAATACAGCCAGACCGCTTTCAAACTAAAAACTGTAATAATCACCTCCTGAAAATAGTGTCGGATCACAAAAACGGCATTTCTCAATATGCAGAAAACACCCACAAAACTATAAAATTTTTACGGTAATTTAAAAATCATTAAATCTGTTGAATTACGTTATTAGATATTTGTTTTCAATATTTAAAAAAAGCTAATGTATTCATTGTTTATCATTTGTCAAAGTCAAAAACATTCCAACTGTTGTGTAAATTTAATTATTGACTCTTTTCATAATAGTGCTATTACCTCAGTTTCACTTTTTTCAGCTCTCAATATAACTACGTTCAATTGAATATCTAATTTCCCGTAGCACTGAACTTTCTCATTTTATTTCTATTATTTTATTCCGAAATCTTGATACTTATTTTTTTTAAATGCCTTCTAAGACTTTCTTGACCATGCGCGTATTAGAAAGACTTGTACAACATAAAACAAAATTGAATTGTTTAAAATTAGTTCCGCTAAAACTAAGGTTTTGGGGAGTATTTATTGCACGGCTACATAAGAGATATTGTAAATCACCGTTCCCTTCTATCAGTTGTTTACCTGTCTGCGTGTATAAAGATGTGGCCGACACATCATTGTACATCGCAAAGCACCCCAATATTTACCTGAAAATATTTATACTTGTCAGGCAATAAAAAATACTCTGTTGACTTCCGAAATAAAGCACGAAAACGCTTGATTTTTACTCGGACTTAAGAATTTATCCAGTATATTTATTTTATTTTTATTTATTCATACAAATACATACATATTACAAGAAAATACAATTATTACGTATCCCAAACTCTATGAGGCCAAGGGCCCTATGACAGATAAAACCAATGACAGATATCCACAGAAATACATTAAATACTCTACAATACAAACTAGTGTGTTTGTGTGAATGTAAGTGTGTGAGAGGGTGGGTGAGTGGGTGTTATATTGGAATGAGGGTGGACATGTGTGTAAATATTATTGCACAAGTGTCAGAAATATAAATATATATAAAATATTAAGAATTAGAGATAAAATAAAATAAAATAAAATGAAATAAGATAAAATAAGACTTTATTATTGAAACTAAGTACAAGACAAAAAAGTGTGTTTTAAGACGCGCATTTTAAATGTTATTTTTTTACAATCAAATGGATCAATAAGGGAAAGTTCAAATTATATTCACGAGCAAAACGTATAAGTGGAGAGTTCTGGGCATAGTTCGTATGAACTGCTAGCACATGAAATAGAGAGCTCGACGTGTGACGGGTGCGGTAGCCAGAGACATTTAATGATAACTCCGACATAAGAGCCTTATTATATATATTTCTTAATTAAATTATTTATTTACAATTCTTGATGGAATTCCATTGTTAGACAGTCTGAAGATGAAAGCGCTAATTGGTCAAATAAATAATTGGAAGTGTACCAAGTATTTTTAAATTAATAACTTATATAACTTTTTATAACCTATAACCTAAACCTCACCTGAAATCAAAAAATAAAATTGAATTTGTTTATATTATAATTTCATAATTCAACGCCGTTGAATAAAATTCTTGAAATGCCGACTTACGAATTGAATCTTATGATTCGAGCTGTGTCAAAGCCAGAACTTTGCGTAATTTTAAATAGAGCTGCGGAAAGTATATTCAACAAACATGGTCTCATACGCGCAATAGAAAACTTGGGGAGAAAAAACAAACGCGCAATATGTAAATATAAGTTATTACATCATTAATATATTATCGTTAACAAGTTAATTTATTTTAAATGAAGTAGAAACACATATTATACAAACTCGCTACAATATACGAGTAAACATAAAGAATATACATTTTTTTTTTACTCAATATGTGCGAAACTTTTGTTTATATATTTTTTTTTACTTCTCTATGTGTTGTTTTCACCGTCCAGTAAAAATCTAAAGAGCTAGGTCAACACTTTCCTTATTCAACAACATTATACTTACATTTATTTATATTACGTACATTTATTTATTAATTTTTAACAGTCACAATAAAGTACTAAGCAGATATTTTTTTTGTTCTATTTTTAATTGAAGATCTTCCATTTTAATGATGGTTTGCAGGAGATCATTGAACAACCATAAAATAAAGCAATTTAATTTTCGTTCTCCGAAGTAATTTGTAATTCGAAGAACAACTAAGGAATCCTTACTATTATGGCGTTTACTATTCTGCTTGAAAATTTGGAGTATCACAGTTGAGAACCTGTAATTTGATATGTTTAAATGTATATGTTTTATATGTCGCTTGCCTTCTTTTAATAAAATACGATCTATGAACGCTGCAATTGATGTCCTAACGCGACCATACCCAAAATGCGTGTAAAAGCGCTTCTCTATAGTAAGGTTCACGATCAGTCGTCTGGTTCTGAGAATTACATATGCTTTATTGTATTATTAAGCCTGACTGCATAATAAATGTACCCAACGAATGTTTCAAACAAGTAGAAGAATTTGTGTATTTGGGAAGTATGTTTTCAGAGATGGAAGAGTAGAAAAAGATGTTGAAAGGAGAGTGAATGCCGGCAACAAAATGAACGAAGCACTACGCACAGTAATTGCTAATAAGAATATGCCAATCGAAGCTAAACTGGCAGTGCACAACGGAGTTTTAGTCCCAACACTTATGTATGGAAGTGAAACATGGAACTGGCAGAGGAAGGATGAAAGCCGAATGAACGCTGTTGAAATACGATCTCTTAGACGAATGTGTGGGAAATCAATGTATGACAGGGTTACGAATGACGAAATCAGGCGAGAGTGTAAATCTGAGTCAAGTATAATTGATAAGATTAAGAAAGGGTCACTGAGATGGTTTGGTCACGTAGATCGAATGGACGACGAAAGAATGGTAAAACAAGTATATATGGTGAAAATTAAGGGTAACGTGAGATGAGGACGACCAAGGAAGACTTGGCAAGATCAGATAAACCAAAATCTTTAGTCTGGTCATGTCAAAAGCAGACAGGACCGAAGGGCATGTATGACAAAATGTATGAATGTGGAAGAAGCTAGGAATGTATTCCAGGATATACGTGTGTGGCGGTCCATTCTCTCTGCCTACCCCTACGGGGAAATGGCATGATGGTAGTAGTAGTAGTAGAAGTAATAGTAGTAGTAGTAGAAGAATATAATCAAGCTACATAATTGAATCGGACATTGAAGAAACCTCATAAGTCAGTTAGTGTACACTTTTCAGAAATCACAGAAAAACTGTATTTATTTTAATTTCGGTTGAAATGTTTATATACAGGGTGTTCTTTTAACCCTGTCACATCCGAAACCACGATGATCAGTATGGGCAAGAATACATATTTACATATTTAAAAAAATATTTAGAACAAAAAAAATTTTAAAAAATAAAATATTTAAAAAAACAAATGGTTGCTTACTTCTGCCGGGGAGAAATGAGGGGAGCGCGGCGCAGTATCAGACTCCTCCCTCCCCCCTCCTCAATCTCCCCTGCAGAAATAGGTAAACAACCATTTGCATTTTTTGATAATTTATTTTTATAATTTTATTCGTTCTAAAAAAATAATTTTATGTGCTAATATGTCTTCTTGCTCATACTGATCATCATGGTTTCGGATGTGACAGGGTTCAATGAACACCCTGTATATTATCTAACTCAAATTTAAAAGGTAGCAAATATTAGCGTATTTTGCTTTTACTTTTTGATAAAACATTGGCTTATTAACGGAATGAAGTACGTTTCAAGTCAAAGTCACATCTGCCAAAAATCTTATGGAATTTTTCAAATGACCGATTAAATTTCAAAGAATTCTAGGAAGGACTGTAATTAGTAAAGGGTAGTCAGCCACCAGATTTGGAGAATCTGAGTATAATCCTATTTATTACAGGTCATATATCTCAAAGTAATAATTCGCTCCCGCTTATAGAGATGCTTTTTCACTCTATTGCATAGAACAAAGAGTTTAAAATTTTTGGTTTAGCAATAAAAATGTAACGGACGGTTTCGGTTTGCGATTGCAATTCTCAACCTGAATACTTACGGCTCGTTGTATTGCTGTAAACTGTAGCTAATTTCGTGGTTGATAATCATAGAATTGTTTTTATTCGTTATATTACTCCGTGTCCAATACCTTTTAAATTTCTAGTTTTCCATATTTATTTTGATGTGCAAGTGCCATAAATATACTCATTGACCCGATCGTATATTCGTAAATACCCGACGCGTTATCCGTTCGGGATTATTCGGAATCCACAAGAAGTAGCTTCGTAAATAGCAGAGGTGTCAGATGGCGATGACGATGGCGATGATCCACCAAAACCGAAACAAACCAAATTCGTTTATAAATAATTTTTACCTATACTACAATAAAAACGATCATATAGGTAAAAATTATTTATAAACGAATTTGGTTTGTTTAGGATTTAGGTGCGACTCAAGACGTTATTACGTCATCGCCTCGAACAGTGCTAATTATAACGAACGCACATCTTCCCGAACGTAAGACGTATTGGATACCGAAGCTAAGATAACGCGTCGGGTATTTACGAATAAGCGACCCGATCGGCGACAAGCACTTGCAAGTGCACATGCTTGAATTTGAGAACATTTGTCAAGGCTCAACAAGTGAATTGCGGTACCACAAACAAATATGGATGCTAGAATTCCAACCGCAGGAGTAATATTAGATTTTAAAAAAGCTTTTGATACGGACTACATGGAGACCATTATAAAAAAATTAAATGATATAGGAGTAAAATCTCAAGAACGCAAACTATTAAGATCATACTTAACAAATCAAAGGCAGTATACCTTTGTAAATGAAAAAAAAGTAAAATACAAACAGTAAAATTTGGAATCCCACAAGGATCTATTTTGGGTCTATTATATATTTTATATATTAATGAATTAACATATTACAACAGAGATAAAAAACATTTAAGAGAAGGTAATATAGAAGTCTAGGCATCTACAGGGCTTATAACCTGTCAATGGCTGGTTTAAGTGGCCACTTTACACACTGTGTAACATTCACCATTCTGCCCATATTTAAACATCTATAAACCAGCCATTGACAGGTCATAAGCCCTGTAAATGCCTAGACTTCTATATTACCTTCTCTTAAATGGTCTTCATCTCTGTTGTAATATGTTAATATAAACAGCTCCCCAGGGAGTTGAATCCAGTCCTTGTCTACAAAAATTTGGACAAACTCAAAATATTGTTGATATATTAATGACTTAACACTGTACAATTTTAAAGGAAAAATTATTATGTATGCCGACGGCATTGGACTATTCTAAAAAGATCAAAAGGACGTATTCACAAACAATGACATAAACGAAGACCTAACTATGTTGACTAAACGGACAAACACAAACTTACTTACACTTAATGACAAAAAATGCAATATTGTCCATTTTAAATCTAGAAAAAAATGACATAAAGTAGATGCTTACATAAATAATGAACGACTAACTGAAATTGAACGTGTAAATTACTTAGGACTAACAATAGACAGGCAATTGACATGAACAATTAATATCAACAATTTAATTAGCAAAGTGGCGCCATTATCGAGTCTTTTTCTTTAAATCAAAAACTTTGTTCCAAAAACGAAAAAATATATAATGTACGAAGCCTGTGTAAAAACTAAAATATGTTATATGCAACTACTATGGGGAACAGGAAATCAAAATGACATAAACAGACTACAAAGACAGCAAAATAAAATATTAAAGTAATATATGACCTACCGTATTTAACAGCAATGAAAGAACTTTTTTAACAAATTAAACAATTAAATTAATGGAAGCAGAGAGAGAGGGAGGAAAGTAGAGTTGGAGCTATACAATTTCTTCTTTCTTTTATGTACTTTTTATTTAATATTCAAATTTTTACTTTTTTAGAATTCAATTATTTTTCCCCTCTCCTCCTGCATTCATTAGTGTCAAATCTGTAATTGGTCTTACTTTTTTAATTGTTTTTTTGAACCTTGTTTTATATAAAGACTGTATGATTTCCCTAATAAGTAAATAAATAAATGTAACTGAACTCTTAAACTAGAATCCTTAAAATTTATACATAAATTAACCACTGATGTAATTGTAGACGAAGAATTAAAACTTGAAAAAAACTGTAGTAAACATAAACATAATACGAAAATATCAAAAAAATATCATATACAACCTTTTAAAACGAGAAAAGGACAATCGAGACTAATAAACCATGGACTGAAATTGTACAATAAACTGCCAGACAAAACTAAACAAAAGACTCAGACAACCTTTACCAAAGATGTTAAAAATATTTTTATTAACAGTAGAATGTGAATTTTAATAGTAAAAATATTTTGTTAAATGTATGTATCAATGAAAAATTTATATAAAAAAAATAATTTTAAAAAGGAGGTCGCGGGCCGTAGTTTGGAGTTGCCTGATGTAGTAAAATACTAATACTGGCTATACTGTGGTATGATATAGTATAACCAGCCAAGCGAATAGTCGCGTGCTGTGAGGTACATAGGTATCGACGGTATTGTTAATCGACGGCTTTTGATCAAACTATAGTAACTCCAAATGTTATTATGATAATAAAAATATATAGGTTTTATTCCACTTTTCTTTATAATTATAGGGAAATATCGCATACAACGAACAACGGGAACTACACTGCATCGCATACAACGAACAACGGATACTACTTTGGGAACTACACTGGCTACGTTTTCCACAGAGGGTCGAATACAAACTCTGTCGGCTTATGTATAAGTCACTGCACAACTCTGCTCCGGAATATCTAAGGGAACTATGCATTCCAGATGAACTAGCTGACAGGCGTCTCACGCTTAGATCAGCTACGTCTACGGCGAGAGGAAAAGTTATTATACCTCTACGCAAACAGCGCACTAAATTTGGTGAGCGCGCATTTGCGGTCGCAGGCCCTATGGCATGGAATGCTCTCCCAGCAGAGGTGCGAGGCTGTGAAAGTGAAGTGATGTTTCGGAAAAAACTTAAAACCCACTTTTTCTCTAAATCATTTGAATAAATCCGTAGCATGTGACAACAATATAAATGGTTTTCAATTAAATTACAAATTTAAAAGCTTCAATCAAATTAATTTAACAATAGAATCACTATGTAAAGCGCCCTTGAGGTAATTTATTACGAAAATGGCGCTATATAAGTTATTAATAATAATAATAATAATAATAACGATAAAAGCATGTTAAATGGATTTAGAAAAGTGAGTTGTATTTTTAAAATCAGTATGGGTTGTATTGTAGTGTACAGTATGATATTGTGGAGAAATGTCTTCATGCATAATTTTTGAAAAAAAAAATGTTAAAAAGTACATCTAATAAAACGCGACATTTTTCTCCTTGATAATTGTGACGTCAAGATTCGTGACGATGTTCTATATGAGTTTACAGTCACAAAAAATTTCAAAATTTAACCGAATCGTGACGTATTAAAGTCGTGGCCAATGCCATGATCCGTTTTCGCAGAAGGTTATAAATTTAAAAATATTGTTTATGCCACTAATAAGTACAATTAAATAGTGTTCTTACTTGACAGTATTTCATAGACCCTTATTAATTTAATTTGTTTAAAAAAAGTAGTATTTCTCTATTGTCACCAGTGACCGATAGGTGGAAAAATTTGAGAAATATGATTGTTCAAACATAGCAAAAATTGTGAATAATACACGATGTGTAAAGTGGCCACTAAAACCATCCAATGATAGGTCATAAGTCCTGTAAATACCTAGACATTCATATATCATCATCATTCCTTTTCCGTACCTAATAGGGCACTGCATTGAAACACCAATTGCAGCGTATCTTGATCATTTTTGTTACATGAAGGTAAGATGATCAGTCAGATGAAATATTTCATTTCATTTCAAATCAATATTTCATGTCAACCGAGTCGGGAATCGAACTCGAGACCTCTTTTTTTGAAACTTTTTTTTTTTTTGAAAACAAAGAGATTTTTGTGAAAATCACCTCAAGGGCGCTGTACAATTAATAAATATCCCAGTACGTCTTGCAGCTACAGAGCGCATGGACGGTTGGGATTCTAGTTCCTCGTTTTCAATTAAGATCAATAAAAAAATATAACAGATAGGAGCTAGATTACAGGACGTCTTGCAGCTACAGAGCGCATAGACAGTTAGAAATTTAGCCCCCATTTACACATTTTAAAAATTGACAAATAAATTTAGTGTATTAATGATACTAAAAAAAATAAAAATAATGTGAATAATAAAAAGGAGTAAGATTACAACACGTCTTGCAGCTACTAAGCGCATAGACGATTGGAATTCTAGACCCCATTTATAAAATTTAGGTATTTTTAAGTTGGTATATGAAAGCTAGATAACCAATCGTCGTGTAGCTACAAAGCGCATGGACGAGTGGAATTCCAGCAAAGTTAGAATGATATCAATAAATTTATAAAAAATAGAGCATAGTAGTAAGTTTGTCAAGTGTTCATGCCAAGAACTAAGCAATAAAAAACTAAATAAATAAAGCACTGTATCAACTCCATGGTTAACAAAGGGAGATAGATGTCCGAAGAGAATCTTTTGTAGACAGTAGGTAGATATCGTCACCATGTGGCCCACTAGGCTGCTGGAGAATTTCTGGAAACGCACGTGTGTAGATTAATACAGGCAATGTTGATAATCGATGCTAAATATTGTTAAAAGAGGTTAAATTTTATTATAAATGAGACTCAGCTTCCGTTTGTAGCGGAGTATTGAGTCGTTAAATATATCAAGATCGCACATCATTTCAAATTTGCAAAATGACTAATCGCTCTTCCTAATGAAAATTCTGAGCTGCTCTGGAGTTGTATTTGTCGTTGCTCAGTAACGTGGTAAAGTAAATGGAAGGAGGAAGTTTTTTGGAATGGAGATCAAGAATAATTATCATAATCATTTCCCTTCCCTCACTAAGTGGTGCATAGGGCACGGAACTGGTACGCCAAATTGAACTATTTTGAAAAATGGCGCTGGCGTGGTTTGATTTGTAGCAGTTAGTATGGAGTTACGGAACAGTAATTACTATTTGAGAGTTACTAAATTCCTGTCAGCAAGCTATTACTACTGACGTGATTTTTTGCATTTAATATTGCCATACTTGCCATTTGCCTAGCGGAAAATTCGACAAATTTAGCTTCAATTTCCGATTGATTAATTTTTACTACAATGACGTATTTGATATTGAAAGGAGGGTGAGTGCCGAGAACAGAGTGAACGGTGCACTCAAATCAATCTTGGCAAATAAATGTTTGTCGCAAGAGGCAAAATTAGCAGTTCACAATGGATTCCTAGTCCTGACCTTAAAAAACAGGGATTAAAGTAGGCTGAATGCTGTCGAAATGCGATCGCTCAGGCGAATGTGTGGTTATGATTTACCTCTTCGTCTTAATTCTCAAGGCACTCTCTTAATACCAATTTACAATTTCTCTTTCTTCTCTAACTCATATGGTGTTCATGCGGCTTGACTGTGGAATCATCTCTCATCCACCATCAAAGATGTTACTACATTATCTCCGTTTAAATCACGTCTGAAGAAACATCTCCTTTCTCTTCCTTAATCTCTCCTCCTTTCCTCTTTCCTCTTTTTTCCCTTTTCCCATTGAGTAATAGTTTTTTAGTATTTTAAAAAAAAAAAACTTGAGCTCTTTAATCTTTATTTTCTATTGAATATGTTCTGTAACTTGAATTATAAAAATAGAACTATTATTTTATTGCTTGGTTGGAAGAAATTGCCACTATGCAATAAGCCCGTCCATGTACAAATAACATTAAGTACAAAAAGTTAAATAAATAAATAAAACTACGTACGATAGATGCACAAATGTTGAGATCCGTACATTATGTAAGGCTGAGACAAGCATTATCGACAAAATCAAGAAAGGAGCCCTGCGCTGGTTTGGACATGTAGAGCGAATGGACAGCGAAAGAACGGCTAAGAATATTTACAGTTCGAATGTTGATAGATGCAGAAATAGAGGAAGATCAAAAAAAACATGACATGACTAAATCCAACAAATACTTGAAGATGGACATGTCAAAAGTCGGAATAATCGGCGTGCGTGCATGAGAAGACGTATGAATGTAGAGGAAACGAGATCTGTATGCAAAGATGGAGTGATGGCGTTCTATCTTTTCTACCTACCCTTACGTGGAAACGGCGTGATGGTTTGTTGTTGTTTTTGAAGAGGTATTTGAAAATAGACTTTCTGTCTTTTTCTCGCAGATGCCTCCTCGAATACTGTGCGGAAAAGACAACTGCAGATAGCATCGGACTGATTATGTCTAACTAAAATCATTTTTTCTGCACCTTAACACAGAATTGATTTTATTATTTATTTTAAGTAGGAATAAGAAATTTTTGATTTCTATTCGTATTTGTATATCGTACGTCCAAAGTCAGAATCCGAATGCCGGCCTCGTGGTGTAGTAGTCAGCGCTTTTGCCTACCATGCAAGAGGTCTCGGGTCCGATTCCCGACACAGTCGATATAAAACGCTTATTTTTTTTAATGTGTTTTTACACTAGAATATTTCATAGTCCCTGGACTGGCACCTGAAGCGAAAGTCTGATCATCTTATCTTACCGTCATGTAACCAAAAATTATCAAGTAACATTGTGATTGATGTTCCAAAGCAGTGCCCTATGCACCATTAGGTGCGGAGATGGAATGATGAGGATGATGTTCGTCCGAAGACGTCAAATCTAGACGCTTTTAAGGGTTTTTAGATGGTCCTAGATCCTATAAACGACAATTTATAAACAATAAAAAAAAACAACGATTGAGATACGCCAATGAGAGATATAGATAATGCGTAAAAAAACATCTTTCTAGTGACATAATCTATTGAGAATATACGGGAATAACTTTGTATGAAGTAGTCAGACTACGTATCCATATACCATATATTCAGACTAAGAAAAAGATTTAAGCATCTCGATAAACTAAAAATTTAGGCCGTACCATTTTTTTTTATAGAGTCTTTATTCAATAAAATATTCACATTATTACAATATTAATACATTACATTGAAAACTATTCAACAATAGCTTGCCATCGGGTGCTCAGACATAAGTTTTAATTAATAATCAAATAAAAAGAGTACAGATATAATATTGTATATGTATAATATATTGAACATAAAATAAATTAAAATAAGAACAGATAAAAATAGTTTAAAGAAAGAAAAAAAATTAAAAGTGAAAAAATATAATAAAATGATACAATTAAAGTTAAAGAATATCAATTTACTAGAATATATTTTAAATATAAGAAAAAAATTAAACACACATAAAAATAGTGTGTGCTCATAAATGTAATCAAAACAAGATAAAAAATAAAACACAGTAAATCGAAAATTTCAATTCATATCTACAGAAAAAATAAAAATATTAAGAACATTAAAATTAACATCTAAAAAATGTAAATAAAATAGGAAAGAAACAAAAGAAAAGGTTAACCTAAGAAAATAATAAAAATGTATTAAATGAGAGATAAAGAAAATGTGTTACATAAATAATAAATCAATATAGGAACGTTCTGTCTACTAATCACTTACGTAATAAAAACATAATTTTATTTTTACTATGACATTTTTACTGTGTCAAGTGGCAACATATTGAATATTTTTGGCACAATATAATCCAACGTACGTTGTCCATATTTATGTTTAAATTTTGGTACAACTAGGCCATCAACAGATGTAATTCTTGTTAGATAGCTGTGTTCTTATTTATTTATATATATCGAGCTGAACACCTGTTGGATAATAATTATTTACAAATATTTACATTTATACAAATACTTTAAATACCTATTTAAACGTTGACTGTTTTCAGTGATTTTATGATCTTTGATTTTTTTTTCACTAACTTACAATATAAGAATAAAAAAACAAATAATATTGAACCCTAAAAGAAAATTCAAATTTCGAAGACAATTTTTTTAAAATTGGCTTGGGCCACAAAAGAACTTCACGTATCCCATCAAAATATCACATTTTAGCATTTTTCAGGCCACTCCCCTTTAACTTGGTTCGCAGAATAGGGACAGCCGAAAAGTTCAAACAATTTTGTCAAATTTGGTAACGTCAAAAGTTAGTGAATCATATTATTGATATTTAAAGTTTGCAGTCAAACATTAAAATAAAAGTTAGTAACAAAAATGTAAATAATGCATTTTGGCATTGAAAAGGGTTTTGTAAGTACATAAGCAACTTAAGGGTAGTAAAGTAACAAAAGCTTACTCATATGTTTTCAAAATACGCTTTTAAATAATTGACGAGCTTTGCCATTTTGAGTGCGTCAGACCTCAGACCACTCGAATATCCTCATGATTAATTTCTTCAAATTCAGACATTGTCAAAACATAATCTACCATTTGTTATTATACCTCTTGTGTGCGCAGGTAGGTAAAATGTACCATAAATAAATACCTTTAAATAAATATACATTGTGGAAAAAGTCATGAACCTCTGGTTGTATATTATAATATAAAATAAGTTGGTACCTAGGTACTTATTTATGATTGAATTCCAAAACTAAAAATTATTATTATTAATTCAAATATGGATTTTTCTTGCAAATGGCAAACTCAGTTCTTCTAACCAACATGGGTGCACTTTATCCATGAATGCAATTTTCAAAAATGTATTGAATGTCAGTTAATATTATTTCAGTTTTAACAAAAATTTAGTAAAAAAGAATAAATGGGAAGAAACTATAATTAATGTAAGAAAGGAATCTGATTGGGATCCATAAAAAGCGAATGTGTTTGTAAAAATTCAAAAACAAACTTTTTTAAACACAAAAAATTAACATTCTTTTATTTTGTTGTACATGCATTTTTTTCCAACTTTTTTCGATTCGTTAAAAAATTTTAATTTCTACGAACACGTGCAGCGCGAAGATCTACATTTTGCTAAAAACCGCACGTACATCGGTTAAGCTGTTTGAAAAGTTTAGTGACATCACACGTACAGAAGAATTTAATATAAACATATTCTGATTTTGGCAATTTGCATTGATTTCCAAATTTAATTCCTAAAAATATTGTGCAAATAATATAAATTGAAATACAGTATTTTGATTAAAAAAATAAACAACTTTTTTTAACAACTATTTTTTTTTCCGCCTGCCGGTTTCAAAGCAAACTTTACTTAACTTAAGAATTATTTTTAATTTTACTTTATCTAACTGTTAATTTTTATCTGTTATTCATTGTTTTTATAAATGTGAATAATATTATTAAGTTAGTATAAATATAATCTTCACCAACAAGCTACAAAAAGTGGCTTGGTGGGATTTTAGTTTAAGTAAAAATATAACTAGTGATTTTTCTTTTTTAATTGTAAAAATGTATAATATAATGAAATAAAAAATATAAATAAATTTAAAAAAACTATGTTTACTAAAACGACACGTGGAGCTAGTAAATTAAGTTTTTATTTTCCTGAAAGGGTGGTAATTTGAGATGCATATTTTCGAAACAAGACATGAGTAGACTAAAATAAATATGTTTTATATGGTTATTAATTAATTTAAAAAAATATATGAATCGCTTTTTTAATTTCTAAGATTTCCAAGATATCTCATTTAAAAAAAAAATATTTTTAACATAAAGTACTTTTAATCCAGTGTCTTTATTGACATTTTGATTATTTTCTATCAATTCAGAAAAAATAAAATATTTTGGCATCTTAAGTGTTATTTTACTCTAATATTTAAGTTTCTTTTAGTTTTTCTAATTTATATTGAATCGTAATCATTACAATTTAATTGGTATATGCTAGATTTATTATATTCATTTACTTCTTCTTTGTGATTTTTTAACAGTGTTTCTATATTTCATTTATTTGTTCAGATATTTAGAAAATTACAGAAAAAAGACCCAATTCATTCTAAATACAATAATAGATCACAAATTACTGTAGATAGTTATGTTATTAAAATAATATAACAAAATGTAAAAAGAAAAATTAAAAGTTAGAAAGTGCTTTCCTAAGGGAAGGCCCACTGTCGTGAAATATGTCGACATCCGAGGCGATGCGATTAAGTAGCAAGATTGCTCTACCAACCGGCATAACCATTGGCAGGTTGGTTCTGCATCGCGGTAGGTAAAACAATCGATTCTGTATTTGTCGAAGATAGTTATCAGGTACGAACAGACCTACATCCATCAGAATTTCTGAGTTATGTATGCGACCACCGATCACCTGGAAAAAGTGTGTAGAATGCAGGGTTAATGTTTGATGATAGGGAATTAGGTAACTGTTTAGAAAAACTGTCATTTATAAAAAGAATCCGCCTTCATTGTTTGGGTGGGTTTGCTTTATTTACTGTGGGAGTAGAATATAAATATATATTTATAAGTTTGCGTTTTTGTTTTTGATTTAATATTTTATCAATTAAGTTCTCATTGTAGCCATTATTATTAGCAATCTGTTTTATTGTATTGTTCTTTTTTAAATAAGTATCATCTAGTGGAACGTTAATTAACCCATCTATCATTGAATGGAATGCGGAATGTTTATGGGCAATCGGATGATTTGAAGAATTATGAATAATTGTGTCTGTATATGTTGGCTTACGGTAGATATCGAAATCATTTTTTCAAATTTTTATTGTTAATTTTTTTCGTATTTTTAAAGTAAATTTTATTTCTTTACGTAACGAATTTAGGAAATTAAGAAATATTTTGAGTTTGTTTGATTGTTTGTAGACAAAAGACTGGATTTCACCCCCAAGAGAGTTTTTAAGATTAACAAATAATAACCGAGATGAAGAACATTTAAGACAAAGAAATGTTAATTCCTAGACATTTGCAGGGCTTAGGATCTGTCATTCTTAAAACTCTCTAGGGGATGATATCCAGGGTTTTGTCAAAAAAAATTCCGTCAAACTAAGAATATTGTAACTTAACCAGTTGGACAACAAATAAGTATAAACAATGGAAAATTATTTTTAGGCGAAACCTTGTATGTGAAATAATTCAACCAGATGAATCTCTTCACATCAATAAATGTTTTCCATCTATATTGTAACTTGTTGAATTTATACTGGCGGGTAGATTGGTTCTGTTAGATGCTAGATATGAAATCTTGAATTATTTAGGAATTTTTTTACGTTAGCCATTATCATCTCCGAACCCACATTCACACCTGATGGTGCATGGGGCATTACATTGATAAAAAAAATCCTCGCAAGTGCGGTGAATTGGTTCAGCCGGATGAATCTCACCCACATGAGAAAGGTTTCGCCTCTTTTACTTCACAAAAGTCAACAGATGGAAGAGTTGAGAAAATCTGCAAGTATAACATGAACAGAATGATGGATGTTACATAGTGTGTAAAATGGCCATTAAAAGCATCCAAAGACAGGTCATAAGCCCTGTAAATGCCTAGACTTCCATATTGCGCGTGCAGTGTGCCCTCTTTGTTGCAACAAATTGAGATCTAAATAACTCCTTAGAGAGGAAATCAGCCTGACTGCAAAAATTTGGACATACTCGAAAAATTTTTCATTTTCGTAAGTCGAAAACAAATAAGGTAAATTTTAGTTCTTTCTTTTGGGATTTTTTTTTCTCTATATTTGTCATATTATATATTCGTTAGACTCTCAGTAACTATAACTATTGACGTGCTTAAAAACATGCTAAGCTTTAATTTGAGCGATCACAATTAACAATAATGAACATTCTTAAGTTATTGCAGTAATAAGTCAACGCGTGTGTAATCTCTAAGTCAACGCTCGTGTCGGTTTGTTTTTTGTTTTACTCGTTAATAAATACAGCTCATTGGCGAAAAACCTCCGTTTATTATAAAAAATAATACAATATACTGCATCTCTAATGGTGGAGAGGGTTCAGAAGAAATTTCTTCGGTTTCTCTAGATGAGGGAGTGCGGATATTATCCATGACTTTATCCCACTGAGTTCCTTCAGGGTATCTTTGGTTACAGCAGTTTGAAGACCAAAAGGAATGTGTATTTAACAACGCACTGGTTTCAATTGTTGCGCGGTATTACTGACAACCCTGAAATTATGCGGAGCATTAGCTTTTATGTTCCGGATAATAACCTTAGACAGCGTCAGCATAGACTGTTTCACATTCCAAAATACAGGGCCAACCTGCCGATGGTTATGTCTGTTGGAAGGACTATCTCTATGTTGAACAATATCACTTTAGACATTGACATTTTTCACGTCTCTAAGGGAGTTTTTCGTTACAAGATTCTCTTACTTTTTTAACATATTATTCTCTGGATATTATGTATACTAATGTGTTTTTTTTATAAATACCTAATTTTACCTAATTATGAATTAGGATATTCCATTTTGTGATGTACATATATTTGAATAAATAAATAAAATTGAAATTTGCAAAAAAGTAATTAGGATCTAATACAAAAATTACAATTACTTTGGCGACTGCTTTTATTGACATTTGGCTTACTAAACGCCGGCTGAATGCAATAAATAGCATGATACATAATAAATAATTAATAAATAAATAAAAATAGCTGAATTGGAATATTTTCCATATTTACACCGGTGAAATTCAAATATGTGATTGCGCAGCAGGATTATACGTCGCGAAACGTAAATATTTTGACATTTAATATTAAGCGTTCACGGATGTTCCATTGTGATCGCGAATACGATAAACAACCATGGTGCGAATTTGTTGTCACGACGCTTATTGAGAAGGTCGATAGTTATTTGTGATTGAGCTACCGGAATAGATTAACAACGAATATCCAGGTTCCACTGTATTTTATTGTTCATGGACTGACCGTCAATATGAAAAGTAAAAGTGGCAAGATTTTCTGCGCAGCCTGTACTTCCAGAATTGCAAAGGACAGAGTTCCTTTTGTTTGCGGTATCGTCATTATTGTGACACGTTAATTCGGAAGTACTCATTAGTGCACATGGCAGAAGCAGGTAGGTGAGAGGTAGACCGTTTGATAACTATTAGGATAGAGATTATCGAGATATGCACATATTAGTCATTCGGTTTAGTAAGGGTAGTATTATTATTATTATGGATAACTTATTCAGCTTTAACAAATTACAACAGGGATGGAGAATACCTTAAATAAGGGAATATTGAAGTCTAGGCATTTACACGGCTTATGACCTGTCATTAGCTGGTTTAAGTGGCCACTTTACACACTGTGTAACATTCACCATTTTGCCTATGTTTGAACATCCATATTTCTTCAATTCTTCCATCTGTTGATTTAAGTGAAGTTATAGAGCTAAATACTTTATTGTTGTGAAGAGATTCATCTGACTGAATTATTTCACATACTAGGCAACGTCAGAAAACGATTTTCCAATTTTCGAACTTCTTCTTGGACCAGTTGGTTTCATTACAATATTTGAGTTTGTCCAAATGTTCGTAGACAAAAGACTGGATTTCACCTCCTCGGGAGTCATTAAGATTAACAAATTACAACAGGGATGGAGAATACCTTAAATAAGGGAATATTGAAGTCTAGGCATTTACACGGCTTATGACCTGTCATTGGCTGGTTTAAGTGGCCACTTTACACACTGTGTAACATTCACCATTTTGCCTATGTTTGAACATCCATATTTCTTCAATTCTTCCATCTGTTGATTTTAGTGAAGTTGTAGAGCTAAATCCTTTATTGTTGTGAAGAGATTCATCTGTCTAAATTATTTCACGTGCTAGGCAACGCCTAAAAAATTTTTTTTTCAATTTTTAAACTTTTTTTTGGACCAGTTGGTTTCATTACAATATTTGAGTTTTTCTAAATATACTATTGTGCTCAATGTTTATTTTTGTAAATTTATTGATAATTTTTAGTTGCTAGTATTTCACTCATTCATACACTTTGTAGCTGCAAGACGATTAGTAATCTAGCTTCAATAGGTAAATATTATCAACTATCAAATATCCAAATATGGTAAATGGGGTCTTGAATTCCAACCGTCCATGCGCTCAGTAATCTACGGGTTCACTAGACTATTCCGAATTACAAAATAATTCGGAGAGCGAACATTTACTTGCGTTTTTCCAAGATTCTTTAATTAAATCGTTAAAACTATTTTGAACATAGAAAATATTCAAATTAAAAAAAAGTCGAAAACGACCTCCTTAGTACCTAATATAAATGTTAATTGTTTTAAGTATTTATGTATCTACAACAAACTACAGTGCACACTCGCCAATAAAGAGAATTCACACATTTGCAAATGAATACACAAATGACGTAGATATATTTAATATAATAATTTTGAATTTTAAAAGGCAGTGTATCAATTTACTATCTTCAAATCGTTATACCTAAATAATACTATGTTGATTTCAATTGTTTGCCGTTTATTGACTTATGTATGTATTCTTAATAAATATTTTTCTAACTTCTTCCAATTTAAAGATTATTTTAATACAACCTATACGCAAAAATGTACTCCGGTTTCTCCACTACAGTACAGTTAATGTGTGTATTATTATGTATCCTCATATATTTTCTACTAATATGTTGTGATTTCTATTTATTTTTTTATTTAATTTTTATTTTTCTTTCTCTTCTTAATTCATTTTCATTATTTCTCCTTTCTTTGTGTAAAATGCATTTCTGTCTTCATATTTAAAAATGCACTTCTGTTCTTTTCATTTTTATACTAATATGTAAAGATGATATTTTTTAGATTATTTTTTTCTTCTAAAAATCTTTTCTTTTTTTTTGCTACTTCTTTGTTAAATACATGTCTGTCTTTATTTGTATATATGTATGTAAAACATGTTAAAACCTAAAAGGCGTTTAAATAAATAAATAGTGTATATGTGTAAAACAGATCTGCTTAAAAAAAATTTTGGTTGTGACATTTGAGGTTTTCAAAACAAAGTCTTCAATTAACGTAACATTTAACTAATTATAATGAATAAATCTTGTTCTACAGAACTAAAAGTAACACTTCGTGAGAACGTGGCTATTTTCATTTCATTTCATTATTTTTTTTGCACCACAACAGGCCAGGGGGCCCAATTACAGTGGTGAATTACATTACAGAACAACCAGGCTTGAGAAAAATCACATTTTTAATTTTTGTGTTCTCACCGGGAATCGAACCCGGAACCTTCCGTGCGTGAGTCAAGCGTCTTGACCACTACACCACAGAGGCCGGCTATGTGTGGCTCATACTGTATATTTATATAGTGGTCTGAAACTCTAGTCTATACTCGTTTAAAACAAAATACCGATAATTCAATTCTTGTATAATTTCAGTACTTCTATATGGGTGCGAATCCTGGCCTGTTGCCAAAGCTTAAACCACCAAACTTCTGAATTTTGAAAGTAAAAGCTTTAAAAAAATGTTAAGCATAAAGTGATGTTATTTCACAATTTCCATTGAAGTCCGAGAATGGACGCAGCAGCTTCCTATAACGAGGGTCTTGAGGATGCGGCGGTGGACCTGTCTTGGACACGTGCTGCGCATGCCTCAATAGAACCTTAACCAAAGTTGCCTCTTCTTTACGTCGTCGTCCTGGTAGTCCGTCATTAACAATCTTTCAACGTTATTCGGCGGAGCTTAGGGTTGCGGGATTGACGTGTGAGGAAACGAGAGTGCTGGCTGGAGATACTGTCTCCTGGAGGCGTCTAGTGATGTCCACATGATGGATTTGGAAAAATTGAATGGAAGTTTATATACTCAACAGCCTACCAGACTTTTTAATTGCTGAGATTACCAGTTTTAGACTCTTCTTCTTACACTACGTATTATAATGTGTATGACTTATTCGGCATTGTTGAATATGATTTTTATGGACTAAATGTTGGATATTAATAACTTATTGTATTTTTTTTTTAAACGTATTTTAGTAATTATCTCATTGTAAGTTATATGTACATTGTAACTGGCAGTAGTTATTTACTGTACATTTAAATACATAAAACCAGAATGTGGCTTTCTTTGACCTCGTGTATGTCTACCCCTGATTTATAAACCATGCCAAGGAACTGACGCCGAATGAATAATTCTCAAGGAATTTTCAATTAACATTACCAAAATGAAAGCTGACAAATTATTTACCAAATATTTGACGAAGGTGTGCATAAGTACTCTGGTTTAATGACAACTCATTATTAAGCCCATTTGTATATTTATCGCCAAACATAATATGTTATCTTATTTTATTAGGAATACCGTGGAACAATATGTCGATTGCAAGAACACAGGTAATGTTAATTTCAACATCATTAAAAAAAAAGTTGAGTAAAGTTGAGTTGAGTTGAATAAAGTCTCGCTGTTTGCCAATAGATTGCGTTATCTAAGCTTTTTTATGTCAGCCAACTTCATCGAAAGCTCACCATTAGGTTTGAAATGATACGGCGACGGCCGACTAGTTTCTGCTTGTGTAAAGTTAAGGTTTCTGTGCCTGGGCAGGAGAAGAATACAGTACTCCTGGCGAGAGTTTTTGACTCGATGGCTTTTCTCAGGTAAAAGTCATGAAAAAAGAAATCGAGCGGAGTTAAGTCCGCCTCGTAGTGTAATGGTTGGCGCATTCTCCTACCATACTTGAGGTTCTAGATTCGATTCCCGGGAAAGTGAAAATGAAATATTGATATTAAAGGTAATTTTACACAACAATATTAAGTTTTTACAGGATTTATCTTTTAATGAGAGCTTCGGAATAATAATATTAAAAAAATATCTATATGTAATCTTATCTGATAATGGACATAGGCTTTTGTGATACAAGTCAATTCAATTTTTGCTAAGTAGTATATTTAAATCTAAACTTGTTGCAACTGAGAGAGAAAACATTTTATAGAAGCGACTATGGAAGTCTAGGCATTTACAGGGCTTATGACATGTCATTGTCGGGTTGAGTAGGTTTTTTATGACAGTTCATAAGCCCTGTAAATACCTAAACTTTAATATTCCCTTTTCAAAAATGGTATGTCTGTTGCAACAAGTTAAGATCTAAATGACTCTCTATGGAGAAGGTTCAGTCTGTCTGCAAACGTTTGGACATACTCAAAATATTTCAGTAGTTTTCGATTCAGTAAAAATCTCGATATATGAAATTGAATATACTAAAAGAGTTACTCGTTTATTGACAAAAAAATTAGTTTTTTTTGTATTAATGAAACCAATAGGAAGACCCACTAAAACTGAAGTGCAATTATTTCGTTTTTTTAAAATTATTATTATGTTTCTAAACCTCTATAATATGTGTAGTGATATACTCGTATGTCTGTGTTGACTAATTATTCGTCTCAACTTAACACAGGACTTTTGGTCCCACAGAGTTGGGACATAAACATAATAATCGGTTTATAAGTAAATAAATAGAATAAATAAAAACATTTAAAAAATAATTTAAATCTCACGTCAAAACCATTGATTGGTTCTACTGAAAAAAGTCAAAGTTCCATTTGTGGCCCTCTAGAATTTAAGCAGCCATAAGAGATAAAGTTATTGAAGAAAAGTGTATGTTCAGAAGCAGACGATGATTTACATCTGAGAAAAACAGGTCAAATGCATCGCATGCCTTTAATTATAATTAAATTAGTAGTTTACTAGCGAGTTAAAATTTCTGTCAATTTTTATGTCATTTTCTATCTCTGTTGAGAAATTAGCGTCTTTAAAAATGCGGTCATAAGGCAGAAAAACGCAATATAGAAAAGAATTTGACAACAATACAAATTCTCATAAATATCTTGTAACGCATTATGCTATGAATTTTCTTTCTCGTGGATCTGATGAGAAAATTAGAAAAATAATGTATGACTTAATTCATCTGAATTCACTCGTCTCAGCCAAGTAAAATTTAGACACTCCATAAAAAATCGAACTAACTATGGCTTGTGGATGCCTCTCCACACTGTTGGTTCGTGTCTTTTATCGATCGGGGTTCGCGGCTTGACCCAGTGTTGATGTTTTCAAGGCTGTAGGAAGTATACTGATTGAGGAAATACGCGGGGTGAGGACACGGAGAAATGCGAAGACAGTTGAGTAATTCCATTACCTGTAACATGTAGTTAAGAGAAATGACTTTTTTTACATTAATTAATTATATTTTTTAATGAAAAAAAATATTTTAGTATAATTTTTTTTAACTATTTTTTTTGAGCATGGTAGGTAATCGTATATATTGAAAAAAATATCTTACTATTAAAAAACTTTTAGAAGTTTTCAAAAGTATAATAACATTTACTACTCACATTTCGACAGTTTTACAAAATTACGCTTCGTATTAATCAGACGCTCTTTAGTTGTTCTTTTCTAATGAAAAAAATGTAAATTAAAAGTTTTAACGCTTTTGTCAAATAGAAAACATTAATATAAACTTTTTTTAACTTTGAACTTCCACATCGCATCGGTTAGAATGTTTGCTTTTTTTCAATAAAATGGCTTTACATATTAAATTTGATGCTTTTACCAATGTCATGTTGAAATATTTTATAAACAAACCAGGCCCAACCGTCGGGTCTGCAAGCAACATAAACTTGATAAGTCTCACAGTTCCGGGAAAGTTCTCTACTTTCTCATTTAAAAATTAAAATGGAGAATCCCTTCACAAAACGAAAAATCTTCTTCTCATACTCAAACTGCTGTCACCAATCCAACAACAGTCCTCAGTCATAGCGCTACAAATCGCTTCTATTTTATTTTTTTTAATTTAAGTTAAATACAATTTATAGGAGTTAACAAATTTAATTGGTAAACTTAAAAGAAATAAAACGCAGTTCTCTATTATATTTTGTTAAATAAAAAGATACATATTAAAAAAAAAAAATGTAAATTGATGGTCTTACTTTGTGTTCATATAGTTTTTTGTTTAAAATTTTCATGTTTTTTTTGTCTTTTGGAAATAAATTAAAACATCTAAATAAATATTTATAATGAAGATAACAGCACTCTTTATTTAACGTCGACAATAGCGCTTTGTAAGTTATCCGTGTTTTTCCATTAATATTATTTCATACATCTTAATGTAGAACTTACTAAATATACAAACCTTAAGCTTTGATGCAGAAACTAGGTGCAGTGCTAAGCACTCGTCTTGGGTTACATTCAACATTTGAACCTAACTTGAAGTCAGTAAACGTGAAGCAGCGTAAAAAGGCGTGACAGACAGCTTCGAATTCACAATAAACTGGCAAAAGCAATTAGTATTTTTTACTCTGCTGCGCGTTTTGCACGTCAATGTGCGTGATGCGACAATGCTGATTATTTAGAGTAAATAAAAAAAAAATATATAAAGCATCATCTTTATTTGATTATACCTCAGTAACCTTAGAGGTTTCTCTATAAACAATAAATTTAAAAAATATTAATAATAATAATAATAAAACTTACTGGTACTTAAAAAAATAAAAACTTTTATGTTTAATAATTTGTAAATATGGTTTTATGAATGCCCCTTAACGTATAAATTGAAAAAAAAACTAATCATTTCTTTGATTTATTACTCCTTTTCCGCTCGCATAAGGCACAACATTGGTATACCAATCGCAATGTATCTTAATCATTATTGTTATATCGGTATAAAAGTAAGGTATCAGCTACAACAAATGGAAATTTGGTTTTTTTAATCATATATTCAAAAAATATATATTGTATTTTTGTTTCCTTATAATTAACTTTAATATTTCAATATTGAAGCATTTTCCTTAAGTCATGACAACCGTGTTAGATATTGGGAAACCAGTAGTTGATGGATGAGATTCAAACCTCGGAATCGCAATTCGGGATATTTTGTATTTTTTGTACGGCATAAAAAAATGATAGTCATAAATGAAGCCCATTTCTCCGTCGGAACAGTGCGGAGAACGGAATACCGGCGACACTGATTTCCTCTGTAGTGGCGTAGTGCTTCGCTAGGCTCAGTCACCTCTCGTCGCTCGCCGGGAGCGATACGGTCCTTCCTTCCGCCGCTATATACGGAAGCGGCCCACCTCCGCTTCCGCGCTACATTTTCAAAATTCGAAACCATCGCGCGCATTGCAAAAAAATACCGCGAACTGAAAAAAACGTCGCCGTTTTTTCTTAATTCGAATCTGATGGTTTACAACGCGAGTGTCAGTTTGACAAGGATTAAAGTGGTTTTTGTGAAAAGTGGAACAAATTTACGATGAACAAACTTACTTAAAAAAAAAAAACAGCAGCGAAAAGCGTCAATTGATTTTTCAAAGTGACACGGATTGATTGATTATTTTTTGACGTTACAAACTTTAATTTTACTGTGTTATTTTTTTTAAATGCTCCTTAAATTGATAAAATTATGCGCGTGTGAACTCTTAAATTAATACGTCAGAAAAATAAAATCAGTGATTTGAATGTAACGGTATATTTAACTCATTTTTTTATTTAAAAAAACAAAACAGTGAAAAAACAAGGACCAAAAAATATTTTTGCAATTGTGTTGTTTTTTAAAATAATTGTAAATTTTAAAATCCGTGTTTGTGGAGAAATGTACAGTGTACAGTCTATAGTTCATTGTGCCGACTGTACTACGCAAGTATTACACTGACCCAGTTTCAAGAGAGAGTTAGCTATACATACCCTCATTCTCAACAAGATTTTCTTCTCTCAAACTCTCTACTCTCTTCCACTGCTAAACTTTACGAGTTTACTGTATTTCCTAGGTTCGTTTCCAAGTTCGGTCCAACCCGCCCGTTTCCCCCCTTCGCACCCTTTTACGCCCCCTCTCCCTGATTTCCACTGTTTTCCTGCCCCGAAATTCCTCTTCGCCGAAGCCTCACCATATCACATCCCTTCTGTGAGTACTTTTTTTCTTTTTACCTATTACACTAATACAACTTTTCATGTTTAACTTTATGCTTTAAAATCTAACAAAATTCTTTCTGCTTACTTTACTGAAAATATAAGGAAAATATTGCTAAAAACTGTATCTAAAAATATAAATAAAAAAATATAACTAACAACATTTTGGGTGTGTCAAAATGTTTGTAGACAAGGTTGGATTTCACCACCAGGGAAGTTAATTAGACTGTCATTTTTTGTAACATGAAAAAGAATTTAAGAAGGGGGAATCTGGAAGTCTAGGCATTTCATTTATCATTCCCTTTTCGTACTTTATGATGCATAGGGCACTGCATTGGCATACTAGTCGCAGTGTTTTTTTTTTGCTACATGAAGGTAAGATGATCAGTCTTACGCTTTTTTTCTCTAGTGTAAAAACATCCCTTTAAATCAATATTTCATTTCAACCATGTCGGGAATCGAACCCAAGATATCTTACATGGTAGACAAACGCGCTGACCAATACATTACGAGGCCGACAGGGGCATTTACATGGTTTATTCTGCCTATGTTCGAACGTTCTCTGGGGAAGAGTTGAGAAAACGTACATGTTTAATCACAAGCAGATTGGTGATTATTTCATAGTGCGTATATTGTTGATAAATTACCTGGTCCATGAAGAAGTATAGAAATTGAAAAAATAATATTTTCAGGCGTTGCCTAGTATATAGGTGAAATAATTCAATTAGATGAATCTCACCCGCATAAATAAAGGTTTCAGGTCTTTAACTTCACAAACATCAACAGATGAAAGAATTGAAGGAATATAGATGTTCAAATATAGGCAGAATGGTGAATGTTACACAGTGTGTAAAGTGGCCGCTTAAACCAGCCATTGACAGGTCATAAGCCCTGTAGATGCCTAGACTTATATATTACCTTCTCTTAAATGTTCTTCGTCTCTGTTGTAATATGTTAATATAAACAGCTCCCCAGGGAGTTGAATCCAGTCCTTGTCTACAAAAATTTGGACAAACTCAAAATATTGTTTTATCTTTGTTTTTGAACAAGTTCATTTTTAGTAGACTGCTTATAAATCGTGATAGAGATCATATTGCCTTCATGCATAGTTATTGATTAGTTAAAGATAAAACCGTAGTCAGATAGTCAACGTATTTGCCTACCAAGCGAGAATTCTCAGATTCGATTCCCGACATGGTTGACATGAAATATTTATTTGAAAACGTGTTTTTAAACTAGAATAGCTGGCACTTGAAGCGTAAGACTGATCATCTTATCTTCGTGTAACAATAATGATTAGGATGCGTTGCGATTTGTCTATCAATGCAGAGCGTTATGCATTATTCGGCGCGGAAAGGGGATGATGAAAATAAAACATTCAACATTGATCAACAGAGGAAGTCTTTTTTTTCTCCTTATTTAAATGGTGCATTGAGTACTGTATTAGTACCTCCATTACATTATATTATTTACTAAATGAAAGCAAACATTCTTACGTTTCAAAAATAATACATTGCAGTAAAAAACATATTTGGAGTTACAGCCAACGAGCTAACCACTGTTTTTTAAAACAAGCGTAGCAGAAACTTTTGTGTTAGCATTTCGTTTAAACATATATTCTTTATTTTATCTTTGCACCCTATTTTCCTTTTGATTAACCCCCTTATTAGCACTGCATGATTTAACCCTTTACGTATACTGCCTTAAAAACATGTTTATTTTTACGGTATGGAAAAATCATAAAAACCTGTTTTTTTTTTAAATTTTATTTTACCATAAAAATGTTTTGTGACTTTTAAACTTATTTTAATGTTGATCTTTTTGCGATTTTTTAAAAACATTTACAACTACTCAATAAATTCTACATACTTATGTACTTATGGTATTTCTAAATATTTGAAATCATATTCAATATTAATTTATGAATCTTTTATTATTTTGTTAATTTATTATTTAGTGACAAGCATCTACAAATAAATGATCTGAACCTTTCCATATAAAACTATATTATTACGCTATTTCTGCCCACTAAAAAACAGCAGAAATTTAAAAAAAATGCATGTGCATTTTTATTGTATTGTATGTGTTTTGGTTGTCCGCCAAAGTGCACATATTTTTATACGTTAAGTTTAATAAATAAAGTTAAATAGTAGCATAAATAAAGCTTTGTTACTTTTTAACACGTTTGACAAGTTTATAAAAAAAGGATTCAAATAATAGGACTAAAAACATTTTTTTAAATCATTATTTAACATCGAGGGAATCAAACCTGATTCAGAACGAAATGCATAAATTTGTCCATTACGAGATGAAAAAAATTTGAAAAATAATAAACCAAGAATTTTCATTCTAAAAACGGTCAATGGTTAATTTATCAATTTCTCCTTACTCGTTTCCGATCCGGTGTAGTCTGACGATTGGAGAATTTACAAAATAATGATCTTTATAGTCGGCAATCTTGTACATCTATTTGGTATTTTGATATTCATGAGTCTCGTTTAATCAGGGACGTATTAAAATTGAATTTGCAAATAATTTAGCAATTTACAAAACAAAAAAACATCAATAATTACAAACCCGTACATTAGAGGATAAAACAGTGGAGTCATCTTCTTCTTTTTCTTTTCTGAAATTAACGCAAAAAGCTATTGTCATTCCCTTTCCGCACCTAATGGTGCGTAGGGCACTGCATTGGTACACCAATCACAGTGTATATTGATATTCTTTTGTTACTTTACCCTTAGGTGAGGTGATCAGTCTCACGCTTCAAGAACCAGTCTAGAGACTGTGAAATATTTTAGTGTAAAAACGCCCTTTTAACACTGGAGTACCGGCCTAATATGCATAAAACTTACCATGTGCCTGGCCAATTTTTGTGAAATTTCACGTGTTGTGAAGAGTTATAGGCATAAACATTATGGGTTTAATCAGCTGAAACTTAATATAAATCTCAAATTTCAAACTTCAAAATCAAACGTCAACTGCAAGCAAAACTGAGCGAAACTAATAATAAGCCGTGAAGAAAAAAAAACATTTTTTTTTTATTTTTATTCATTTATTTTTTTAAAATTCTAAACATTTTTTTTAATTCCCGCCAAACTGCAAAAGCAGTTTTTTTGCAGGGATTTCTCTCTTTAAACATTTTTGTAACACAATATAATAATGTTTACATAAAATATTTTTAAAAAAATCTTAAAAATATCAATAAAATAAAAGTTTAAAAAAATTAAATACAAGTAAATCAAGTCTTTTTTGATAACGAAATATATAAAAAATAATAAACAAACACTTTTTTTGACACTGTTTTAAATTGTTTGGTTTCCCCATTTTTTTTATATATTTTTTTTTTTTTACACACTAAACTTATAATTTTAAAAAAAGATTTTTAAAACCAATTTTACTTTGTTTTTATTCAAATCACTATTCTTTATTACGTCCGGGAGTCTCTTTACCATGCGAGGGAGTATATACGCCCTGGTCCTCTCTCCATACGCATTTAATTGATAAAGGAGATCCCTATACTTATCGATATTGCAAATCAGATGAAATTTTTGGAATGACTCGAATATTTTCTATTCATAGAACAAAGAAAAAGTTATAATAAAAGTCACTTCATGTCAATAAAATGCACATTTTTAGACGGCTAGTAAACCACGTGAAAACACGGGACCGAGATACAACGCGTGGTTATACAATCACAAATTTGCATGGCTTCGGAGAACAATGTGTTAAATAATATTTTAAATAAACCATGCCGGGAATCGAACCCGAGACCTCTTGCATGGCAGGCAAATGCGCTAATAATTACACCACGAGGCCGACTAACTGAAGTCCACATGAAAATGTTTTTTTAAGTTGCAATGAAAACCTGTAGTCCACACTGTTTTAATTCAAAAAAACATCAGTAGTCCCCGATACGCTATTTTAATACTCGTATATACTGTAATTATCAAAATAATAATTATTTTATGTTGAAAACTGTTTATAGATTTAAAATACCTCATTTGGTTCACAAGTTATGATGTTTTGGAGACGCACAATCACAAAATCTTGTTTCCTGTAGCTCAATCACAAATAACTATCAACGTGCTTTAAAACATGATTGGCATTTGAGCGATCACAATGAACAATAATGAACATGCTTAAGGTATCGCAGTCATCAATCAACGGTCATTAATCTCTAAATAACAACACTCGTGCCGGTTTTTTTTTGTTTTCCTCTTAAATAAATACAGTTTATTAGCGAGAAATCAGCGTTTAATATATAAATTAATACAATATATTACATTTGCAAAATATCAAGGAGTATCTAATACAAAAAAGTGAAAATTAAATTACAATTACTATGACGACTGCTTGACATTTGGCTTGCCAACCGCTGGCTAAATGCAATTAATAGCGTGATAAATAATAAATAAATAAACAAAAATAGTGGTTTTGGAACATTTTTCATATTTACACCGGTGAAATTCAAATATGTGATTGCGCAGCAGGATTATACGTCGCGAAACGTAAATATTTTGACATTTAATATTAAGTGTTCACGGATGTTCCATTGTGATCGCGAATACGATAAACAACCATGGTGCGAAATTCTTATCACGTCGCTTATTAGCACGTCGATAGTTATTTGTGATTGAGCTACTGAATATTTTGTTCAATGTGGCTCACGTGGTTCGTCCTTTGAGTTACAGTTTAAGCATGTTTCTTGATTTTTTTTTACCGGTATTTACGACATACTGTATACTATTTTATTTAATAGTTTTAAGCCTTTTAAAAACAGTTTTGCGTATATTTATAATATTGAATATTTTGTGTTAATGGAATTAAACCATTAAGTAAAAAAAGTCAAACTCCATAAAAAATAATAACTCAAATCCTATGTTAATTTTCTAACTGTAGCGTCACCCACTAATTTTAAATAAATAAATAAACCGTATTGTGTCGGCATTTAAGTGACATTAATATTATTTACCGACTTCCGTAAAAAACGAATTTGAATATAGGCAATATTACCGGATACTGAGTGGTCTACTTTCTCGGACTGAATTCGTGCCGAGAGATGTCGCTTCCATCGCATGTTTTATGAACGCTACTAATTTTACCGATCGCGATCGATCACTTTACGGGCCATTACTATCGTAAATAGACTTGGAAAACATTTCTGAACGCTCCGCAACAATCCGGTCAATTATTGTTGAAATAATAATAAAATTAAGATATTTGTGAAAAGGTTTCTTTCTTGTCTTAGCGTTTAAGTCATCGGTACTGAAAAAAATCCTGAAAAAGTATGTATTTGGATTGCGTGCAAATTGTGCATCAAAGTTTCTTGAAAATGAATGAAAAATATATACATATTTTAATTAAATTAAACTACTTTGAACGACGTTACTAGTTCATATGAATCAACCATTGATAAAGGATTTGTGATAGATTTCCGGTTAACTGTGCGTCAACGGACCAACTGGCGGATCTGATTGAGAAGAAGCGGAAGAGAACTTGAGACGTCACTCGCAGAGTAATTATTTCAGAAATGCAAAACTTAAAAAATCACATTTTGGCTTAGTTTGATAGTCTATTAACAATTAATAAAAAATATAAAAAAACTAATGAACTTGAAATTTATGTGGTATGAAAATGAAACGGCTTTTTGTGAAATCGTAATTTTCCTATTATCTTAATCCAGATCATCCTAACGCCAAAAACATGTATGTAAAAGAACATATTTCAAGGGACAATAACCTATTGTACATTTAAACGTTAGAAAGTTTCTATAAAATATTTTTTAAAATTATTAGATTGCCTGAATCACTAAAATTCCAAGAAGATTTTTCATTGCACTATTATTCTAATAAGATTTTTAAAAATATGTTTCGTTTAATTAGAATAATAATAGCCAATTTTATTTTAGATGGAAATTCAACAAGGATACATATAAACAGATTTTTTTATTTTTTTATTATAAATGAATAAATTTATTGCATAAATAAGTACATATGTAATACCAGGGAACCTATATAAAAGTAGTGAATGAGAAAATGAATACGGAGCGTTTTCTGATTAGGATAGTCTCCATTTAACATGGCTCAGCCTGTTCTAAGAAAGAGATTTTTTTATATTTTAAAGTATAAACAGTTCTATGCTAATATAACAATAACAGAAAAAAATAATTAAACTACTTCATTATAAATACAGAGTTATCAAATGTGAGAACTAAATAATTATATAAATTTAAAGTTTATATGTAGGAATATGTAATAAGAAAACATAATGTTACTTAAACATAAATAACATAGTAAAATATATTTTTTAAAAAAACAATTACAGTACATTATATTATATTGCTTTTTATCGAAGGAGGTTGATACAAGCATGTTGATATTATTCTTTATAAACGTCCTAAATTATAGAAGTTCACCATCTTTTATAGATAACATAAGATGATTGGATACCTTAATTAAATAAAACACACTGTTTTGATTATGTCTATATGTTTATAGGCAGGCTGGATTTCAACCCTAGGAAGTTATTAAGATGTAAATTTGTTGCAACCAAGAAGGAAAATATTTTTGCGAAGGGAATAAAGACAGGCATTTACAGGGCTTATGACCTTTCATCTCTCGATTAGTTGGCTTTATGACTGTATATAAAATTTTCATTTATTTATTTGGAAAAAGTTGATTTTTTTAAATTTGTGACGCAACACCTCCATCCACTCGTGTCTTCAATTAATCTTATCTAATGATTTTAAAATAATATCTACAAAATACGTACACAAAAAGATAATTATTCAAGTTTAGTTCTTCGAATATAGAATTTAATTTTATTTATTGAAAACATCATGTTTAAGTATTTCTGTCCATGTTTGATATCATCAACCTTATCAAAAATTAACATAGTAAATCATTTATAAATAATTAAACTATAAAAGCTTTACGATAGTATAGTAAAAAATAATAACCATTTTTAGGCGGTAAAACTGCATACAATAAAATGAATCGGTTTGTGGTCTTATAAATATACATATATTAAATAAATAAATATATAGGTTATGTCCGGCAGTGCATTAAAATTAATAACTAATCACTAATCACCAATTCATTTCATTCTTCTGGTGGGTTCACAAAGTTCTATAACCTTCTATTCTGTCCGTCACAATCCTCTTCTCTCTGTACATTTTATCTAGAACGTTCTCGTCTCTTCCAAAAACACAAACTTTTGACGTGGAACTGCAAACCGAAGTATTATATTTATTGTGAAATGTGATTACAGCTGGAAACCTTATGGACTTTTAAACGGAACTTTACCCAGCAATATCATGAAATGGATTATTTAAAAAGAAGGTAGGTCCTTTTGGATTATTAAAAATTATTATGATAAGATAAAAACGACATAAGTTCTCGTTTTGAATTATAACAATTTACAATTTAATTAAATAAAATCCATCTACCATAAAATAGATTTGAAATTTATTTGTTTTATCAACAACACTTTGAGCACGTCTAAATGTTTATAGACAGGGTGGATTTACTCCTTAGGGAGTTTTTTAGATCTAAATTTATTCACACAGTTTAAGCAAACATTTTTTAATGCAATGCATTTATTAAGATAGTTGTACACATAAAATTTGAACACCTAGTTATACTTTAACTATTAAACAATAAATATACAAAAATATTTAAAAAAACAAAACACTGTTATAAAATTCAGACGCTTTCGATGACGCTCTATCTACCTGTATGGATGTTTGTTTTTACAAAAAGCATCGCCATTCTACGAAACGATGCGATAGATTCAGCATTCCTAATATATTTTGGCAAATCATTAAACATCTTAAGTCTTTTATGATACAGATTGTTTTGAGTTGCCTAGATTAGGTAGTCGCTTTATATGGTGTGTAACTTAGTTATTAAAATTATTCAATCAGATGAATCTCACCCACATCAATAAAGGATTCAGCTCTTAAACTTCACAAAAGTCAACAGATGAAAGGGTTGAAGATATGTGGACGTTTAATCATAGGCGGAATGGTGAATATTACAGCGTTTTAAGTAGCTACTTAAATCAACCAATAACATGCTGTAATGCCTAGACTTTATATTCCAAATACCGATTTAATTTTTGAGTTTTGCGTCGACCGGTTTCGAAGTTTGTTCCTCATCGCCAGGACTTATACCAATTTAGAATCACTCGCGATACTAATTATATCATACAAAATAAAAAACGAAAGAGAAAATACGAATAGAAAAATGAAAGAAAATGACAAAAAATTTGCATAATAAATAATTAATCTATTTTAACTTTAAGTCCTCTTTAAAAAATATCCCCTAAAAATGCTTGATTACAAGCGGTAAAAATAACAGCATTTAATTATTCAGTGAAGTTTCTACAAAATGCATGAAAGCGTTTTTATGAAAATCAGCTATTTTAAAACGTCACACATTCAGGTGAAAACGTGTTTTAATGCCAATCAATTATGAGATGTGGTAGATTTTCGGTTTCCAGGTAGCTATGTTTAGCGTATTTTGAAAAGTAACGGTATTCTTCTTTCAAATGTCAGGAAAACTTACTGACTGTAACTTGCGACGTCGCGGGTGGTGTAATTTCAAAATTACAAAACCTAAAAAAATCATCGTGACGATAATGAGATGCATAAAAAAAAATGCTTAGTTATATTAACAGCAAGTACCGGGTTGTGGTTCCGCGGCTAGTATTGCGGACTCACGGATCAGAGGTCCAAGGTTTGCACCCGCTCTACCACAACTTGATTTTTATTTTCTAATAGTGAGTTATTTACAACTCGGAAATGCCCCCCAAAATTGATATATTAAGGTAAATCATAAGAATGTTTGAGTATGTCCAAATGCTTGCAGACTGGCTAGATTTCCTCCCTAGGGAGTTATTCATATTTTAATATATTGCAACAGAGAGGGAAAACATTATTGAGAAGGGAATATGGGAGTCTAGGTATTCAAAGGGCTAATACCCTGTCATTGGCTGGTTTAAGTGGCCACTTTACACACTGTTTAACATTCACCATTCTGCCCATGTTTAAACATCTACATTTTCTCAACTCTGAAATTCAGCCAGTTTGCAAGCATTTGGACGTACTCAAATATTGTTGAATTAACTACCTGGTAAAAGAAGATGTATAAAAATTGAAACACTATTTTCAGACGTTGCCTAGTAGGGGATTTGATTCAGCCGGATGAATCTCACCCACATAATAAAGGTTTCAGCTCCTTTACTTCACAAAAGTCAAAAGATGGAAAAGTAGAAGAAATGTGGATATTTAAACATGGGCAGAATGTAAATGTAAAGTAAATGCCTAGACTCCCATTTCCTTTCTCAATAATGTTTTCCCTCTCCATCGCAATAAATTTAAAAATCATAAGAACTTCAAATCATAAATCAAAAAAAAATATTTAAAAAAAAAAAAAAAATACCACTGAACTTCATTATTAGGCTTATAAACTAAGATTCCGAATTTTCCAAGCCCGCCAAACTTTGAAAATTTTTGTGTTTCAATTTTTTTATAAAAGCTATCTTTTTGCCATCTTTCAGCTGAAACAGTCGAACGCATTGTACTTGCGTGTTCTTTTGTGTTATGCAAATTTGATTAAAGGGTTTATTGGTCTTTTAATTTGCAGAAAAATAAATACAAAAATGGCGTAAGGTCAGTCGTGGCCGTGTCTATTTACGTATTAAATCTATGCTCGTTGGGGTCTCACATCATAAATATGTAGAAATCTATTGTTTCAATGCAGTTTATTGGTCTAATAACTCTGGGAACGTTCCATGGACTGCATTTAATAATACTGCATTATGAACTTATGTATTATATTCACTACCATTGTCCGCCTCGTGGTAGTTGGTGACGTTTTAGGCTTTGATGCATGTGGTCCTGGGATTCATTCCCAGTAAAACCAATATTTATTGTTATTTTGTAGTTTTCCAATTGGATGAAAAGCAGGAAAGGAAAGAACACCGTCAACCCCTCACATCCAATATCTCCTCAGAATTCGCCAATCACAAAACGTAATTAAGTCGTTTCTCTGATTCATACGAAATCAGACTTCTTCAAAATATAACAATTAAAGGCTAAATAATTAATGGCTTAAAAAATCAAGAAATAAACAATTCTTAACGAAAATTTGAAACTGATTATTCACAGATGGCGCTTCAATAATTTATTATTAAAAAATGGCATTTTTACGTTTATTTTCAATAAAAATTTGTCAAAACTTGGTTTGCGGAAACTTTAAACTGTATTGATTGTAAAAAATACCAGAACAATATAATACTTTTTGGAAAGTGGTAGACAAAACATAAAATAATACAAATATTTATTTGTTTTGTACACTATTTTGTTAAAATGACTTAAATGATATTGTTATGATATTTTTTACAGTCTACATAGTGTAAATTTTCCGCAAAACTTTTGTAAAAACTGCAAACCGCAGTTTTGTAAAATTTCCGTAGATAATAAACGTAAAAATGCCATTTTCCAATAAAAATTATAACCTCTTTTTTTAACCCACCTTCACTATCCATTTCTTAATAGCAATTTAATATTATGAGAACTTACTTATTGTCCTTAGTATAATTAACCGAGTAGCAGGCCAATCCTCTTTGACCGAAGGTTGTATTTATTTTTTAATTTTTTTGCAGCATCAGGGTGGAGTATCTAGTACCTCTTGTATTTGTAACGGAAGGCAGTTTACATGCGTATAGTATCAAAGCTTTAACATACAGTTGCTTTATAGATTTTACATTAAGAATTTTGAATATACCGAGGGAGCTAGTTCTGATTGGGACTCTTAAGATAATTCTTATTAAAGCTTTTTGTGCAATTATTATTTGCTTGATCAGTGTGTCATTTGCACATCCCCATCCAATTACCCCATATTCCAAAACTGATTGAGTTATTGCGAAATATATTGTTACAAGTTTCTTTTAGGCTTATTATATTTCTTATAGTTTTAAGAAAGTAAATTTGCTTTTTCAATTTATTTTCAATATGTTCGATTTGATTAGTCCATCTTAAATTCCCATCTATATAATTTTTCAAATATTTAATTGAATCTACTCTGTCCAACGATTTACAAATACATTTAAAATTCGGAATTTGGTAATTGTAATTACAGCTGTGAAATTTAAAATTAATAACAAAGCTAGTTTTGTTATTAATTTTAAATTTTATGTATTTTGTTTTCGAGGGATTTAGTGTTAGATAATTTGAGTCTAACCATTTTTTTATTAAGTTCAAGTCATTTTCAGCCTTGCAAAATACAATATCCCACGAGCTTCCTTGAGATGAGCCCATACCTAATCCAAGCTATGACAGGTCAAAAGCCATGTTGATACCTCGACTTGCTTATTAAAGATTTTCGTATTTCTCTTAAAATATCTATATTTTCTTTATTTGTGAAAAAAATGGACTCAATTTGATATATCTCGTCAACTAGAGCAATACAAAATGTGACATACTTAGCGTTGCCAGCAACGGCGACTGACAATGCTAACTGGAATTTGGGTTTACAGTTGTCGGTTTTATCGACATACGGTTAAATGTAATATTCTGTATTAAAAAATACCTAACTCAAAATCTTTGTAAATTTTATACATTTAAACGAATGTGTGGAAAACTAATGAATGACAGGGTTATGAATGATGAAATCTGGCGAGGGTGTAAATTTGAGTCACGTTTAATTGAAATGATTAAGAAAGGGTCTCCGAGATGGTTGTCATTTAGAACGAACGGATGACAAAAGAATGGTAAAAACAGGTATATATGGCGAGAACGAACTGTAACGTGGGACGAGAACGACCAAGGAAGACGTGGCATGATTAGATAAACCCAAATCTTAAGTCTTTAAAAGCAGACATAACCGAAGGGCATGTATGACAAGACGAATGAAAGAAAGAAGCTAAGATTGTATGCCATGACGTTGTAGCTGTCCATCTTTCTGCCTACCCCAATTGCGAAACGGCGGAATGATATTGTTGTTATAGTTATTGAGGGGTTCCTATGATAAGGACGATGCATTGGCCTCTTCTTTACTCTCATTTGTTTTTTTAACATTTTGAAATCATTGTTTCATTTGTTAACATTTTGAAAAGGGAAAAATGGAAGTCTGGGCATTTACAGGACTTATGACCTGTCATTGGCTGAATTCAGTGGCCACTTTACACACTGTAACATTCACCATTCTAACCATATTTAAACATCCGTATTTCTTTGATTCTTCCATCTAAAAATACTTCCTTCACATATCTGAAACCGTTTTACAGACCGTGGGTCTTTCTATAGGCGTAAATTATTTAAAAACAAATATTTTTTTGTCAATAAACGAGCTCTCCTTTTAAAATTTTTACTTTCATGTATCGCAATTTCAATTGAATTTAACTCTACTACTTTCATTACCCCTTTCATTTTGAGTTTGGCAAATTATATTGAGAGCCTTGGTCGGATATTTATCTGATCATACGATGTCTTCCTTAGTCGTTCTTGTTTTACGTTAAGATTGATTTTCGCAATATTTTTTTTTTCACATTATAAACAATTTAAAAAAAAATCTGTCCTCACTTGGGTTTTACCCGTGCTGAGGACACTAAACAATATATATATTTATATATTTATTTTTTTGCATCCGAGAATATAGAAAAAGACTTTATATATAGAGAGAAATTACAAAATATAAAAACAGTTTTAAACATTACGTGTTTATGATTCAATTTCATTTCTGTATACCTTTATTATTTAAATTATAAAAAACACAATAAAATAACAAAAACATAACTTAAACTATACGTTTGTGGAGCAGGTGATTCAATAATATATTTTTGTTTCTACCTTTTTTTTGTCAACCATTCGTCATCTCTCTCTCTCTCTCATTTCCTTTCCGCACCTAAAGGTGCATAGGGCACTGCATTGGTTCACCAATTGCAGCGTTTATTGATATTTTTTTGTTACATGAAGGTAAGATGATCAGTCTTACGCTTCAGGTGCCAGTCCAAGGACTATGAAATATACTAGAGTGAAAAATATCTTTTAAATCAATATTTCAAATCAATCGTGTCGGGAATCGAACCCGAGACCTCTCGCATCGCAGGCAAACGCGTTGACCATTACACCACGAGGCTGAATTTGTCATCTTCATGACCTTAACATCTAAGTATATCATAATTATACCTGTCTCTAATTTGCGCACATTTTGAAAAACATTTTTATAAAAAGTATTATAATAATTTATAATATATATAAAAAGTATATTAATAAATAAGAGTTTTGGTAAAAAACTCATAAGGGCAAATGGAAATTAAACATTTATATTCAAATTTCTTTCAACAGAGAGGGAAAAAGTTTTTGAGAAGGGAATATAGAAGTCTAGGCATTTACAGGCCTTATGACCTGTCATTGGCTGGTTTAAGTGGCCACTTGACACACTGTGTAACATTCACCATTCTGCCCATGTTTGAACATCCACATTTCCTCAACTCTTTCATCTGTTGACTTTTGTGAAGTAAAGGAGCTGAAACTTTTATTATGCGGGTGAGATTCATCCGGCTGAACCAATTCATCTACTAGGCAATGCCTGCAAACAATTTTCCAATTTTTATACTTTTTCTTTTACTTCACAAAAGTCAACATTTGGAAGAGTTGAGAAAATTTTGATGCTAATGCTTCTTCTTTTCAATAAATAACTCCCTAGAGAGGAAATCTAGCCTGTCTGCAAACATTTGGACATACTAAAAACATTGTTGAATTGACTAACTGGTGGTTTGTTTGAACTACGTCACAAGTTATTTCGAGTCAATCAATGGTAGAGTGTTGTGATAGATTTATGGTTTCCGGGAAAGTAAATGAGCTGAAACCTTTATCACGTGGGTGAGATCTCTGTTGAAATAAATTTAAATATGAACAACGCCCTAGGGAGGAAATCCAGCCAGTCTGCAAGCATTTGGACATGATCAAACATTGTTAAACATTTATACTAAAAAAAAAATATTTTTGGTGTTTCAAAGTACGTTCAATTATATTATTGTATGGGAAAAGTCAAAATGAATATATGGCATTTTTTATTTTTAACTAGTATTATAATGAACATAACTTTCTCCTTCATATCATGAGCTAAAGTGACCCGCATCCCTGTTGCAAAATCGATAGTATTCATAAATAATTTCTGGGTTATGCTTGTAAATAACTTGTTTGCGCGACATTTCAATTTATTTAAAAGCCAGTAAATGAATTTAAAAAATAAAGATATTGTATTTCCATTTGCCACTTAAATGAATAATTTTGATGATAACCTCACCAATCACTGGTGTTAATTATAAATAAAGTGGAAAACTGAATATAGTATTTATTTATCATAATTAAAATGCAGTTCCATCAAAAAATGTTAGTAGTAGCAGTAGTTTATAATTGAATTCACCCCATGTAGAGCCCAAAAATCACTTTTAAATATCATTTTTTAAACCATCCATAAATATGAATTTATAAATTTATTTTTTGTTTCTTTATAAGATTTCTTTTATTTCCACGATGAAATTTATTTTTCAATTGATTGTGATTAAACCATTTACTTTTTGTGAATTGTGAATTTTGTGAATCATTAAATTAAGAATTTCTTTCTTTAGAAATTGTGTATTCAATTATTAAATTAAATTAAGAATTATCCATTATATTAGGAGAAGTTGTACAAACTGAAAATCGCCTACCAACATTTGGATATGCACCGTTCATTATTTAAAATATCTCTAGGTTTAACAGTATATATTTGTCAGTAAGTAAACTCTCCATGAAGCATGGTTAAAGATTAAACGGTGTCACAATAATTAGAGCGTGTTAATCCGGAAAAGATATAAATAAACTTCTTAAACGATCGCGAAAGTTTAGGCTTAGATCAAAAGTTAATCCAGGCTTTTCTGATTATAAAAACCACCGTATAATTTATTTTATTTTATTTGGGATTTTTACAGCGATTTTACAACAATAAGAAGTATTTTTAAAATTCGCTGTTAATTTAACAATACGCAATATAGAAGAGGATTTACATGTGCGCCGATTGTGTTCACGTGTATGTATGTATGTGTGTGTGAATGTCTGTGTGAGGGTTCGTAAGTAAAAATAAGTACTTATATTTAAAGGATAGAAGGTTTAGGAGAGGAATTGGTAAGAAATTTGATTGTTGAATAAAACTTTAATACATTTGAAACCTTTAATAGATATTTTTTTAGTTATCAAAAATATTGTGATGCTCGATTATTTTTTTAAAAATTAAAAGAATTTTTAGACATTAATTCTGTACCTGTCTATTTTGATGTAATATTTTACCTTTATTTATGTAGGTATCCATAAAGAATAATATAATTTAATACTTTAGAAAAATAAAATAATAATAACAATTTCTTAATGTTATTAAATATTTGTATTTAGCCACTTAACGACTTTTCTTTGTCTACCGGTTTCGAGACGTACCCTTCTCTTTGTCAGAACACCAATTAAACCTCTACACTACACACCTTCACCACAGTTGTTGCACAAAAATATAAAACCGACACGACATGCATTTCAATAAGCACATGCACTGACTAGGACAAACGTGCACTGATTAAATTATGAAAATATTATATGTTGTTTGAGAAAAAGTTTAAAAAGTAGAGGAGATGGAGGAGGTGAAGAGATTTAAACTCCTGTATTTTTAATAAAAATGCAGGTGTTAAAATCTTACATACAAAAAATAAAGCGGTAAAAGTAAATAATATGGAAATATTTCACATTAGAAAAGCATTAAAAAATAATGTTCCTTTGATCAATATAGAATATCAATATCAATAGAATCGGGTTGTGGTCTCGTGGCTAGTGTCTCGGACTCACGGATCAAAGATCCGTGGTTCGAATCCCACTCAACCCCTACTTGATTTCCATTTCCTAATAGTGAGTTATTTACAACTCGTTAAAAATGGTCCTCAAAATGAAATATTTGCGTAAATTATAAGTACGAGAATATTTCTTTTTTGAAAAAAAAAAATAGTAAAAAATATCAAACAACCTTTCAATACAGTCTGTTATACGATGTTGCACTGTGAAGGTCACCGTCAATCTATTAAGCTCACCCCCTCCCTCCATTTGGCTTAGTTTAATAGTATATTAACAAATAAAAAACAAAAAAACACTAAATTTCCTCATTGGAAACATGGAACTAGAAGCCCAATCGTGCATTCGCTCTACGGCTGCAAGACGTGCTGGGATATTTATTTATTGTACAGCACCCTTGAGGTGATCTTTACAAAAATGGCGCAGTAAAAAGTACCTAACTATAATAATAATGTCGGCTCATACGCGGCCGCCTAAAATTCTGAGAAAAATGGTGTTCAATATAACTCAACTTCGACGAGAGTGGCTCATCAGTCACTCGGCCTTTAACCGTCGACTTGTACCTAATGTTCTGCCTGCCGACCGCCGGTGCCGGCCCTGCGCGGCATACTTCCAGTAGTATTCAGGGCAAGTAATAAAATATCGTTACGAATTTAACCCGAAAAGATTTAACCGTTACTTGTAACCACGAACTACTGTCGGCAGAAGATGCCGGTATCGATACTCGGGTCGATACAGCGCAGCGTCACAGCGGCTGACGAACGTGTGTTTTATGTCACCAAATATCGAATGCGCTCAAGTCCGCCTCGCGTCGTTGTGTTTATGAATTATTTTTTTAAATTGTACATTTTATTGCGTACCACATTAACATGGTGGTCTCATATTACAAAGTAGTTGGCGGCACAACATGTTCCCATTGTGACCATCCAGGACAGAAGATCCTTGCGGTTACCTACAAGGAGGCTCGAGCCTGGAAGAACCGGGATCTAAGTAAGGACAAAGAAAAAAAAAGTACAATAAAAACAGCGTAAAATACGCACAATATGTACAATAAAGGATTTTGAGTATTATTCAATTAAAATCTATTACCTACTTCCACTATTTATTAAAACAATAAGTAATGAGAAAATGTTCAAAAAGGCAATAAAAAAAAGATAGTAGAGCTAGGTAGAAGTAAAAATGATTGTCTCACTCACAAATGTATAGTTTATGTTATGTTTTTCTTCTTTCGTTGTGCGTTTTGTAATATAAATAATACAGATGTACATAAATTAATTATAAACATAAATACGTAGTGTTTAAAGTTGTCTGAACATTTTGTTAATTATCTCTGTTTATTAAGTCTTTTTTGTTTATTCTGAAATGTAAAAATATTTTTAAAAAAGTATATTTTTAAAAGTCCTTGGCACGGGTAACCCCAGTGAGATCATATTATTTTTAATATTAATCACAGTTTATAATGAAAAAAAAATGAAATAATAAATTTAACAAATAAAGTATCCAAAATAATAGGCCAAAAATAGTTTTCTATATATTACTAAATACATTGGAAAAACTTTTTTTTTTAAATAAAAGAAATATTAGCGTTTTTATAATTTACCCAAATATTTCAATTTTTGGTGACCATTTTCAACGAGTTGTAAATAATTCACTATTAGAAAATGGAAATCAAGTTGGGATAGAGTAAAGTTCAAGCCTCGGACCGCTGATCCGTGAGTCCACAACACTAGCCACGGGACCACAACCCGGTTGTGTTGTACTTGTGTAGGACTACTTCGTATCTAAACATTATTATACTAATTTAAAAAGTGGGGTATGCCTGTTGGTTTAATTGGTGTCCTGACGAAGAGACGGGTACTTTTCGAAACGGTGGATACAGAAAAGTTGGTAAGTGGTTTTATACAAATATTCAACAACATTTAGTAAAATGTTTGACTAAAAAGTTAATGCTTTAAATATTAATAATATTTTATTTCAATCGCGCTTAAAAAAAACGGTCGATTTAGTTAAACGCTCCAACCGAGTGGATAGTGAACATTTGTTGTTCAAGCGAAATTAAAAATATTCCCTTTGGCATAATTGTATTATTGCCGCGCAGAGCCTAAACTGACGTAACCCACATTTTGTCGTTATCGAGATATTTATTGATTCGTAATCAGCATTTAATTTAATAAGCGATAAGTGTATCGAACTCTTCTATGACAACTGGAAGGTTGTAAACTAAATATCTACCCATGTAGTAACATCAAATTTTTAGCCCATAAATGATTAAAATACTAACTAAAACACATTTTATAAAAAATAAAAATAGTTGGATATTTTTACAGGTAAAAATAAACGCTAGGTATTTTTTAAATATTAAATATTGTAATTTAATAAAAATAAGTATTTAAAAAAATTGTGTATTTTAATTCAAATTACTCATACTCAAAATAAATATTTGCTATCAGTTCTCACTAAAAACTAACTAAAACGCAGTAAACCTTATGAAATATTGCATTTTAGTATGTAATAATTACTAAAAATGACTAAAAGAAACTTTAAAAAATGTGTATTTCAATTCTCAAATTAAGTATTTGCCATGAGTTCTCCCTAAAAACTCACTAAAACGCAGTAAACCCTATGAAATACTGCATTTTAGTCTGTAATAATGACTAAAAGGAACTTTTTAAAGTGCTAGGTTTGAAAACTGCATTTTAATTGATGTGAATTTGAATTTTTTTCTTTTTTTTTAATGACTGATGTAACACGCTTTTTTCCCACAATAAATCGTCATCATAATAACCTTACGACGAAATTGTTTTGACGTTTCATCAATATCATTGCCATTTGCTTGTTTGAAAAGTTTATGGCGTTTTTCTTGAAAGCGGATTTTTCGAGTTACGGCGGTTCAGGGATTGCTCGGCAGTATTGTCGTCCTTCTTACATAATTTAGCATGCATTATGGCAACGTCCTACATTACTTCCATTATGGAAATTACCTTCGTCTGCCCTTTTTACATCAGCTTTATTCTAGCGCACCTTTCCCCGTCCAACTCGGGTGAAAATTAATTAGTGAGTAATTTCGTGACTTTTGCCGAAGTAAAGGTGACATTATCATCATCATTATTTTAATTATCATCATCGGCATTTGTACCGCAACTTCAGTGTATCTGGATCAATTTTACACTTCAGGTGCCATTTTGAGAATAATGAAATAAACAATATTTTGAGTTTGTCCAAATTTTTGTAGACAAGGACTGGATTCAACTCCCCGGGGAGCTGTTTATATTAACATATTACAACAGAGATTAAGAACATTTAATAGAAAGTAATATGGAAGTCTAGGCATCTACAGGGCTTATGACCTGTCAATTAATTAATTAATTATGGATAACTTATACAGCGCCATTTTCGTAATAAAATACCTCAAGGGCGCTTTACATGCTGATTCTATTGTTAAGTAAATTTAATTGAAGCTTTTAAATTTGTAATTTAATTAAAATAATTTATTTTGTTGTCACGTGCTACGGATTTATTCAAATGATTTAGAGAACAAGTGGGTTTTAAGTTTTTTCCGAAACATCACTTCACTTTCACAGCCTCGCACCTCTGCTGGGAGAGCATTCCATGCCATAGGGCCTGCGACCGCAAATGCGCGTTCACCAAATTTAGTGCGCTGTTTGCGTAGAGGTATAATAACAATGACTGGTTTAAGTGGCCACTTTAAACACTGTGTAACATTCATCATTCTGCCTATATTTGAACATCAATATTTCTTCAATTCTTTCATCTGTTGATGTTTGTGAAGTTAAAGAGCTGAAACCTTTATTTATGCGGGTGAGATTCATCCAATTGAATTATTTCATCCACATACTAGGCAACGCCTGAAAATGTTATTTTTTCAATTTCTATACTTCTTCGTGGACCAGGTAATTTAAGATGAAAGAATTGAAGAATATAGAAGTCTAGGCATCTACAGGGCTTATGACCTGTCAATGGCTGGTTTAAGTGGCCACTTTACACACTGTGTAACATTCATCATTCTGCCTATGTTTGAACATCAATATTCCTTCAATTCTTTATCTGTTGATGTTTGTGAAGTTAAAGGGCTAAAACCTTTATTTATGCGGGTGAGATTCATCTAATTGAATTATTTCACCCACATACTAGGCAACGCCTGAAAATGTTATTTTTTCAATTTCCATACTTCTTCGTGGACCAGGTAATTTAAGATGAAAGAATTGAAGGAATACAGATGTTCAAATATAGGCAAAATGGTGAATGTTACACAGTGTGTAAAGTGGCCACTTAAACCAGCCATTGATAGGTCATAAGCCCCGTAGATGCCTAGACTTCTATATTACCTTCTCTTAAATGTTCTTCATCTCTGTTGTAATATGTTGATAATGAAATATTTTATAGATAGTCGAAAACGCTCGTCGAAGGTTCTGGTTCTATTTCACACACATACCTGTATAACTCATCCTCCGGATGCAGATAAATTAAATAGCTCATATTAAGTCAATCAAATTTTGACATTGCAATTGTATTACGAATACAATATAGCCGTGGTTTGCTTTATATACGTGTGAACAAACTAAAGGGAGTCTCATAACCTACTTGAATTTATTTTTCTATTAAAACACATACTACAGATGAATCTTGGGGGTTTTTTCTTTTCAATGTAAAATATGGACGCGAAGGTTCCGTGTGGAACACAACATCCGACAAATGCCCGCCTTGGCTTTGGTGGCAAACGTTCACCATTTTCACGGAATTTTCGATCTCAGTTTGACATAATTGTGGATGAATTTCGTCGACAACTCGTCGAGTTTTCGCTTTGAGTCCCGGAATTGTCTGTGGACTATTTGCATGTACTTTATTCTTCAGAAACCCCCAAAGAAAAAAGTCCAGAAGTATCAGATCACATAATCTCAGTGGCCAGTTAACGTCCTGGAAATTTCGTTGGCAAATAACTGCGTTGTTTTTGCCGCAGTGTCTCTGGTAATTTTGGTAGTAATTTTTATGAATTTCTATGCTTTGCTCGACTGAAAAACCCTGCATGACTTAACCTCAAACTTTGCCGATGACGACTGAAAAATATCCGCGTTCAATGTTTGACACAACGAAAATAATTCAAAATTCAAGTAGGTTTTGAGACACCCAATAAATACCAAAACAGATTGCTCTGTATTACACAAAGTTAACGCTGTAAACATCAATAATATTAAATTTACCCTTAGATGAACTGATTTCATACAAAATTTCTAAAGAAATGTATGGATTATCTAGAAATTACGGGATTGTAAAAACATTGATTTTCAAAAATTTGTTTTTTGCATATTAGGTTTTGAAATATAAAAGCCGTGGTTTGCATTCATCTTTACATTAGGTAGGGAAAAGGCGGGGCGCTTTCGTTGCAATCATTTTAGGTAAACTACAAGATTAACCAATTCCACCCTTTTTACTATTTTTATTTAAGAGTACCCTTCGCGTCGAGTCGAAAACACTCGATCAATTTTTTCCATCGATAAATACCTACACGCATTTTTTCTGCGCCGCGGTACGAAAAAACTGTAATACAATCCGCGTTCACACGATTTTTTAGATCACCCATAATTGCACTATTTCAAATTAGCTTGATCATCGAAAAAGTTCTTGTAATATTTACCACTTGATATGCAGTTAAATAAAAATAAGCGAATGATATCGATGTAGGTGCGTAGATAAATATAATCCTAGTACCTACCTCACACAAACTTTCACTCTTAGCGAAAATTACGGTAAAATTCACATCACTACTGGGCCTCGGTGGCCTCGTTCCTCAACTATAGTTTACAATAATTACGACCGGCCAACTTTGCTAGTCTCAATCCAGACTACACGCGTAACTTTCACCTTTATTGCGCTTCGAATCTCCGATTATCTGCTTATTTTTTGTTTCGGTGAATTTTGTGCGCATTGCTACGCATGCGCGACGCTGAAATGATAATTATTAAGTATGCTAAGAGAGATTTAAAAATATTTTTATTTATTAAAGGGGATTTATTATTATAATTATGTTGTTTATGAGCAAGTATAAAATATGACACAAAAATGCATTAGCATTTATTAATCATCGTTTCTCTATCCGCGCCCAGTTGTGCATAAACCAACTGCAACGTATTTCAATCATCGTTACATGACGGCCTCCGTGGTATAGTGGTTAAGACACTTGACTCACGCACGGAAGGTTCCGTGTTCGATTCCCGGTGAGAACACAAAAATTAAAATGTGATTTTTCTCAAGCCTGGTTTTTCTGTAATGTAATTCACCACTGTAATTGGGCCTCCTGGCCTGTTGTGGTGCAAAAAAAAATGAAATGAAAATGAAAAGAAATGAAGGTAAAGTGATTAGTCTTACGTTTCGGGTGTTTTTTCTTGTTCTAAGTGGGGGTGGTCAGTGCTATATAAGCTCCTGAGATCACTGTGACCTGTGAACATCTATCGTGAAGAGTCCCCGTGAGTAGTTCTTGCCCTCCAAGCCCCGGTCTATAAAAAATGAATCAGGTGCAGTCCAGGAACAACAAAATATGGCAGTTTTTACAACCTTAAAAATCAATATTTTACGTCCACCATGCCAGGAATCGAAGTTGGGAATGGCATCCAAACATACCAACCACTTTACAATGAGGCGGACTTATCTTCACTCGATTTCCGCATTCAGGAATTTTACCTGAGAGCAGCCATCGAGTCAAAAACACCCGTCCAGGGTTCCGGTTTTATCTCTCACATAGAACTGTTAAAATAGAACATACCTTAAACGAACACATCTCATGGTAAACGTGTCTAAAGGGCGCTTTGAAAAAATGATTTTGTATGGAGAATTTAATTTAAATTAAAATATATAAAATTACGCCTTAGATAGGAATAAGTCGTATTCCGAAACAAGTGTACATTACTTCAGATGTTGTAGTTTAGTTATTTTTAAAATACAATAATATAATATAACCTCTATATTCGTCAAACCCAATAAGTTTTCGTAATATTTGACAACCGTCACATTTGGATGTCATTTTTTCTCCAGTACATTGCCTTAAATATTTTTAATTTAATTTAACATACGCGTCAAAGAAACATTAAAAAAATAACAAAAATAAATAGAAAACTACAAAGATAGTACTTTGTGTTTAGGAGGGTAAAAAATATAGTTATGTGTCTGATATAGAATCTGAACCCTGGACAAGGAGTTCGACTCGATGGCTACACCCCGGTAAAAATCCTGAAAAAGACAATTAAGTTGAGATAAGCTCGCCTAATGGTGTAATAGCTGATGCGTTTGTCAACTATGTTTGAGGTCCCAGGTTTGGATTCTGGTAAGTTAAACATGGAACAATTACTTTAAAGATGATTGATCCCCACAATATTTCACTATCCTTGGACTGGTATCTGAAGCGTAATTTGATCACATCCATGTAACACATGATCGAGATATACTGCGTGTATTTTAACAACGCAGTAACCTATGCACCATCAGGTGTAGATTAGGGTTTGATATTTTTTTTTTTTTTTTTTTGCACCACAACAGGCCAGGAGGCCTAATTACAGTGGTGAATTACATCACAGAGCACCCAGGCTTGAGAAAAATCACATTTTAATTTTTGTGTTCTCACCGGGAATCGAACCCGGAACCTTCCGTGCGTGAGTCAAGCGTCTTGACCACTACACCACGGAGGCCGCCGGATATTGACAATGATAAGGTATTTTATAAATAAAATAACCCTTTGGAAGTATGATAGTTGCATAAATGTCGAAATTCGTGCATTGTTAGGCTGAGACATGCATTTTCGATAAATCAAGAAAGAAGTGTAGCGTTGATTTGGACATGTATAGCGATAGTCAGAATAATTGGCGTGCATACATGAGAAGGTATTTAATGTAGAGGAAGCGGGGTTTAAATTCATTTATTTATTATGGAAATAATACATTTTTAAAAATAAACACAAGGTAAATGAACAATTTAACGAAGTAAAACCAATTACAGATTTCCTTTTCTTATTTATCACGAATACAAAAGGACACTAGAAAACATAAAACAATACTAAAAAAAAAGGAATATTTAACCCTTCAATGCCCAATTCAATCCAAAAATGTATTTCAATGCATATTTTTTTATCCGATTACTAAGAAAAATAATGAAGGAGAAATTTAAATAATACAAATTCTTCAAAACAAGGCGATGAGTATTATACTAAAAAAAAAATCTATTCTTATGTAGAAATAATCCACAAAGAAATTGACTTGCTCACAGTAAAGCAGCAAATTAAATATAATGTGGCAATTTTTATGCATAAAATAATTGAGGGGATGAATAAAATAAAAACAGTAATAAAATTTAACCAAAAATGTCATACATATGAAACAAGGGATTAAAAAAAGATAAGATTACCAATGCGCAATGAGGAGAAAAACAGAATCTCAAAACTCATTGTACAAGGGGTGGAAGCTGTACAATGAGTTACCTGAAGAAATAAAGGAGATAGAAAAGATTGAAATATTTCAAATTAATATGAAAAAATATGTTATTGAGAAATTTTTATAAAAAAATTGTAATGTTATTAAGAGTTTATATGAGTTCTTAAGATGTTATTACTAACTTAATAAAGCATAAATAAAAAAAATAATTTGTGGGCCATCAATTAGGTTATTGACAAATCTATAGAGATAGGTCATATCCCGAGTTGCGATATTGTTAATTTTATGTTTTTTTGTTTGTGCGTGAGCTAGTTTTTATTTTTTAAAATTAAAAATAATATGTAATTATAAACAAAAGCTTATTGAATAGCGAGCCCCTTCCGCGCCCGCGGCCGTATAGCGGTGTGTTGTGTGTCGTGTGTTGTGTGTTCACTGTTCACGTTCCACATGTAGGTAGTAGGTAGGCAATTACTAGAAACAACTGCACAATATTGTCTACACTAGGTGAGTGTTACGGCCAGTTATAGGTTAGTAGTTTGGCGCACAGCTGATGGCTGTTCCCATTACGCACACCTTGAGGAATGGAAAAGTGTTGCCATTCCAACGCAACTTTTTCCACGTACATCGCTTCCAATCAAGGCATTTAATAACAAATGGCGTTTCTCTGATATTTTTACTTTTTTAAATTTAAAATAAATAAAAAAAAATTAATAAAAAAAATGGGACACGTAAGGTTGAACTTGCCAAAAAAGAGTCTGGCTCTTGTGTTTGGCAAGTTTACAAAATGACATAAAAAATCATCTCATCGTCATCTTCTTTTCCACACCCTGTGCTGCATAGGGCACTGAATTAGTAATCATTTGCGTCATATAATTTTCTCATTTCAATTTAAGGCGCTGTTTTGGGCTAGCTGTAAATTCAACAATGTTTTGAGTATGATCAAATGCTTGCAGACTGGCTGGATTTCCTCCCTAGGGAGCCATTCACATTTAAATTTGTTGCAACAGAGGGAAAACATTTTTAAGAAGGGAATATGGAAGTCAAGGCATTTACATGGCTTATGACCTGTCTGACTATTGGCTAGTTTAAGTGGCCACTTTACACACTGTGTACCATTCATCATTCTGCCTATGTTTAAATATCCTCCATCAATTGCGGCCTCCGTGGTGTAGTGGTCAAGACGCTTGACTCACACGCGGGAGGTTCCGGGTTCGATTCCCGGTGAGAACACAAAAATCAAATGTGATTTTTCTCAAGCCTGGGTGTTCTGTGATATAATTCACCACTGTAATTGGGCCTCCTGGCCTGTTGTGGTGCAAAAATAAAATATAAATCAGCATTATATAATATGAAAACTTCACTGGTCCATTAGAATTAAGTCTAATTGTGTAAAATATTAAACTTTGTAACTGTACTGTATGTTACTAATAAAAAAAAAATCCTCGACTCTTCTATCTGTTGACTTTTGTGAAGCAAAAGAGCTGAAACCTTTATCATATCGAAATAATAACCCGTTGGAAAATGGAAATCAATTTAGATTAGAGCAAGATTTGAACCTCAAACCTCTGATCTGTGAGTTCCCGATTCTACCCGATTCGATACGAATCATTTTATAACTCCCTAGGGGTTAAAATCCAGCCTTTGTCACAATTTAAATGAAGTTTGAAATTTTTTAAATTGCTGATTTATTGAAAAAATGGGCTTTTGATATGTCTTTAAAATAAAAAAAAAGAGGGAAAAATTTGAAATGAAATATTGATTTACGTGTATCAGGTAGGTAAACTAAGATCATGGTTAAAGAAAACCGAATATAGGGGCGTGCCTGTTAAGTTGGATGCATCTTTAGCCAACAATCATTGACCATTGTTTCTGATTCAAGCACAAAAACAAAGGTAGTAAGTACTAAACTCTTTTGAAAACGTAACAGATTTTTTTTCGCAAATAACATTATTTTAACATAAATTCATTGTCATTACCATTAATTTCTAATTTTTTTTATTACTAAGGACTTTTTTCGTCAACATTCTTTAGTTATATATAATTATATTAATACCTAAGATTTTCATAAAACTGATATTTTTTACTGGTGTTATGTTTTATTTTTACGGTTATGTTTGACTTTGAGCACATTTTATTGTTTTTTCTTTTCTTATCGTTCTAATTATTATTTAAAATATTATTAATTCAGTTCATTTTATTTATTAAACTTCATATCGTGTGTTATTACCTAACATTGTAATTTGTTTACTGATGTGAATACGATTTTTTTATCTGCAATTTTGTAAAGGTTATTTAAAGCGTAAATAAATAAATAATCAAATGGATTTAAAATTTAAACGCCTCTTCACTGGATTTGTAAAGTACAAATTATTAATTTAAGTAAGTGAAAAACTAAAGTAGGTTTCTTTAAAAAAAACACCAAATAAGTCATAGAGAAAACAGAATGAGGAACTCCAGCCTTACGGGAAATTGGATACAAAAAATGTTTCCTTGCGCTGGGTATAAATTAAAGCATTAAATTATATTGAAAAGTTTCTTGAAAATGTACGGAAAAAATAATAAAAAATATTTTGATAAAAACGCACTACTTTGAATGACGTCACTGGTTCATGTGAATCAACCTATGATCTGAGAGCTATGGAAGATTTCCGGTCTGCTTTTCGCTTCTGGAGCAATGGGAAGAACTAAATGAGAATAAGTGGAAATGAACCTCTGACGTTACACGCGGAGTTATTTCGTAAATACAAAACTTTAAAAAATCGTAGCACCGATAAAACCATATACAAAAATTAAAAAAAAAAATGACTTAGTTAAATACTATTTTAGCAAATAAAAAACAACTGAATTTCCTCATTCCTACATAAATTAAATGAGTGAGCGGCATTCACTTGTGGCTTAGATTGAAATGAAAAATGAAGTTTGAAAATAAGGATTGACTACCATGGCAATACAACGTTTGATCTTTGATCCATTTATATGTCTTTTTCTTTGCTCCAATTGGTAAGAGTGACGTAAAAGTGTAAGAAAACTTGATGACTTGAAAGAAAGTGAAGGGTAACTACAGATCTTTATCCTTTTCTTATCGATAATTTTCTTTCAATTATACCCACGCTCTATAAATTCGAGTCAAATTATTTATTTTTGCATGAAATCGATGCTTGTTTAAGATAAACTTTTCGGTCTGAATCATTCAACTGTAATATTGAAAAAATACTTAATATAAATTCGATATCGTTAGCAGGCTGTATCGAATGTTCGGTAAACTAACCACATTTTAATTTTTCAACGAGTCCGGAAACGAATATTATGATTAAAAGTACTTTTTTATTCGGTAAAACAACGCTTAACAAATTGATACTAATTCAATTAAACTTAGTGTTTTGTTGATAATCTATTTCTTTTATGAAGATGGATCTGAAGAAATTTTTCAGTCAAAAAAAGAAAAATGGGTTGTGGTCTCATGGCTAGTGTTGCGGGCTCACGGATCAGAGGTCCGAGGTTCGAACCCACACTACCCAACTTGATTTACAACTCGTCGAAAATGGCCACCAAAACTGAAATATTCGGATAAATTAAAAGATCGCTAAATTTTTTTTTTTAAAGGATATAAAATATGCATTATAACTTTTATTACGCCATTTTTGTTATGAAATACCTCAACGACGTTTTATTAAGTGATTATATTCATTCTAATTTTAAAAAATACGTATTTCGTTTAGTTCCACTTTTATTTTTATTTTCACCAGTAAACGGGTTTCGCCGTGACTGATCTCACCAATCTGACGATGTGACAATGGGCAGTAAGCAGAGTTGTCTGAATCTAAAATTTAAATATTCAAATAAATTCGTTTTCGTAAAATGTTCAATTACAGTTTATTGACACAGATAATTAAAATTTTCATACAAATCTACACGTTTTAGACAATTTATTAAAGATAACTCTTTAAACTTTGCATTGTAATCTAGGTTATAATTTTTTGTACGAAAATGTTTTTTTATTGTATTTTTAATGTACAGTAATAGGTTACTGACTGAGATACTCTAAATTATTTTTTTATACAAATATGTGCATTTTATATTTGATATGTCAACGCTGGAACGAAAAAAGTTATCAAGCGACATATAATAACTTTACAGAAAAGACAAATGTTTTTTTTATTTTTTATTAACTCTTGTGTGACTGTGATGTCACACTAGTCGACATAAGACACAAGATTTGATATATCTCCCTTATTTAAAAAAAATGATAAACTCGTATTGTTTGTAATCTTCAAATGGACATTTTCACACCGGATTTGGAAAGTAAAACTTGAAACTATGCTGGATGTTAATACAAAAAATATTTATCCTTGCTACGCGAAGAATGAACGTCCGCTAATTTAGCAACACATCTGTTTGAGATAAAGCGCGAAGATATAACTCATAACAAGGAAGACAGGGATGCTGTTTGGTGGCGGGTTTTGGGTGAAACAGATTCAGTCTTCAGTCGGTTAAAGACGGTGATGGGGGACGCACGCGCGTAATATGAGCGGTGTATTTTATTTATTTTATTTGGTAATTCAACAAAAATTTATTTATTTATTTAACTTTTTGTACATAATGTTATTTGTACATTGGCGGGCTTATTGCCAAATGGCAATTTCTTCCAACCAACCAATAAGATACATACTAGAAAACATACAATTTGAAAGCATTCGTTGATACAACTTGACATGCACATATATCTTCAATTATAGAATTACACAAAATAGATTTATATGTTAAGTTGTAGTACATATTTTTTTATACAGGATACAATGCAATAAAAAATAAGTTTTACGTGTGTACTTATTGAATAAGATTTTTCCTAAGAGATTATTCGCAAAAGCTGAGGAGAGTATCATGAAAAATGACAATGTATTGATGATTTTTAATTTATTTTGCTACAGCAGGGCTAAATTATATTTTTATTCGCATACATTTTGGAAAAAGAATTATTAAACAGGTCGTCTCCATGTTTTTTTTTCTTCAGATGTCGGAACTTTAAAATATTCCGTCTTTTACAAGTGGTAATGTTACATCACCGTGCGCAAAGGGATTATTTACCACAGTCTTATAAGAGTTAATAAAGAATTCCGTATTTTAATTTTTTATTTAAACTGTAGGTATCACGCCAAAATAATACGATTGTATGAGATTTTTTTATTGATTAAAAAAATAATCTTTAATCGGCATTTTTGTGAAGTTGCTACATGTCGCTGGTAACTTTTTACTTTCCAGCATCGATGTTTTTCCAAACAGTAAATGCGAAAAAAAACAGTAAATAACATAAGGTTATTATGGTTTGTTTATACATGTTTTTAAAGCTTTAATGCCGTTATAAAAGCGGTTCTTCAATCTGTTAAAAGTACTTACGGTATTTACACCTAAGTGAAAATTTCACATAAACCGTTTTTTTTCCGAGATGTAAATATTTCTACTTTTATTTAAATGATCGCCTTTCTTTGAGCCCATACGGTACTGAAATTTCTCCAACGCAGATCATTGTCCAGTCAGCCTTCACCTTACCCCACAGACTATGCATTGTACACAACACTACCACAATATATTGTGAGACTGTGTGTGTGTGAACGCATTATATTATACAGAGACCGCTATTCGATCGGGATCACAAAGGAAATTATTTTCAAATAATTTCTAATTAAGCTTATATATTTATTTCTAAGATTTTTGTGGTTTGATTATAATGTGGATTTTCTATTCTTTTTGTAAAAAGTATATATCATATTGGAAAAATGAAAATAAAAACGTTTTTAAAATTTATTTCAATTCCCAGACGGTACAAATTTGTGTCACTGTTTTTTTTTTTCATATAAAGAGTTTTAAAAGAAAAATACTTAAAAAACATAACACAATTCAAAAAGATACGGTTCATACTCTCTACTAAATCTGTGTTCAGGGATCAGTAGGTTAAGTTATCACCTTACACACAGTGAAACATACAACATTTTTTCTAGGTTAGAACATCCATATTTCTTCAATCTGAAATGATTTAGTAACCCTAAAATTTTGAAAAAAAAATCTACAAAATTTGAGTGATTCAAAATGCTTGCTTATCTTTTCAAAAACGAAAACTTAAGTTTTTCTTTACAGCTTTCTTGTATATATTTAAACAAAGTCTAAAATTTAAAAGTAAATTTGTATATTATATTTTAGTAATCATTTTTTTTTACTGTATTTTTTGTCAGAAATATCTAAGAAAATTATCGTTTTTATCTAATGTTTATTTGAAAGAAATTGAAACTTGGTAATCAATTAATCTCTTTAATTGGCTAATTGGTTATTTTTTTGTTTTTTATACATGATAAATGTAGCGGTTGGTTATAATAAAAAATATATTTACCCAGATAGCCAAAACGTTAGAACAAATCAAACCTTCAAAATATCACTCGAAAAAGACGATAAATATTATCATTTATTTCATGTATCGATTTTAAAAGAACGGCTTATCAAATAGTCCAAATCGAATAATTTCCAATTTTTTTTTATCATACACCGGAAAATGTCTCCAAAATTATATCAAACGCAATAATTTTGTTTATGTAAAACAATTATGTTGTTCGGAATCAATAAACATAATGACAGAGTGATGAATAAATGTTCCGAGTTAAAGTTCGTGGTCCCATTGCGATGTCTCATACTGTGCACCTCGCGTCTTGTACCGCGGCGTGTCGGTTAAGGTGACCTACTTGCGCCTCGTGGACCCGGACTCGAGCTGGTGTTGCGTTCTCTCGCTCTGCTGCCGTTGCACTCTTCACTCCCAGTACTGACACACTTAGAAACCAAAAGTTATCTGCCTCGTGCGCAGCGGTGGCCAACATTTGGCGGCAAAATATTTCAAGCCTACTTTTACTTTTTACCAAAATGTTAGAGGAATACGATCCAATTTCATACATACAAAAAAAATCGTGTAATGGCAAAATGAAAATTATAGTTCTGTGTGTGAAATCAAACCAAAATTCAGGCAACTAGGGTGATGAATTGTTACACAAACCTATTACATGAAGGTAAAATGATCAGTCTTATGTTTCAAGTACCAGTCCTATGAATGGACAAGGAACTATAAAATATTCCAGTGTAAAAACACCGTTTAAAATGAATATTTTATGTCAACCGTGTCAGGAATCGAATCCAAGTCTTCTTGCGTGGTAGCAAACGCACTGACTATTACACCATGAGGCGGACAATTGAAATAGTTATCCTCGAGGTGCATATTTATATTACTTAATATCAATTTTACTCAGGCGGGATTATTAAAATAAAATCTTTTAACCAACCAATGAGATGAAATAGTTCCAAAAATGGAACTAAGATTATATTTCGTATTTTAATTTATTTATATTCATACTAGCTTTCAATGGAATATGGAGAAAGAAAAGGGGGAGAAATTATGGAAAAGAAGGAAAGGGAAAAAAAACTACTTTAGCAACACTTTCGATAGTTGATAGAGATGATTTTTAAGCGTGATTGAACTCTTGATAAGTTAGAGAAAAAATTGTGGGATGGGAATTAAAAAGGAGCTTTGAGAATAAGAATGAAAGAACAAATCAATCAATAAAAAATGAGTTAATAACACCCTTAATAAATAAAATAAATTACCATTCCTGTTTATAATTTAAATTTAGTATTTTCTCAATGTTTTTATCTCATAAAAATGTAGATTATATATATATGGAGTATATATATATGTAAATGAAACATTTACGTTCCAAATAATAAAAATTTACCGATTTACGATTGCTGAGGCGAAAGCGCTCGATCTTTAAGAAGTTTGATTAACATAGTTATTAAATTATTTTAGTCAATCGTTTGCAATCCCTGCAAACCGGAAGGATCAAGTATCTGTGTCAAATACGTCAGAGAAAGATTACAAGGATGCTGGGTCAAAACGCGGGCCGTATTCCTGTTAAAATTTCCGAACATTCACAGTTATGAGATCGCGTATAATCATCGGAACCTTTCGGCAAAGGTAAGAAATCATTTCTCGGAATTGGCGAAGAAAGTCATTGGTAATTGACCGCATTGCAGGTTTACATAACACATCGCATGTCTCACTGCTAAACAAATTAATCTATTCAGAAATGGTAATTTCGAAACTAATGTGAATCATTAGAAATAATGCATGATTTATGGAATTGTTGGGAACTACGCAGGTACGCATGACCGCAACAACGATTTCAACAAAGACCTGCGTTTTGTAGCTGCAAGACGCATTGTAATCCGGCCTGTATTCGTGTTGCAAACTTACATTGTCTATTAGGACAATTAGCAGACAAGTACTTTAACTATAAAATTGATATCAAGAAGTAGATAATGGAGGTGGGTTGCGCACGGACTGATGAGTAGATCATGCCAAATAGCTAAGAAAGTTTTCATTAGAAAAATGTAAAAAGTTAAAATTATTAAGGCCGTGTTTCAAAATATTGTCAAATGTTTCCCTTAGCACGGGACACCCCAGTGAGAGAGGATTATAATATAGGTATATTAGCTATATAATTTATAAAAAGATAAATACAAAATGTTAATACCAAATTATCTCTGTAAATCTCCCCTTTAGGTAATTTTCTCCAAAACAATTATTATTACTCGTATTTATACCATCATTATATTACTGGTGTCCAGGTCAATTCAGAATTTATATTTATTTGTAAATTCATTTAATTTACATAAACGCCTGGAGGGCTTTAACGAGTAAGGTAAATATATTTTTTTATTTTTAAACATTCCCTTTCCGCACCTAATGGGCCATGGGGTACTGGATTGGTACACCAATCGCAGCGTATCTTCATAAATTTCGTTTCAACAAAATAAACTTTAAGTTTTTCAAACTAAAATTTGGTTATTTTTCTTTATATTATTTATTTAAATGCCCTACGGGCTTTTACATTTATTAGTAATACATTCAAGTACAGCAGTGTAACATAAGTATACACATTAGATTAGAAGTAAGAATAACATAAGAAAAAGTAAAATAAACAATAATAAGTACAAATAAGGAAATGTACTCGCATAGGTACTCGTATATGGGTATACTTACATTTAAATATATTTACATTTATAAATACACACACATATGTACATACACATGTACACTCATTAATATAAATATACATGCACACACATAAATAAATGCATTATTATAGAGATGAACAAAAAAATAAAGGAACATTTTGTAAAATTTAGTAAATAAATAACAATATTAAGAAATTTTATACAGATTAATTTATGTATCAACTTCACAATACTTGTTACCTTGCCGATGTGGTCTAGGTATTGGTGAATTTTAATAATAATTATGACTGCCAGGAGATTAAAAAAATAACGTTAGCTGCCGAGTATTTCAAACGGGTACTTTTATGGTGATAACACTAGTTAATTCCGGGACGCCCAATTCGCCATTTGCTATTTTATATCAATTTAATACATCGCTTATAATTCTTTTTTTGTAAAGAGTTAAAAAGTGAAAATATTTATATATAAGTTATATAGTGGGCATTTTAGGTTTGTAATTGATGAATCTAAATATGTTTTAAAAATCTTGCTCTAAAGGTGGATTGTTTTATCGATCTCTTGAACCATTTTTAGAATGTTACTAAACTGATTTTGCAGGCGCAATGACGATTTGGAGAAACGAGATGCAATAAATTTCTAATTTGCATTTATTTTTCTTGTAAATTGAAATATTTTAATCTCAAGATTTCTTTTTGGATACCTACTGCGCCAATAGAAAATTGAGTTAGATCGAGATATTCAACTCAGATCATTATGCTAACAGCATTTTCTACAACCATGTCTTCATAATCACATATAATAGATACAACTTTATAAAGTTGAGAGTGCGACTCTCTAGGAGTTAGAGTAAATAGAGATTATTATCTGTGGAGAAAATTAAGAAAATCGTATTGTTTTAATTTTAAAGAAAATACTTATTTATTTCGCAACAATATTTTGAGTTTGTTCAAATTTTTGTAGACAAGGACTGGATTTAACTCCCTGGGGAGCTGTTTATATTAAAATATTACAACAGAGATGAAGAACATTTAAGAGAAGGTAATATAGAAAACTAGGCATCTACAGGGCTTATGACCTGTCAATGGCTGGTTTAAGTAGCCACTTAACACGCTGTGTAACATTCGTTATTCTGCCAATATTTAAACATCAATATTCCTTCAATTATTTCATCTGTTGATGTTTGTAAAGTTAAAGAGCTGAAACCTTTTTTTATGCTGGTGAGATTCATCTAATTGAATTATTTCACCTACATACTAGGCAACTTTTGTGAAGTAAAAGAGCTGAAACCTTTATCACGTGGGTGAGATTCATCTGGCTGAACCAAATCACCTACTTGGCAACGCCTGAAAAGAATTTTCCAATTTTTATACTTCTTCTTTTACCAGGTAGTTAATCTAGTTTATAGTTTCAGCTCTTTTACTTTACAAAAGTCAACAGATGGAAGAGTTAAGGAAATGTGGGTGTTCAAACATGGGCAGAATGGTGAACGTTACAAAATGTGTAAAGTTGCCACTTAAACCAGCCAATGACAGGTCATAAGCCCTGTAAATTATTAAATTATCAGATGAATCTCTTCACAACAATAAAGGTTTCAGCTCTTTAACTTCACTAAAATCAAAAAATGGAAGATTGAAGAAATATGGATGTTCAAACATAGGCAAAATAGTGAATGTTACACCGTGTTAAGTGGCCACTTAAACCAGCCAATGACAGGTTATAAGTCCTGTAAATGCCTAGACTTCCATATTCCCTTATTTAAGGTATTCTCCATCCCTGTTGTAATTTGTTAATCTTAATGACTCCTGAGGGGGTGAAATCCAGTCTTTTGTCTACGAACATTTGGACAAACTCAAATATTGTAATGAGACCAACTGGTCCAAGAAGAAGTTTAAAAATTGGAAAATTGTTTTCTGGCGTTGCCTAGTATGTGAAATAATTCAGTCAGATGAATCTCTTCACAACAATAAAGGATTTAGCTCTATAACTTCACTAAAATCAACAGATCGAAGAATTGAAGAAATATGGATGTTCAAACTTAGGCAAAATGGTGAATGTTACACAGTGTATAAAGTGGCCACTTAAACTAGCCAATGACAGGTCATAAGCCCTGTAGATGCCCAGACTTCCATATTCCTTTATTTAAGGTATTCTCCATCCCTGTTGTAATTTGTTAAAGCTATATAAGTTATCCATAATAATAATAATACTACCCTTACTAAACCGAATGACTAATATGTGCATATCTCGATAATCTCTGTCCTAATAGTTATCAAACGGTCTACCTCTCACCTACCTGCTTCTGCCATGTGTAATTTGTTAATCTTAATGACTCCCGAGGGGGTGAAATTTAGTCTTTTGTCTACGAGCATTTGGACAAACTCAAATATTGTAATAAATAATTTGTTTTTAATGCTGTTGTATAATCTGTACATTCTTGATATTGGGTCGAAAAAGATATGATATGAAAAATCCGGTTATAACTTTAATATGACCTATATACGTGAGCGGCTTCTGAACAAATGGTCCAAGGATCTGAAAGGATAAACATTCAATATGTGCATAACGGCTTGTATGCCTCATATTGATATAGCGCCTCTCTTGTTGAGTTATGAAGAATTCTCACACACTTTCCCCGACTTACGATTCTCAATACTAATTTGTACTATCGTATGTTCGTGTGAACTAGAATATATGAAACAATAAATAGAGCAGAATCTAAATAATTAATAAAAAGACTCCACTCACTACTTAGTTTTTGATGCATTTTTAGAGCAGATGATTTATCTCCATATATAAAATTCTTCTGTGAGTGTGTAAATTTTTTTCGATGCAATATTTTGTCTTTGTATAAGTGCTAATGTACCCGAGTGTAGTCTAAGTTTCAAAAGGCGTAATCTGCCGGTCAAAAATTAATGGTATTTCAGTTATTTAATAATTTATTTTACGGCACAAGTCCCTTTTACAATATAAAATATAACAATGTAATGAGTTAGTTAGATAAACTTAAATTAAAAACAATATTTAAACAATAAAAATAACAACCAAAAAATATATATAAATGCATGTTTGTCAGCATACAAAAGATATAAATGCTTTGAAGTATATTTTTTATCAGAAATACCTTTAAAAATTATTGTTAATATTTTATGTTAACTTACTCATTTTTTTAACAGCGCTATTTTGAAAAAAAACGCGTTTTAAAATGGCAGAATGTAATAATTTCCCTACTCTTTAACAGACTGCCGCTTTAATGATGTTTTATTTATTTCTTTCAGTAATAAAAACTTTCAATATTTAAAAAGGTATAATTATGCTGTGTACCTATGTTTGTGTTAATATTTACTTAACTTTTTGAAATTTTATTCAGTGCTACTACGTTGCATTTATTTAACAAGATTTTTATATTTAGTACCTACGTATATCAATAATGTTTTGAGTTAGCTAAAATTTTTTTAGACAAGGACTGGATTCAACTCCCTAGAGAGCTGTTAATATTAACATATTACAACAGACATGAAGAACATTTTACAAAGAGGAACATAGAAGTCTAGCCATCCACAGGGCTTATGACCTGTCATTGGTTGGTTTTAGTGGCCACTTAACACACTGTGTAACATTCACCATTTTGCCTATATTTTAACATCTACATTCCTTCGGCACTTCTATCTATATTCTATAAAGTTTCAGCTCTTTAACGTTTGTGAAGTTAAAGAGCTGAAACTTTTATTGTTGCGTGTGAGATTTTATTTATTTTATTAAATTATTTCACCTACATACTAGGCAACGCCTGAAAATATTTTTCAATTGTTATGCTTCTTATTGGACCAGGTGGATTCATCAACCAATTAAACCATTCAATAACAGACCATAAGCCCTGTGGATGCCCAGACTTCTATATTACCTTCAACAGCTCCCTAGGGGGCTGAATCTAGTCCATGTCTACAAAAAATTGAAAAAAAACAAAATATTGTTATTCCTAAATACTGTATTTAAAGCCGGCAATATCCAAAAATTTAAAAAGTGATATATGAATTAAAAGTTATTCAGAATACAATTTGTTTACTATAATTATAACATTATCAGTTCAAAATACGTCTTTAATTATGAGAATCTGACTTTAAAATTACAGGGTTTGTTGCAAACATGCAAACATGGCGTTGCAAACCTTTAATTAAGTATTGCAAAATCTTAAAAATGAAATGTTTTTTTTCAATGTTGTTTCTTGGTAAAATCGTTATTATTTCATTACTTGAAAAATAAAAAAAACGTCTAAGTTATTACCGTATCAACAATATTTTGAGTTTGTCCAAATTTTTGTAGACGAGTACTGGATTTAACTCCCCGGGGAGCTGTTATTATTAACATATTACAACAGAGATAAAGAACGTAAGTAAAGTATTGTTGATTAATTCACCTGGTCCATGAAGAATTGTAGAAATTAAAAGAAAAAAAAATTCAGGCGTTGCCTAGTAGGTGAAATAATTAAATTAGATGAATCTCACCCGCACAAATAAAGGTTTCAGCTCTTCAACTTCACAAACATCAACAGATGAAAGAATCGAAGGGAAATAAATGTTCAAAAATGGGCAGAATGGTGAATATTACACAATGTGTAAGGTGGCCACTTAAACCAGCCGATGATAAGTCATAAGCCCTGTAGAGGCCTAGACTTCTATATTATCTTCCTTAAGATGTTTTTCATCTGTGTTGTAATATGTTATTATTATTATTTGTTGATAAATCCACCTGGTCCATGAAGAAGTATAGAAATTGAAAAAATAATTTTAACAGGCGTTGGTTGCCTAGTATGTAGAGAAAATAATAAAATTAGATGAATCTCACCCACGTGATAAAGGTTTCAGCTCTTTTACTTCACAAAAGTTGCCTAGTATGTAGGTGAAATAATTCAATTAGATGAATCTCACCCGCATAAATAAATATTTCAGCTCTTTTGTTTCACAAACATCAACAGATGAAGGAATTGAAGGAATACAGATGTTCAAATATGGGCAGAATGGTGAATGTTACATAGTGTGTAAAGTGACCATTTTAACCAGCCAATGACAGGTCAGAAGCCCTGTGGGTGCCTAGATTTCTAAATTACGTTCTCTAAAATGTTCTTCATCTCTGTTGTAATATGTTAATTATTGTTTCAGTTTTTAATGATGTGCAAATAAAACCTTTATTTATTAAAACTTATGTTGATATTGATGTTTTTTGTTGTTATTTCTTGATAAAACTCCATAGTTAATGATTACGATAAAATTATAAATAAACTTATCAATGAAACTTCTTGGTTTAGTTTTACTTTTTATTATTTTGACCAACGAGCGCTTTCGCCTAAGTAGGCATCTTCAAGACTGGTGAATTGTTTACAACATTTACAGTTTTTATATTATTCTTAACATATTATGGAGATACGATCAAATAAGTATTTTAACAGGGGACAGAAACATGAATATTTAAAACTAGTTTGCCAAACAGTTCATTTTTGGGAGTTTTTGGACCAAAATTGCGATTAAGCTTTTATTATTTAAAAGGTGGGAAAAGAGCACATGTCGAAATACTACAGAGTGGAAAATACACATTTTAACAGAGAAAGTTAGCATAATACTTCATTTCACAGTATAAAAACTGTAAATGTTGTAAACAATTCATCAGTGTTGAAGATGCCTACTTAGGCAAAAGAGCTCGTTGGTCAAAATAATAAAAAGTAAAACCAAACCAAAAAGTTTCATTAATAAGTTTATTTATAATTTTATCGTAATCATTAAAACTTATGTTGTTTTTGTAACTGCGTTTTATATCATACGGGCGTCAAAATTAATTTTAAAAATATATAAAAAATTAGTTCGATTCCGTGATAGACGTCTGGGAACCTAAGGCTGCCTGCCACCTGCTTCTTACTCCTTACTAACCCTCAACTCAATCTTCATCCTTTCCCATCTCTCTCGAGTTGATTATGTCAAGAGGAAATGATTAAACGGCTATATGAAACCATTATCCTTCGAAAGGAAGCCAAACAGGAGCATACTGTTTACCGAGGCACAATAACCCAGAAGAAAGCAACCACAAAAAATGCCATCCTTGACCTAGTTACGAAAATGGTGCAGTGGGTAGCGCATCCTATTACCGCGGTTTTAAAATTAAACGGCACATTATTTTTTATTGTTTCGATATAGCACCACTAAAACTGTTTTATTGCCCCAATTATTAGAAAAGCGTTATTTTTGTAAAAATTACCTCAAAGGCACTGTACAATAAACATCTCAATATGTCTTGCAGTTACAGAGCGCATGAGCGGCATTAAAATCGGGCTGTTTAGTGGAGATCGTGTGTTCTCTTATTTAATTCTAAATTTCTCGCTCCATACCCGGGTTTTTCAGAACGAGGCTATTACGAAGGGGCTGAGTGCTCTTATATCCACAAGTTTAACCAGTGGTCCTGTCAGTGGCTTTTTTGTGAATTAAAGCATCAAATTCTCATAAAATGTCAAAGGTATTTCATCATCTGCTCTGCCGAACCTGCATCGAGGAGATTCAGATAGATTCATTTTAGCGAGGTGTTTATGCGATCTGCAGTACCCTTTAAGGGCTCCGTATATTACCAGTGATGTGTCCAACGCACCAAAAATTTGAAAAGAGGATAATTATGATGAAACTCAGTATCATCATTCCATATCCGCTCCCTAAATGGAGTAAATGGTGTCCACGAAGACCCTTCATGCATTTCTGTCAGCTGCCAGCTTCTGTCCATCCTCCCAAGTCAGGTTCACGTCCCGTAGTTCTGACATGAACTGTCGACGAACAGCCAGCAGTGGACTTCAAGGACGTCGAGAACCTGATGCCTTGTAAAGTAGGCAAGCGTGGTTAAGGCTCTCAGGAGGCATCCACAGTACATGGCCTAGCCAACCGTGTAGCTTCCGCTTGATTACAGTTGTCACCCGAATTTGCTGCGTCCGTTCTCTTAATACTTCATTCCTTACAAAATCAAATCACTGCACACCAAAGATTTTTATAAGACATCTATCCTCGAAACTCAGAATGATGAAACTACATGTCTTAAATACCTTAAATTTTGAATGAGTATAATTCTAACTTAAAACAGTAGTCCATTATTTATATTTTTGTTGATCTGGTGTTAGCTAATTAAAGCTGTTTGTAAAGTTTTTTTGCCAAACGTAATAATTACGTATATACTAAAAATTTATACGCCATACATATACATATACACATTATTTTTTGTCACATTTAATGTTTATATCTTTTTAATTTATGAAAACTTAATTGGTATTTTTATGTTAAAAAATTGTTGTTTTTAGTACTTATTTTGTATGACTGTATGTTTTCTAAATAAATAAAATAAATAAAATAAATAAAATAAATAAAATAAATAAAATAAATAAAATAAATAAAATAAATAAAATAAATAAAATAAATAAAATAAATAAAATAAATAAAATAAATAAAATAAATAAAATAAATAAAATAAATAAAATAAATAAAATAAATAAAATAAATAAAATAAATAAAATAAATAAAATAAATAAAATAAATAAAATAAATAAAATAAATAAAATAAATAAAATAAATAAAATATATACATTTATATATTTACACCTTATGATGGGTAATTCTGAATATACAAAAAAAAAAATATTTGTATTGTATTTTAAAGTTTATGCCACAATGTAAATGCTGAAATAATAATTATGTTCTAATTACTATTTATTCTAAATTAAATAATAGGAAAATATTTTTTTTTATAAATTGGGTCGATATAAGGCGTTCAAGCTTTTAACCCTTTTTAATTCTGCAGCACCTGATGTAATCTATCTAAAGGATGTTAAAAATGAGCTTTTCTTTTGTAAACAGGATGAAATATTAAAGGGTTAACGTCTGTTCAAGCTTTTACAATAATAATAGCGTGTATTGTTGATTTCAACAATTCAATGCACGTGTGTTGCCGTCACAATAATTACAGGTACACATAAATAAATATATTGGTTCTGATCGAGAGGAAACGAAATGATTGTTGAGAATATGCTTACACGATCAACGTGCAATTGTTCATCGACTAGCGTCCTAGAAGATCAGATGAAGTTGTGCTTAACGGGCCGTTTACATGTGGACAAAACTATTAAATTGTCTTGTCCCAGCTCCGTGAACAGCCTCGTGGGCGCGAGATAAAACGCTAGGACAATACAAAATTAGGCGGCAATTCACACGTGCGCTGCGAAAATGAATGCATTTATTACGAGTGAGTTTACGTAAAATACTATTTATTTTATTCCAAGATGTATTGGAATTGTTAAAGAACAAATAAAAAACCAAACGTTAATTTTTTTTGCCTCGATTTTTAACAGAAAAAATCTGCGGGAGCGAAACGTTCACGTCATGTAAACCAATATTCGGTAGTCAGATGGCAGAAGGGGCCATCTGTATTATTTTCTGTTTTTTAGTTTTCAAAAGTTTTAATCAATATTTCTGTTAATACACATATAATAAAAAAAAAAAAAACACCATAATTTAGAACGGTAATTCATTATTGAAAAGCAACACTGAAATATTTTAGTTTGGGGATTGAAGTCTTGAAATTGAGTTGTATTTTAGCTCTCCTGAACATTTTTGAAAATTACAGATGGTCCCTTTTGCCATCTGACTACCGTATCGTCACAAGATCCTGTCCATGCGTGTTCACATGAAGACGATGCCGCTGGCGGCCGTTCGCGATGTGGGGGTAATCATTCAAATGATTTAGAGAACAAGTGGGTTTTAAGATTTGTCCAAAACATCGCTCTTACAGTTTCTCTACTGGGAGAGTATTCCATGCCGTAGGGCCTGCGACCGCAAATGCACGTTTGTCGAATTCAGTGCGCTGTTTACGTAGATGTGTAATAACTTTTCCTCTCGACGTAGATGTAGCCGATCTAAGCGTAAGACGTATGTCAACTAGTTCATCTGGAATGCATAGTTCTCTTAGATATTCCGGAGCAGAGTTGCGCCGCGACTTATACGTAAGTCAACAGAGTTTGTATTCCACCCTCTGTGAAAAACGAAGCCAGTGTAATTCCCGAAGTAGCGGAGTGATATGACTGAACTTAGAAATTCCAAAAATGAGTATCGTTGCGGCATTCAATACACACTGTAAGCGAATCATTTTATTCATTGGTAAACCTACGTAGATACCATTACAATAATCGACTCTAGACACTACTAACGCATTTATTAATCGACGGGCGGCATCAACCGGTGGACTCATAAAAGTAATGAACCAAAACCAGTGATCGAAAATCCAATTCAATCTAAGACAAAATAACGTTTTTTTCCAAGTACCTTAGCCTTGTACATGACACTTAAGGCTACGAAATACAGGGGTCCAAACATATATAGCAAATAAAAATAGCGCTGAAGGGTTTTTCTCGTGAATTATTTTTCTGAGATATTTATAAAGCACAAAATTTGTCTAATTTTCTTTGGTCCTTCTAGCAGAGTGCAACGTTCCGCTGACCTAGTGAAGTGAAGTCTATATTATGCTCGGTGCACTTGGTACCCCCTTCAGCCGGCACAGCCTTGTCAATGGCTCCATACAAACCGGTTTCTCTACATTTCTCCTATCACCTTGCCCGCCTCACACGGTGCCCGCTAATCATATATCACGCATTCAAATAACCACTCGTTTTTAAGCGTTATTTAAGCGTTAATTTTTTTAAAATTATTTTATCTATCAATTCTTGTTTGTTGACTTTTTTAAAACAAAACATTACATTTTTAAAACATTACAAAGCACAATTACAAATACGTTCTTAGTTATTCCGGATATTTTTCATAGCGACATTTTTGTGGAAAATCACCTTAACTCTTGTGTGGCTGTGATGTCACACTAGTCGACATATGACACAAACTTGATATATCTGTCTTGTTTTTTTAAATGATGAATTCGTATTTTTAGTAATCTTCAAATGGACATTTTCACACCGGATTTGGAAAGCAAAATTTGTGTAACTAATAATACAAAAAATGTGAAAAAATAATGTTGATACAAAAAATATTTATCCTTGCTACGCAAAGAATGAATGTCCGCTAATTCAGCAACACATCTATACAGATATCTTATCCAAGAGAGAGCACGAAGATAGAAGCCATAACAAGGAATACAGAGACGCTGTTCTGCGGCGGGTGTTATCTAAAACAGATTCAGTTTTCAGTCGATTGATGACAGTGATGGGGAACGCACGCGCGTTACATGAGCGGCGTATTTATGATTTTTAATTTATTTTGCTATAACAGGGCTAAATTATCTGTTTATTCGCATAAGTTATAGAAAAGAAATTGTTAAACAGTATGTCTCCATGTTTTTTTTTTCGAATGTTTGAACTTCAGAATATTCCGTCTTTTACTAGTGGTAACACGATGTTACATCACCGCGCGCAAAGGGATTATTTACCACAGTCTTTTAAGAGTTAAGGACGCTTTTTAAAAATAATCCTAACAAGTGCCGCAGGTATAGAGCGCATAGGCGGTTGGGGTTTTAGTTCCCCCAATCCAATAGATTATTTTTAATTTTAAAATTTCACAGGATCTAGATAAAACACGTCTTGCTGCTACAGAGCGCACGGTTACAACCTAGCCCCCATTTTCATTTTACAAAAAAAAATACTTACAAGTGTTTTAAATAAAAAAATAATCCTTGAAAAAATGTTTACAGATATAATCTACATTACAACATATCTTGAAGCTACAGAGCGCATGAACAGTTAGAAATCTATAACCGAAAAACAGTAAAATATTAATTAATACATAATTTAATTTAAATATTTAGTACTACACAGTGCCATGACCTATTCGCGGGTATTCTTCTTTTATGTTGTGAAGTGGACATAACATAATAATAAAAAAAATAATAACAACTTCCTTCGCCAGGACACTTATTTAACCAACATGCAAACCCACTATACACCTTCACCATATTGGTTGCACAAAAATATAAAACCATCACAACATGCATGAAAAAAAGGGGAGGGGGCGAAGGGAGGGGCGTGAGATAAATAGGTTCAGGATGACCACTACAATGGAACATCGTTAGACGAGCTTTATTCAAAGGTTAATACTCGTATATATTTAGAGTGGATTTTTACGGTTCTAATTATATAACTATCAATGTTTGTAACAAGATTTTATTTATAATTTTTGGGTATAAAAATGAGCACATACAAAAACGGCTTGCTATTAGCTTTGCGTCATTATGACGTATTGCGTTATGACCGCCTACTGCGCCTATAATAAACATTGCGTACAAGTTTAGCCCCAAAACGTCACACGTGTCGTTTGTCCCACAGGGCCCTAACCGCTTTCGGTTAATTCTAAATATGCATATTTTAAACCTTTGCAGAAAATTTATTCGACGTCGCACGAAAAAAATATTAATACCGTTACCATTGTAATTTTCTGCTTATTTAAAAATTAATATAATAAAAAATACCTTAACGGCTCTTAATATGTTTAAATACATTATTCTTCTCTACGTGTCTATGTCACTGAACTCCTAAACGGCTGGACCGATTTTGATGAAAATTTTTGTGTATGTTTAAGTGGGTCCCTAGATGTTCTAGAGTCCTAGACGGTTTGGATTGGATCTGGTAGGTGGCGCTGCTATCAACGTACGAAACAACGAGAATTCATAGCCAATCACATGAGGAGATAAAAACAAAAAATTAACCCTCATTACGAATGTATAAATAGCTTTAAAAAAGAGAAAAATAAATTAAGTGAGTCCTTATTTCTTTATTCATCTGGTTCTAGGAAAAAAAAAACAAATATTAAAAATATATATATATATATTATATATCGCATATCAGGGGCGCTATTCTGAACCGCTTTTGCGGCACAAGAAAACTGTTTTTATCGTATATTTTGTATGTAAATACGCGAGATAATACGGCCGCGAGAGCGTTTGGAATACCACCCCCGAACATATAACCCCAACATTTACCCCGACGAGCACCAAATATCCTAGCGGCGCAGGATAACGAGATATTGCACTCTTTTTTTAAATTCGCTTTGGGCAACGGCAATTTCACACAACGAAAGAAAAGAACGAAATTTCAAACGCAATGTCAAATGTCACTTAGTATATAGTTTAACGAAAAACCGTTTGCTGAACCCGCTAATATCAGGCAAGCAAACGTTTGGGCAGAACGAGTAGAAGAAGTTTTTTTTATTTGTTTCTTAAGCTAAATAAATATTTTTAATACAAAATTAAAAAATAAATATTATATCAGTCACCGTGTATTGTTTAAAGCGCGGTCTAGGTGAACTTCTTTCTCCTCTATCTTCGGAAGCTGCCTTATGGCGCTCGAGAACGGGTTTTCTAACATTTTTTTCACAATTTTCGTCTTCGGTAGTTGCGCCTGTCTAATTATATAACTAATTCGTTTTGAAGCTTTGGCCCGATCCTTTGAAATATATTACAGACCATCATTAGTAAAAAAATTCACTATTCAAGGCTGAAATAAGCTTTATATTAATTGTATATCACAACAGAGACAAAGAACATTTTACAGTGGGGAAAATTCATCCCTATACTTGTTCGTAATTTTTTAAGTTTATTATTTTTTTTAAGATAGTTTAAAAAAGTCAACAGCCATTGAAACAAAAAAAAATATTTACAAATAAACCAAAAATATGGGCCAATTATAGATTTCTATAAATATTTATAACTATTTTTTTTTATTTTTTTTTTTATTGAGGATATCAACAGTAATACATGTAACAAAAATACAACAAATAAAATATACAGAGAATAAAACCAATGACAGATATCCACAGAACTAAATTAAATACACGTACAATACATACGAGTGTGTTTGTGCGAGTGTAAGTGAGTGAGAGGGTGGGTGAGTGGGTGTTATATTGGAATGAGGGTGGACATGTGTGTAAATATTGCACAAGTGTCAAGTGTCGAAAATACAAATACAAAAATATTTAAAATATTTAAAATATTTAAAATATTAAGAATTAGGAAATACAATGACAAACATGTAGACATACTGTTAAATAATTCATTTTCTATAATTTATGCAAATAAACGTATAATTTAGCCCTGGTATGGCAAAATAAATTAAAAATCATTAATACGCCACTCATATTACGCGCGTGCGTCCCCCTTCAGTGTCATTAACCGACTGAAGAACCTGTTTTACACAACACCCGCCACGGAACAGTGCCTCTGTCTTCCTTGTTATGAGTTCTATCTTCGTGCTCTCTCTTATAATGATGTGTTGCCGAATTAACGGACATTCTTCGCGTAGCAAGGATAAATACTTTTTGTATTTACATCCAGCATAGTTATACAAATTTTAGGTGTGAAAATGTCCATTTGAAGATTACAAAAAATACGAGTTCATCATTTAAAAAAATAAGAGAGGTAGATCAAGTCTTTTGTCCTATGTAGACTAGTGTGACATCACAGCCACACAAGAGTTAAAGTGTGCCATTATTATTTAGTATTTAGTAGTATTTGTATTTCCACATTTTATATTATATTATGATGTTTCGTTTTTTTTTTTTAAATTAAGTTTTAACCGTTATTTTGTTGCATTATTAATTACTTTAATTTATTCTTTATATACCATATTAAAATTATTATAACAATTATGTTTTTGTACTATTCTATTATATACAGCGCCCTTGGGGTGATTTTGGGTGACAAAAATGGTGCTATATAAATTATTGGAATATAATAATAATGACAATATGCATATTTTATTAATTTCAATGACATTCATTATTTTGTTTTGTTTATGTCTTTTACTTCATTGTTATGATTTATATTCTATTAGTTTTATAAGTTTTCAATTATATTTCTTTAAATTGGTTTGTTATTTTTAATTTTATTTTTATTTTTAATATTGTATCATATGTAATTATTATCGGCCTCTTGGCGTAAAGGTCTCGGGTTCACTCCCGATATGGATAATTTGAAATATTGATTTAAAAGGGTGTTTTTACACCAGAATATTTCATCGTCCCTGGACTGGTACCTGAAGCGTAAAATTCAGCATGATACCTTCATGTAACAAAAATTATCAAGATACGCTGCGATTACTGTTCCAATGCAGTGTCGATAACCAAATTCCATTTGAATTATGCATTAAAATGAAAAATGCGTTGTTACTTAAAAATGTCTATGTGCTTAAATAGAAATAGGATGTTATAATAGGAAAATTGAAAACGAGTCAATCTTTAACTGAATCTATTTATGATTTCATTTTTAAAAATACACACTTTTAAAAAAAATTAATGTGAAAACTAGATTAAGAACAAGCATGGAATTTAAATTTCGAAGGTATAAGTATTTAACCGATTACGGTTATCCAATTTTATTCTGAGTTAGAAATAATTAATTTGCCAGGTAAATATCTATGCGACCCTTGATGCAACGTGAAACAGTATGTGTTCGAAAATTGCAATTGTATGCGTTAGTAATCTGGAACCATTTTGACGAAATTTATTTTTTCACGCTCGGGCGATGTCCTCTTAATATGTTGGTTTTCTGTTTCGAACGTTAATACTAAAGCAAAACTCCTTTATAGTTTTTGTTGTTGTTATTTACAAAGTCGATAATGCGCGCAGGCGCATCGGAGCTGACGCTTTCGTCATATTTCAATATTACAAGACACTTATTGCTCTAAATACTTCATCCGACACAAAAACAGTTTAGTTTTACACAATCTTTCGGCCAATGGGAGAACACACGCGCCCGCTCCCCGCCTGAGCCAGCGGAGCGGGACATGATGTTATTATGCGCAGTTTCAAGGTGCATAAGGTTGCGACACTTCGCTACTGTGCACTTAAAGAAGTTCCCGAAACACAATATTACACCGTTTTCTAAAGAATTACTTTAAGAGGAGAGTCGACCAAAACACCACAATTGATTTGTCAAATAATTGAGACAAAAGACATCTTATCCTATCCTGAACTCCATGCAGTGAAAAATTGTAAATGTTTAAGAATATAATATCTTATTTTAAGGAACCTGTTTCAGATAATTAAAATGAACTATGTTAATTTATTGTTCTACGTCTACGTCTCCTACGGTCTATTCGCGTCAGAGTATTTCTATACTTTCTCGGGTGTCCCGCAAGGCTCTAACCTGGGTCCATTGTTGTTCTCAATTTTCATTAATAATATTAAAAATGTAATTTTGAACTCGCGTTTTCTGTTATTTGCGGATTACTTAAAACTATGTTTAAATGTGACAACTTCTGTCAATCTTTATCTTCTACAAGCAGATATATCTAATATATCTGAATGGGGAAGGTGAAACAAACTTAGGTTTAATTTTTCCAAGTGTTCGGTCACGTTCTTCACTAGGGCCCAAAAAACTCTATTTTTTTACTTCGTTAGATTTAGGCGTTAGATTTGTGAGCACCCTGACATTTCATGAACACATAGAGACAATCAGTGGTAATTCATTGAAGATGTTAGGATTTGTTCTGCGTACTTCCGGGGTTTTTGAAAATACCCGCTTACTGAGAACTCTTTACAACTCAAAGTACTGGTGCAAAGTAGACTCGAGAGTGGCTCAATAATTTGGGGACCACAATAATTTGAAATTATGCGGAGCATTAGCTTTTATGTTCCGGATAATTACCTTAGACAGCGTCAGCATAGACTGTTTCACATTCCAAAATACAAGACCAACCTGCCAATGGTTATGCCTGTTGAAAGGGCTATCTCTATGTTGAACAATATCACTTTAGACATTTACATTTTTCACGTCTCTGAGGGAGTTTTTTGTTACGAGATTCTCTTACTTTTTTAACATATTATTCTCTGGATATTATGTATGCTAATGTGTTTTTTTTACAAAAATCTAATTATTTCAATTATTTCTATATGTATGAAATATGATATTCCATTTTGTAATGTGCATATTTTGAATAAATAAATAAAATTGAAATTGAAATTTGCAAAATAGTAATTAGAATCTAATACAAAAATTACAATTACTTTGGCGACTGCTTTTATTGACATTTGGCTTACTAACCACCGGCTTAATGCAATAAATAGCATGATAAATAATAAATAAATAAATAAAAATAACTAAATTGGAATATTTTCCATATTTACACCGGTGAAGTTCAAATATGTGATTGCGTAGCAGGATTATAGGAAACATTTAATACTAGGTGTTAATGGATGTTCCATTGTTATCGCGAATACGATAAACAACCATGGTGAGAAATTGTTATCACGTCGCTTATTAGCACGTCGATAGTTATTTGTGGTGAATAGCTGAATTCGCAACCGAAAATAATGCTCCCAGCTTAAGAATTCCATTAAAACACAAATTGACGTAATAATATAAGGCACCTTAAACGGATGCTTCTACAAATAAATACATTTACCAAGATCGTAAATATTACACTGGTCCAATTTATGGAGCAGCACATCCGCATATTAATCATCAAATCTTATTTATTATATTCAAAGCGATTATATTATTATTTTGTTAGGAAATTGCTTTATTTTATTTTATACCCTTGTAAATCCACGTACCTACTACTTATTTTTCAAGTGTTGATGTTTTTATTCTCTAAAATTGATGTAGTTAAGTCCATCAGAGATTTAAGAGTTGTTTTGGACTATAAACTGACATACAACGAGCATATAGATAATACAGTAAATAAATCACTGAAATTGCTTGGCTTCATTAACAGATTATCCTCTGATTTTACTAATTTATTTATTTATTTTGTTCATTAACGCCCAAAAGGCATTTACAAAACATAAAAATAAAATACATGCTAACATACTAAATAATAAACACATATATACAGAATATACAGAAAAAGTATGTGAAATAAGTTAGAAAAGATATAATAAAAAGTTTTACAAAGTAAAAAAAAACAATATTAACAAAGGTATGCAAGAAAAAACAGAAAGCATATAAACGAAAAATGCAAAGATATAAGCTTATGAAATAAATTCTGTAAAGCAAACACAGTAAATAAAGTGCTACGGTAAGCAAGACACACAAATTTAAGTTAAATTAATAAACAAGCAAGCATATATTATCGCGAAAAAAGAAGAAATAAAAATACGTATATATGAAATGCGTATTTGCCAATACTACAATGCAATTTGATATAATAGGAATAAATTAAAAACTAGGATTAGGTAAGAAAAATAAACAAGAAATTATTTTTTAAATTTATGGAATTGAATTGTCAATTACAGTTTGACGAGCAGCTACAAATAAACCTGATATTGTGGAAGATAATAAAGAATTGGACAGAATGTCTGCAGCCATTCCATAAGTGTTACCTAACCTATACAGTCTCGGTAGCAATGAATTGTTTTGTTGGCTGGAAGAAGTACTGAAGCAATGAAACAATAAAGTACTCCTTATGTTGACAGCAGGTACTCTAAAATTAATCAATTTAAGTATTTTTGGTACGTCAAAAAGAGAGTTTACAATTTTATACAGTCCAATGACATCATTAATAGTTCTTCTTTCAGAAAGTGTTGTTAGGTTGAGCAGTGTTAATAAATAGTCATAATTCACATTTTGTATTGAAATGTTTAATTTGTAGTCTATATATCGTAGAAATTTATGTTGAACGTTTTCTATATTATAAACATGAACACTATAGCAGGGTGACCATATTTATGATTTAAAATCTAAATTACTTCTTACAAGAAAACAGTATAATATTTTTAATGATCGGATGGACTTGAAATTTTTTGTGTGTCTCAAAATAAAGCCCAACATTTTTAATGCCTTGCTTGATATTTCATTGACATAATATACAAAAGACAATTTTTGATCAAAAAATACCCCGAGATCCTTATAATCCGTACAATCAAAACTCTTTATTGCTCAACTGTTCGCCCTCTTCTAGAATATGCCTCCGTGGTCTGGTCTCCATTCTATGTCAATCGCATAAATCACTATGAATCAGTCCAACATCGCTTGTTTCGAAAAGTAGCGTGGATGCTTGGACTAGAGAGGGGTAATTATTCTTATGCTGATATCAGCATATAACTATATATAGAGTCAATGTTAAATATTTCTAGTCTACAAAAACGTAGAACTAATATTGATTTCATGTATATGTTTGGCGTACTAAATGGTAAAATCGATGTTTCATCATTACTGGGACAAGTAAAATTCAATATTTTGACTCGCAGGTTGAGAAACAATGAGGTACTGTTCATCGATCAGCAAAGAACAAACTATGGCCTTAATTCTCCAATGACCCGTCTTTGTCGAATTGTTAACTCAAGACAAGATCTGGACTTTTTTGGTTTAAGTTTACAACGATTTAAACGAGCACCAAATAATAGTCCAGATCTTGTCTTGATGTCCCTTATGTTTGTCAATGCTTCTTTTCTTTTTTTTAATAAATCAAACTATTATTTTATTGTAATATGAAAACCCTATGAATTTCATACATGGACAATGTCCGTTAATAAATAAATAAATAAGTTACATCAAAGTACTTAATATCTATAGGTCATGGGGTCTACCACAAACTCTGTATTCGGGCAAAGAAATTTCAGGTTTCTAGGCCCCAAAATATTCAAAATGTTACCCAAACATTGCAAAACCATGACCCGGATTCAATTAAATAAATTTGTAAAAAAAATTGTTACTGGGTTTAGGTCGAGAAAAATCGGAAAATTTACTCAAAACATTCTTAAATAATAAATAGTATAAATTAATATTGTATCACTGTATAATAAATAAACAAATAGGTAGTAATGTTATTTAGTTGGCGGCTTCCGTGGTGTAGTGGTCAAGACGCTTGACTCACGCACGGAAAGTTCCGGGTTCGATTCCCGGTGAGAACACAAAAATTACAATGTGATTTTTCTCAAGCCTGGGTGCTCTGTGATGTAATTCACCACTGTAATTAGGTCTCCTGGCCTGTTGTGGTGCAAAAAAAAATGTAAAATGTAATTTATTATTGTTATCAAAAACATTTTTCACTTTGTGGTGTGACATTTTACACTTATTTGTTTATAAATTTGATTAAACCACTTTTATTTTGAGTTATACTTCGACCGGTTTCGAGGTTACTAACTCATCGTCAGCAATCAAACTAACTTATAATTACTCGCGTTGTTGTTGTATAGAATATTGTATGAAAGAGACAAAAAAATTAATGAAAGAGAGAGAAAAAGAAAAAAACTTCAAGTAAATTTAAAGTTAGAATCAAAGAAAATATAAGATGTCTGAGTAATAATAATTTTTCGAAATTCGCAAATCATCTTATATCCGAAAACCATGATTTTAATCAAAAAACAAGTGTAGAAATTTTGCATGTCAATAAAAATGGTTTCCGTTTAGACAATTAAAATTAGGAAAGGCATTAATCAATAACTTCAAATAATAAATTTAACTTCGAGTCCTCTTTTAAAAATATTCCCGTTATGATTCATTTTATCTTCTTTCTCTCTCTTTCTTTCATCTTTTCTGTCTCTTTCATTCAATATTTTATAATATAAACAACAACACGAGTAATTATAAGTTAGTTTTATTCCTGACGATGAGGTAGTACCGTCGAAAACAAACTCAAAATAAAAGCGGTTTAAACAAATTTATAAACATATAGTGTATTAATGTTATTGTTTATTTTGCATAAAAATGTCAGCCTTAAAACAGGTTGTACCTAGTAAGGCAAACTAGACATGATCCAAAGAAATCTATTACCTAATGTGTATGTAGTAGATAAAGTAATTGTTATTTTTATTAATAAACCATGATTATTATTATTATTATTATCTAGGTAAAATATATTCTGAACATAAAATAATTCCATTATTTTTTGTTCAATAATAGATACTAAAGCCTTTGAAAAACTAGTCAATAATATTTTAATGCATTGAAAAAAGGGACTGAAAAATAACTGCGTAATACCTCATAGAAAATGTTTATTAGGAAGTTCAGTGCTATGGGAAATTGGGAATTCTGGAGATACTCTTTTTTTATCGGATGTGGGATATATGTACATATAATTAATAAACATATTACAACAGTCATTAAGAACATTTCAGAGAAGGTACTATAGGAGTCTAGGTATCTACAGGGCTTATAGCCTGTCATTGGTTGGTTTAAGTGGCCACTTTATACACTGTGTAACATTCACCATTCTGTCCATATTTGAACATCTATTTTCCTTCAATTATTTTATCTATTGATGTTTGTGAAGTAAAAAAGCTGAAACCTTTATTTATGCGGGTGAGATTCATCTAATTGAATTATTTCACCTACATACCATGCAAAACCTGAAAATTTGTCTATTTCTATATTTCTTCATGGACCAAGTGGATTTATTAACAATATTTTGAGTTTGTCGAAATTTTTGTAGACAAGGACTGGATTCAACTCCCTGGAGAGCTGTTAGTATCAACATATTACAACCCTATTTTTTCCTACCTACCTAAACCGTTCAGTTTGAGAAAATTATGATTTTATACAAAATTAAAAGCAAAGATTATCATCTAATAGAAACATTTTCTTATGTCTTATTGTCTTATGGTTCATGTTTTAGTAGGAATTTATGAAACCAAATCGAATTGTATATTTTATTGAAAATTTGTCTTAGAATACAAAAAACAAGAAAAAGTTAGCAACACAGACGCACACGAGTTCAACTCAGACAACCGATGCAAATACTCATGCAAGTATTTATTTGCAGTAGTAATAGAGTGTTATTTAATTATTGAGTGTTAATTCAGGCGAATTATTTTAAGCGGAAAAGGTAACCTTTCCTGGCTCTTCCTAGAGCAAATAGGACATGCTCGATGAATGCACTTCCGGTTCCAACGGGCTGGTTCCCTTTCGATCTGGAGATCCAGCGGCGATCCGCAAATTTCCACTTAAAAAAAAAGCGTTCCTCTGTTATTGGTGGCGTCTGTCTACTCCCAACTGAAGGAATATCTCAATCGGAAAAAATGTCTTTAAATGTTCTTCTTGATGCTTGGCAATCGCGATGGTAATCTTACCCTTCAGGGAGGGTTACCTTTCTTTCTTTCTCTTAAATCCGTCAACGCTTAAAATCTTCTTGGGTTATCCCCGATTACTGGACTAGGCAGTTTTTATTGGTCATAGTAAAGTTAATGATTTTTTTTTGTTTTCAATATTGTTGATTCCCCTTCGTGCGGCTGCGGATATCCATATCAGTCTTCTGAACACATCCTGCAGTCTTGTTCCTTTCTTCCTCTTTACGATTACCAAATTAGCTTTTCGCTACTATCCGTGGCCCTGTTATAGGCCCTGTCGGATAAACAGATATGGTGACTTCCAAAAAGAATTTCGAGGCTTTTAAAAAGTTTGGTTATCATTTCGGCGAATGTCCAATCAATTTAATCCTAGTCAGTGAAAAATTCACTTCTCTATTTTCTCAATCCGATGAAATGCATATCATGTAATTTTGGATTACTTTCTTTCAGCACAAAAATGAGAGCTCCTTCAGGCAGCTTTTCTCGTTCGCCAACGAGCAACTTTTCCGTGTATGTGGGCACCGCCAAGGAGACTTGTGTCCTTAGATGCGGTGTGCGGTATGTGACGGGCAAGCTGCACTTAGTAATAGAGTATTACCCGAAATGACCGCGTTATAATTTTTATTGGCAATTATTGGGTATTGCATCGAATCGTAAAACACGTTGACAAATGGCAGCCTGCTAATAAAACGTATTTTAAGTATTGTTTGGAAATAGGTAACATAAAGTGAGTCGATGTAAAAAATGATTGCAATGCTTAGTTTATTTATTTTCATTTGTCACAAGTCGGCAATAGACGAGGCGGATTTCCAAACAGCTTAACATACTAATTCACTCAGCTGGCACGTTTAGTGTAGCTCTGGCGCAGCGCTGCCGCTGTCGGAACTTGACCGAACTTAGAAAAGGCAAATAGACATGATGACTGAGCTGAATAGTATAGTGATATTGATGTTGTTTGAGTCATCAACAAGGATTAAAACCAAACAAAATATTTCATCAGGATATGTAACGAGGGTTAACTCTTTGTATCCCGGAGCCGTGTAAACACGTGATTATAAAACCACGCGTTGTGTCCCGGTCCCGTGTTTTCACGTGATTTGCCAGCAGTCTAAAAAGGTGCATTTTATTGACATCTAGTGACTCTTATTTGTACTATTTCGCTACTGGTAAACTACGTGAAAACACGGGACCGGGACACAACGCGTGGTTATTTTAATCATGTGTTTACACGGCTCCGGGATACAAATAACAAAAAAGGAGTGAGACCCTGTATATGTGCGAACATTGCAATGTGGCTTCCCATAAAGGCCAATGTTGGCAAAACAATCATACAAAAATGACTTATTAAATTGTTTCAAATAAATATGAGAAGTTTAAACTGATTTAACTAGGTGCTTTCATAATTATGACACTTTTAAGAAACCCTTCACAAAGCATGAAATTTCACGAAAATGGGCCGGGCACAGGGTAAATTCTATGGGTATTCGGCCGGTGCTCAAAGTGTTAAGTTAAGCGTACCTCAAAGCAGACCTGCATTTTTACAGACTCATTTTATAGTGTTGAGCTCAGGGTCTTGATTACAGTGGAAAGTTAAGAGAATTATTTTCAACCATCTATAAACTTAAATCTGGACAAAAAGCGTATATTTGTATTTAAAAAATTGGTTGCTCCTTCCTTCGGTGATGTGTAATTAAACATTTTTTATTTTATTTTATTTTATTAGGTAATTCATTAAAGATACATACTAGAAAACATACAATTGAAAGCATTCGTCGAAATAATTTAACATGCATATATATCTTCAATTATAGAATTACACAAAATAGATTTATACGTTAAGTTGTAATACATATTTTTTAATATTTATGTTTATACAGGATACAATGCAATAAAAAATAAGTTGTACGTGTGTACTTATTGATTAAGATTTATTCCTAAGAGATTATTCGCAAAAGCTGAGAGAGTATCATGAAAAATGTCAATTTTATTGTTTCGGCAGTATATATTAAATTACATGTTTTAACTAACAAGCTTGATTCAGAATAACGGAGAATAGCCGTTTTGTCAAGCCGCCTAATAGCCGCTTATGTCATTTCACGTCTAGATTACTGTAATGGAATATACGCAAATCTTCCAAAATATCAAACTAATAAACTTCAATCTGTTTTCAATGCAGCAGCGAGGCTTATTACGGGAGTAAAAAAATATTCTCAGATCTCACAACATCTTCGAGATTTGCACTGGTTAAAAAGCCCAGAGAGAATAAAATACAAGCTTGCTGGGCAGTATTCAAATCCCTTTATGAAATGGCGATAAAATACCTATCGGACCTTTGTGTTGGGGAAAATACGTGTCAAAGAAAATTTACTATTAGGTCAGCATTTGATTCAGGGAGAGGAAAACTTGTCGAAATCCAGCGCTCGATCGGCGATCTCGGACTGACACCTGAAGCGTTAGACTGGTGATCTTATCATATTTAAAACAAAATTATGATTAAGCTATGAAGCAATGTTGTTTAAGAAGATTAGTAGAGCTATCTACCTATCTATATAGAGGTGACCACGGTGCAAACATATAAATATATTAGATATTATGTTAATAAAATTTGTTTAAAACCACTCACCGACTTATCTGTCTACCGGTTTCGAGACGTAACCCGTCTCTTCGTCAGGACAACAACACTACACCAACATGCAAATACCACTACACACCTTCACCATAGTAGATTTGCAAAAATATAAAATCGACATGCAGGTAAGACACATGCTTCACGACGCCACCACCGAGGGTTAATGACTTATGAAGCTAATATTTCAAAAGGATTAACAATCGGAAAAGGAGGAAAAGGGGAGGGGGAGGGTAGGGTGACCATTACAATGAAATATCGAATAATGGACTATATTGGAAAGTTACTTGATTATTAATTAATGGGACATTTTACATTTTACTGGACAGTTTCCTTGAAATATTGATTTAAACATCACTGGAATAATAAAGCAACAATGCAATGGATGTCTGATTTGATGTCTGAGAGATGCGTTTAATATAAAAACGTACACGATATAAGTATAGATTCGGGACAAGAGAACATTTAAACAAAATAATCCGATCTAAACGTTTTATTAAATACATATCATAAAAAAAATAAAAATACCAACTGCATTATATGGTAAATTTAGAAAAATACAAGAAAGTAAGAAATAATTAAGTAAAACCAGCATAGTAAGAAAATATCACAATGAGAAAAATGTATCAAACATATGTATTTTTACGTACTGAGAAATTTATTTAAATAGACTTCGACGAACAGACAGCAAAGCAACCTAAACTTAAATTCACAAGACATGAGTAAAATTGTCTTAAAGTTCTTTATGCATTTGTGCATTTAATTTTTTTCATAATAATATTTATTACCTGTTGTATTAAAGTTATACGGAGAAAACCAGCTTCGGCCAAATGGTGAGACAAGAGATCCCGGTACAGTTCTCTTTATTTAATATTTCACCAGAATACATAATATGATTGAATTTACAACATCCTTGAATTGTTTGCCTAAGAATTAATTTATTTATTTATTTATATATACGCCCAATGGGCATTTTTGTGGACACATTTATACATAGAAAATTATTATAACAAAATTAGAAATACTCAATGGTTTATAGTAGACTTTGTGGGAGTAGAAGCGGGAGAGAGGTGTTTATAATTGAATTTGATTCAGTGATCGTTTGAAAGAAGACAACTTGTTATCAAAGAAATCAAGACTGGTATGTTTTTTGGCAGACCTAAGAATTCTGGGCATAGGGGAATGAAAACCATAGTTAGTTCTATGGTTATCGGTATGAAAGAGTAAGTTTTGTCTGAGGTGTCTAGTTGGTATCTTTAATTTTATTGAGCTCAGTAGTTCAGGCGCATCAAAGATTGAGTTGAGAATTTTAAATAGGACTATAATGTAATAATACAAAGTTGACTTTACCATCTTACTAGGATAAACAAACCCATCCTAAGACAGTTGAAATATAAAAACAATAATCAATTCAAAGAAAAAACAATGGCAAGAGTAAGAAATAATATCATTGTCAATATTTCTCCCTTTAACACAACATTTGAAGAAAGATGCAAGGATTATTTTTCTGCCAAATTGTTTAATGTGCTTCCACATAAAATTAAATTTACTGATAACAAGAAATAGTTCAAAAGATAAATCAAAATCTTGCTGAAGAAAATTACGATAGAAGAAATTAAAAAAATATTTAAATGATATGTGAATTAAGGAAAAAAAATTGAACGCTGTACACTTGTACAGTCCTCCTCAGAACAGTTTTCCCTGGTGTATATAAATATATATATATTTGGATAATTTATAAAGCGCCGTTTTTGTGAAAATCACCTCAAGGGTGCTGTACAATAAATAAATATCCCACCACGTCTTGCAGCTACAGAGCGCATGGACAATAAGGAATATAGCCCTTACTTACTTTTTTAAATTTATTTTTTTATTATTTAGGAAGACTCAATTAAAATGGCCACTTTTACACACTTACTGCCTATATTTGAACATCTATATTTCTTCGATTCTTCTATCTGTTGACGTTTGTGAAGTTAAAGTGCTGAAACATTATTTGATTATATCAGCTACATACTAGGCAACGCCTGAAAATATTTTTTATACTTCTTCTTGGACCAGGCGGATTTATCAACAATGTTTTGAGTTTGTCCAAATTTTTGCTCACAAGAACTGAATGCAGCCCCCTAGGGAGCTGTTAAAATATGTTAAATATAGGCAAAATGGTAATTGTTTTACAGTGTGTGAAGTGGCCACTGAAACCAGCCAATGACAGGTCATAAACCCTGTGAATGCCTTGACTTCTATATTCCCTTTTCAAAAAAGTTCTTCATCTCTGTTGTAATATGATAATATCAACAGCTCCCTAGGGGGTTAAATCCAGTCTTTGTCTACAAAAATTTGTACAAACTAAAAACATTATTAATTTATCATATTGATAGATCCTTCATTCTTTATAATTGTTCACAGCATGCTTTTTTTATAACAAGAAAAGTTTGAGTACCTATAGACTTTTTGCATGAAGGTACGATAAATATTTGATAAAATTGTACAAAGAGCTTTAGAGATTAAACGTCACACGTTCTTCACACACACTTCGGAGGCTGTAGGCATGGAAAAGGAGAACGATCTCTCTTGTGTTCTCGCTTTATAGAATTTTTGACAGCGCCCTCTGTAGCGACCTTGTGTATTGTGTGATGTTCAGTCATGGCACACAAGTGTAGGAACCTACTGTTGATTATGAATATTTTGGCAGAATATACCTACTCTTGTTTTTGCAGGAAAAAATAAGTTGGAGAGTAGTTATCGCGTCAAACACTCGTCCAGGATTTCAAATATGTTTAACATACAGAACATTATTTACATTTTTTTTCCGCCCGGACACAGACCACTATTGTATCTTGTACCTATCTATTACATGCATTTTACTACCACAATGTTGTAAACACATATCTGTCGAAGCGCATAATTGCAGTGTATTTCATAAAACCACTCTTATGAATATTTATTTACATCAAAATAAACGTAGATACTATTTTTTGTATGAAGCCAGCATCCATTATTAAAATTATTCAACCGAGAAAGACGGCACTACTCCACGCGTGGGAAAATGCTCGCACCAGACAGAGACAGCGCGATGCGATCTGCAGTCGGATTACTAACCCGACGAAGAAATGCCCGACAGAGACAGCGCCGACGATCCGTGGGAAACAGCACTAGAGCGAGTGCGACGCGAGAACCGAGAAACGAGCGCGGAGAAATGGTGCGAGCGAGCGCCAACACGAACGCGTGGGAATTCACGCAAGCGCGAACGAGACAGACCCACCCGGCTATAAATAAAGAGAAATGGTGCGAGCGAAACAGACTAGCCATAGTGTGGGAATTCGCGCAAGAGCGAGCGGGACGCACCGAGACCTGTTTATGCACGTCAAAAGGAGCGCGGAGAAATGGTGCGAGCGAGACAAGTAGAGACAGACGTGTGGGAATACAGCAGGTGCGACGGAGATAGGTATACCCCCGTGTCAGCACTGGATAGTTCGCCTACTGACTGACTTATTTGACACAAGCGCGTTTAAAATGCCGCCGGTACATTAATCCCGGCCGACATAGGGAGATTAAAAATATAATCAAGTACTTGTTGTACTTTTTTTTAAAAATATATTTTATGTAAAATTGAGGACCGTTTTTTAGAAACTCGACATTCGCTTGAAACATTTTTTTTTGGAGAGAGTTTTTTGTTATTCGTGTCAAATCACGTAAACAATTAAACTTAGGTATGCAGAAAGCAGCCAGTCCACAATTTTGAAAAAATGAGATATTGATGTTATCGGGTGTAGTAAGGTCAATTCTATGCTCTGCTGAAAACAGACCGCTTTCATACAAAAAACCGTATTAATATAACCTGCTGAAAATGGTGTCGATCATAAAAACGGCATTTTTCAATTTGCAGAAAACACCCACAGCACTAAAAAATCTTACGGTATTTAAAAAATCATTAAAACTGGTCAAAGACATATTTAGGTTCTTGTTTGTGATATTAAAAAATACTAATGAATTCATTGTTGATTATTTGTTAAAGTCAAAAACATTCCAACTGTTGTGTAGATTTGATAATTCAATCTTTTTACAAAAGTACTATTATTTCAGTTTCACTTTTCTATGGCTGGCTGCTTTCTGCATAACTGTGTTCAATTACACTTAGCAACTAAGCCTGAAGATAATCGAATTTTTATAAGTTTATAATTTTCTATCATATTTCATTAGCATCCAATACAAATTTTTAAATTTAGGGATCGATAAACTCGATAAAATGTCGTGTTCTTAAAGAAAACTGAAAGATTGATATTTTTTTAGTTGGTTTTTGAAGTGTTTTAGTGAGTTTTCTTTCAAGTAAACGATGCGTCTTGATACTGGCTTTTAATAAAAAAAATTAAGCCCAAATCGCCATGTGAGGCAAACATCGTGATTTGAAAAACCGATCCTTAATTATACAAAACAGACAGTGTCATTAAACGAGGAAACAGTCTGAGCCCCTTCCTGTTTAATTTAATTATGGAGGAGATCATACAAGAGGTGGCAGCTCTGGGATTATGCAACATGGTGATAAGGCCATCAATATCTTATGCTATGCTGATGATACAGCCTTAGTAGGATAATCTGAGGATGACTTGCAACGAATGCAATACAAGATCCACACACCATCCGAAAGATTTAACATGAGATAATATCAGTGGAAAAAAAGATCTGAACCATAAATAAGCAATCCGGGGAAAACAAACTGGTGATTCAAATACCTAGGTGTAGAGATTTCAAAAGATATTTGTAAGTTGATCAGTATTTCGATTTAGGAACTATGAAATATTCTAGTTGAATAAATTATTCCATGTCAGCTATATCGGGAATCGAACCCGAGACCTTTTGCATGGTAGTCAAACACGTTTACTATTACATAACGAGACGCATAATTTTATTTTGTAGTTGAATTCAATTTATTGTTAGATTGAAGTTGATTTTATTTAATTGTTAAATTGGTACCAAAATATTTTTTTTAATGAGCTTGCTATTATTATACTGTTGTTTTTATCGAATTTGAATTTCGCTTGCTTATTAAATTATGGTGATTAGTATGTTATGTCTACTATGCATGAGAACCAGGATATCCAGGTAGTTTTAATGAACATGAAATTTCACCTGGAAGTTCAAACGAAAGAAACATAGAGCGAAAATAGATCACTTATCACTTTAACAAATTGATAACAGTTCATAAACCCTTTATCTACTTGAATGCTTCGATTTCTATTGACTTAAAAAAAAAATTATACCCTCTTTTAGAGACGAATAAATAAATAAAGTAAAACGAAGAGGCATAATCTAATTTAATGATAATAAATTATTGTTTACGTCCTGGAGAAAGCTTTAGCGATTTTATGACCACCTTGTTATTGCTTGTATACACATGTCACAAACAAAATACTCCACGCACACATCCGAACGTCCTGTTTAATGGTGTTCTCATTCGAGGCACGCACACTACGACACAAGTTAGTATAACACAAGATACACCTCCATACTCACAATCTATTGACAGTATGCGGGTTGACTAAACGTATTGTCTAGCGGCTCATTTGAATAAAAATAATTAGTTAAAAATGTGCTCCATTTCAGAAACAGAAACAATGGCCACGTGCGCAGACAATATTGGTCATCTTTCTATAGAGGAATAACAACTTACTAATGTTTCACCAATGTCGTCGGAGGAAATTTCTAACTAGAATGCTGGAATTTTTTTGCGACAGCTCATTTGATATTTTAGCGACTTGACGCAAGTTCTTAATAATGTATAAAAAAATATGCGCACTTAGAAGAAAGACAATTATTATTATGTTTACCTTATACAGCGCCATTTTCGTAATAAAAAAACATTAAGGGCGCTTTCCAAAGTGATTCTATGAATTTTGAAATTAATTGGGCGTAGAATTAAAAATTTTATTTTGTCATTATAATGTATGGAACAGGTGGGTTTTCGATTTTTCCGAAACATCACTACACTTGTACAGTTTTGCATTTCTGCTCGGGAGCATTCCATGGTAAAGTGCTTGCAACCGTAAATGCATTTATCGAATTCAGTGCGCTTGTTGCGTACAAGTGTAATGACTTTCCTTATCACCTGTGATGAAACATTAATTAAAATTCTTACTGAGCCTATAATATTATGTTTTCTTCAGTTCTGTTTGCTTTTAAAAAAATATTTGCAAAAATAATGTTTCAATGAATAATAAATAAATAATAATTTAATTTATTGAAAGCACACAATTCGTCAGCAGGTTCTAATATTTTTTAAAAAATCATATACGTCACCCACGTAATAACTACTTTTCTGCGTACAGAAAAATAAAGGCAATTTTTAAAGACTAAAAATAAAGACATTAAAAATCAAAATCTTTGTTGTTTGATGGTTGTTTATAATATATTTTTATTTATCTTTCTGATTTGAATCTCGCGGGATATGTTATGCTTATTTTATAAAAAATGTATTGTAGTTTATATAAGACTACATTATTTTTTGGTATGTGTATTTTTGTACATACACAAATCTGGATTTCTCCCGAGGGGGAGTAGGTATATATTTTTTTATCAATATTCCTACAGAGATGAGGTAGAACTCGGAAGAGTCTTAAATACATAAAATAAAGTAATATGCTAATTAAAAATACTTAACTTCAATATCAATACATAGATGGTGCTCCAACACGCTAGTGAATGGTTTCTCATTTAATAAGATATATACAAGAATCAAAATGTTACCTGTGTCGATATTCGCTAATAAGCGGAATGGGGAATGTTGTAAAACGTAAAGTGGCCACTCAACCCAGCCAATGCCAGGTCATAAGCCCTGTAAACGCTCGAATATCGATAATCCTGAATTTGAAAAAATTCTACCTCATCTCTGTAGGAATATTGATAAAAAAATATATAAGACTATGTTCAAAAATTATGTAGGGTTTTTTACAAAAGGATGCGTCTTTTATTTGTCAGTTTACTTCTCTGACTAAGGACTACGTTGGTTCTCCCAAATAAGTTAGGTTAATAAAGAACACGGAAATAAATTGAGCATTTCATCAATATGATTAATTAGTTAATATAATTAATATTTTTAGTAATTACTTTGTGATCAAACATTACAATAAATTCAAATAACGATCTCTTTCAACTTGCGTTTTCTAAATGTACCTGTACTTAGGTAATATTTAGTTTTATATAACTGATTTGAAGACTGTAAAATATTTACCAGTCTGAAGATGCCCGCTAATTGGTCAAGTGGAAGTGTACCAAGTATTTATAATTTATAACTTATATTTTAGTGAGTCCTTTTATAATTACAATAACTGTTAGTAAATACTCGTATAAAACCACTTACAGACTTTTTTCATGTCTGTTGAGTTGTTTCGAGATGCACCCGTTTCATAGTCAAGACATTATACACAAAATCCCACAATACGCTTTCATTTTAGTAGTTGCACAAAAATATAAACCCAACGTGTTTCTAATCGCATGTGTCCTATCAACACGTTTGTTTCTGATTTTTGTGCAACTGCTATGGCAAAGGAATATAGTGGGATTTGTTAATTATCATTATTATTTATACTTAAAGCAAGCAGCTTAAGGCTTATATATGCTTAAATCTATTTGAACAAAAGTTAGTTGTGCGTGTATTTTAACTTTTCCCAAGTTATCGAAATTATTTGTTGAGACTAGTTCTTGTGGCAGCTTATTCCAACTATTAACAGCCCTAAAATGAAAGAAAGGAGAAATTAAAGCCAAAAAATTTTTTTCAAGTATTCATTTTTTCTGTTAACTTAAAGTCTGTTATTGTAATTAATGTCCTGCCGAAGAGATGGTTTTGTCTGAAAGCTGGTATACGTAGAAAATTTGGCAAGTGGTTATACACAAATCGGTAGTCACATAGCAAAAGTGATCATCAGTATTTTTTTCGGCTTTTGATTTTTCCACAGTCTTAATAAATACTTATGTGGCTTGATGTGTGTAAAGAAAGTGGACACTTAAACCAGCCAATGATAGGTCATAAGCCCTGTTAATGCCTAGACTCCCACATTCCCTTCTCAAAAATGTTTTCCCTCTCTGTTGCAACAAATTTAAATTTATTTTTTTATTTACAAAGGCAGTTTATTACATATTATTTGAGACATAAGTCCCAACTCCATGGGACTTAAAGTTCTGTGTTGAGTTGGGACGAGCAATTAGTAGACACAGACATACGAGTATATCATCACAAATGTTATATAGGATCAGAAACACAACAGTAATAATAGTAATAATAATAAAAACAAATATCAAATATGGCACACAATGTTTTAATATTGTTTTTAGTTTTTAATTTTTGTATTTCTAACGTACTCATTATATTGTTATATTTTATACTGTAAAAGGCACTTGTGCCGTACAATAAACAAATAAATGATAAATAATAAATAAATAATATCAATATGGTAAACAGTAAACTCAAACATTTGGAAAATCATCGTGGAGTCTGAGTCAAGTATAATTGATAAGATTAAGAAAGGGTCTCTGTGATGGTTTGGTCATGTAGGATGAATGAACGACGAAAGAATGGTAAAACAAGTATAAATGGCGAAAATGAATGGCAACGTGAGACGAGGACGACCAAGGAAGACGTGGCAAGATCAGATAAACCAAAATCTTAAGTCTGGTCATGTCAAAAGCAGACAGAACCAAAGAGCATGTATGACAAGATGTATGAATGTGGAAGAAGCTAGGAATGTATGCCAGGATAGTCGTGTGTGGCGGTCCATTCTCTCTGCCTACGGGGAAATGGCGTGATGGTAGTAGTAGTAGTAGTAATCAAGGAGTTTCCTACTCAAATCCCTCCCACTAAAGAAAAATCCAGTCATTAGTTCCTCTCTTGAAAATAGTTTTTGTCCTTGAGAGCTTAACACGCCTTCCCAAAATATTAAACTCGGTGCGATGAAATTGTGTATTGAAGTCTTGAAATTGAGTCTTATTTCAGCTATCCTAAACATTTTGAAAATTACAGATTGTCCTTTCTGCCATCTCACTAGCGCAATATTTACTAACATTTATTAACAGGTAATAATAAATACGATGCATGAAATGCCTTTATTAATTTATTTAACAGATTTACGGACAGTGTCAAATTTAAACAAATCATATAACGAAAAAAATAATATTATGGTAAAAAATAAAAGAAGTAAAACAACAAAGAAAAGCAAAGACAAGTTAATACATTAGACAGGCATTAGAATCCAAGTTAATTTTACAAATAAACAGTCAATTTATTGAGAATATTTCTTCAGTCTATTTGTAAAAAAACTCAATTTTCAATCGAAATAATTAAGATCTTGATTTTCATTTATAAATCTAATCATCCTAGGTAGAGGCGCATGGAAACCATAATTAGTCCTATGATGACCGAGGAACAGAAATGAATTATTTCTGAGTCTACGTGAAGTAACGTTGAGAGATATTTGTTGGAGAATAGTCAGGACATCAAATAAACTATAAAGTATCTTAAACATGCAAATTCAATTTGAATTTAACCGACGTTGTGAGAGACTGGATATATTCTGAAAAAGTTCCATGTCGGTATAGTTATAGTGATCTCTTGTGATTCCTAGTTTGTACGCAATTTTTCTAATAAATTTATGCTGAACTGATTCGATGCGATTTATATGAGTTACATATGAAGGAGACGATATTACGGAGGCGTATTTAAGAATGTCTTCCATATATATAGTATAGAAGAGTGATTGCAGATCAACTATTCCTGTTTAAACTAGTAAACAACGTCGTAGACTGTCCTTTACCTACAAGTTCTTTAGAATATATTGTACCCAACAGAACAAGACTCCATACTACATTTAATTAGCCAGTACCTAGGACTAACTTAGGGAAAAACGACTTTTTCTTTAGAGCATGTCATTATTATAATACTGTTCTCTTCGGTCACGCAAACATTTTTCATCTCTGCTATATGAAATATAAAAAAACTTCTTATAGACAGTACACCCGTTTAGTTTTACGATGTCAGTAATTATGTATGTACTCGTATGTTCATTATTATATTTTTGTACCTTCTACATTATTTTTATATAATCTTTTTCTTTTCTTATTCTTTCAATTTATCTTATTTCTATTTACTTTATTTTTATAACTGCAAAAATTCTATGTATTTTTATTTTATTTGCAACTTTTAAGTGCCTAACATTTCTCAATTGTTAAATTGCTTTTATTTTGATACCGATAAATGTACTTAATCAATAGCTTACACCACTGTGGAAAATATTTATTGACTGTTTTCACAATTTTCGTTCATATATATTCTTATTTTCTGTATGCAATATATGTGAAAACTGTTGTTTTTTTCCCAAATAAAGATAAATAACTCTTAATTATATGTAAATGACGAAATGCGTCGTATTTTTCGACAGCGATCTATTCGCTTTTTGAGAGTAAAAAAAGTGTACCGAAATATTCAGCTTCCGTATTACGAGCCCACGAGCATTCGACGCCGAAGTACCGAAAAGTGCACACAGGCAAATACACACGTCCGCACAGAACACATCCATACACTCACACTTGCGCAGTCAGTGTAAACAATGCTCGGACAATATTGTCTCTGTGTGAGTCGACATTAAAAAAGAAGACCACAGCTAACGGGACTCAGTGGGAAGTGTGTCAGCGGCCGGAAGGTCGTAAGCGCCGCGCCGCGAGCGCGCGCCCGGGCGCCGGAACGTCGCAAGCGCCGCGCCGCGCGCAGGCCAAAACCGACCTTGACCCCGCGGGGCGCGGAGCAAAAGCGACAGTGAATCGCCCGGCGGGGAAATCGGACGAGTTTTTTTCGCCACCGCGTTTTCGATTTCGGACTCCGCAGAGTATTGTTCGCATTAGTGGGTCAGTGTGCAAAGAAATTTAGAAAGAGTTATTTATTATTTTTTTTGCTTTTAATTTTGTGATTTATTGAAATTTTGACGTCTATTCAAATACTAGCCCTTCAATGCCCATTTTTTCTAATTATAATTTAGAGGATATTGTTTTTTTAGATAGGAAGGATAATTTATATATATATATATATATATATATATATATATACATATATTTATGTGTATGTAACGGTGTGTGTGTATGTATGTGTATGTAGATATGTGTATATATACATATATGTATATATGCATGTATATGTGTTTATATATGTGTATGTATGTGTGTATGTATATGTATGTTTATAAGGGTGCACACGTGTGTGTATGTATATGGAGATTAAAAATAAACATATATGTTAGTCTGCCTTAGCACGGGTCTTCTCCTACTAGGCATTACTTGATAATATTTATTAAAAAAATATTTTTAAAATATTTAAAAAAAAAAAAAACATATTTTTAAGTATGTTTTTTTATGCAAATACGGGGAATAATTTTTAAAAAATAAAATATTTTCAAATTTTAGTGTATTTGGACAATATGCTACATCCGGCATTAAAATGTTAAAAAATATAAAAATGTAAGAAAAACAAGATACAACGATTCTTATGAACATCTTTTTATATAATAATGAAAGTTGCGGAAACAATAATTAATTATAACTTCAAATCTCAAAAAAATTATATTATAAAATATCTCCTAGTCGAGGGTAAGTTTTAAAAACAAAGCATGTTACACCAGAGATGGAGAATATTTTAGAGAAAGAAATATGGAAGTGTAGGCAGGCTTACAAGGCTGAAGACCCGTCATTTCCGGTTTTAAAAAATAAAATATTAACCAATTCCCTAGGGAGGTAATCCAGCCTGTCTACTAACATTCGGACATACTCTAAACATCGTTGATTAAACAAACTGAAAAAGTTTTCAGGCGTTGCCTAGTAGGTGAAATGGTTCAATCGGATGAATCTCACTCACACGATAAAGGTTTCAGCTTTTTTACTTCACAAAACTGGACAAACGGACGTTAGGAAATGTATGTTTTTAAACATAGGCAGAATGGTAAATGTTACACAGTTTGTAAAGTGGCCACTTAGACCAGGCAATGACAGGTCATACGCTCTGTAAATGCCGAGACTTTCATATTCCCTTCTCAATAATATTTATCTTCTCTTTTGCAATAAATTTACAAACTAATTATTATTTTATATATTAAGTTCAGCCATTAAAAAATATTATTTGTTTCTTAATAGACTATTGACTAAGCCGTTTGAAAAAAATGTATGGTATTATCAGTGCTATGATTTATTTATTATTATGTATTTCTGAAATTACTTCGCGTGTGATGTCTCAAATTCTCATTAGCTTCTTCTCCATCATTACCTAACCTAACCTAAGTGAGATAAATCAATTGTACATAAATGCAATAAAACTGATCTGGTATATTATATATATAGTATGTAGTATATCATGGTAACCATGTTTACTGGAAAATAAATAAAACTATTTTTATTCATTATAAATTACCACCACCGTTTATATCTTCCTACAAAAAAATAATATACAATGTGTGCCCAGCGCCCAGCTCATTTTCAGCGAAACTAGCCAATTACTTCAGCTTATTTCTCCATACAAAAATTTTTACGTCTTTAACTTAGTCGCGTTTTTTTAGTACTAAAACAAGCTTGCAGATTACAAATATTATTTGAAGATTCTCTATTTGGAAACTAGTATTTCCAACATTATTTCCGAAGGACTTGAATTATAAAAAGAAAACTAATAATTTATTGTTTGGTTGGAAGAAATTTCCATTTGGCAATAAGCCCACCAATGTACAAATAACATTATGTACAAAAAGTTAAATAAATAAAAAAAATCTTTGGTATGATACCGTTGACATATTATGCATCACATTGGACATGTGGCGTTTGCAGTGGCCGTTTTTGGCATTTAAATATTATTACACATTTAAATATTATTCTGACGGAAATATCATTATAGTATTTTTAATAAACTTATGTACAAGTATTGTATCAAAATAGTAGGTATAGAATAAAGCTATGTATATCGCGTGGTTAATAATAATTGTTGTTTGAGTTGATTTTCGTAGAACCATAGAAAAAAACAATCATTTATAATTATGTATATTACTAAAATATTATGTACATATATGCAAGTACAAATTAATTAGCATTTTTTGTCGATTACCTATAAAATAAATCACGGCTCGCCACTGATGCGCAGTTTGTCCATGTATTAGATGGAGCCAACGCTTCCCTAAAAAATTGACTACTAGACAGTCAGTAACTATTTTGTTATATTATAAAATAAGCTGTACGTTAACTAATCTTTTCAGTATTACAAAAAATATTTTTCAATTAGTTTGTTGTCACTTGTAGTAATCTGGGGGGGGGGGGGGTTGATGTTCCTTCATTAATAACTTCTAAACAATGGCGACAAGCCCACACCCAACCCTTCACCTGCGCTGTTCTTTGCGGAGTGAAGTAAAATTCACTGCGATCTGTCTAATTCCGAAATGACTCGCCTACAATCTGTATTGAATGCCGCAGCGAGACTTATTTTCGGAATCTCCAAGTTCAGTCATACCACTCCACTACTTCGGGAACTACACTGGCTACGTTTTCCACAGAGGGTCGAATACAAACTCTGTTGGCTTATGTATAAGTCACTGCACAACTCTGCCCGGAACATCTAAGGGAACTATGCATTCCAGATGAACTAGCTGACAGGCGTCTCACGCTTAGATCAGCGCACTGAATTTAGTGAACGCGCATTTGCGGTCGCAGGCCCTATGGCATGGAATGCTCTCCCAGCAGAGGTGCGAGGCTTTGAAAGTGAAGTGATAAAAAAAAACTTAAAACCAACTTATTCTCTAAATCAATTTAAATAAATCCGCAGCAAGTGACAAAAAAATAAATTCTTTTTATTAAATTACAAATTTAAAAGCTCCTATTAAATTTATATAACAATATAATCACTATGCAAAGCGCCCTTGAGGTGTTATATTACGAAAATGGCGCTATATAAGTTATCCATAATAATAATTAATAATTACGTAAGTTGGTTGGTTCCTATGTGGCGGTCATTCAGTGCTAAATTCACAAGTCCGCGCACGCGCAAATTGAGATGATTAGTAGCACTGTGAAACCAATAAATGTTATTTTTCGTTTATTGTTTTAGCAGTAGGCACATATTTTACCATGTACCTAGCATCAGGTGATTGCTTCCCTAATCCAAAACCTCACCGCACGCCCCCGAGATACTCATACAAGCAAGATAGTAAATATTGTAATTGCTAAAGGTTTTCCATTGGGTTTTCGTGCGCGTCGAGTTTTCATTCTCTTTGGTCCAATACTGGTGACGCAAGGCGGACAATAAAAGATCCGGACTAGGAATTAAAAACATATTTACGCGTACACCCACCTTTACCTTACATAATTATAAAAACAAAATACAATTAAATGTTCAGTTTATTTTATTCGATAGAATATTATAATAATTTTAACTCCCGGTACTCCGGGGAGCGCTATAATCTCGACCATGTCTAATCCAAATCCAGACGATATGATTGATAATGTAAATTAATACATACTAATATTATAAATGCGAGAGTGTTTGTTTGTGTTCCCATCACGTCTCAACGGACAGGCCGATTGACATAATTTTTCGCATAGGAATAGCCGAAGACGCGAGAAGTAAAATAGGATACTTATTTTTCAATAAAAAAATTACAATGAATAAAACATATTCTATACCAACAATGAGCTACGTTATTTGAAAATTAGTCGGCGGTAAGGTTAATTGTCAAAAATAATCAATTTGAGATTAATTCTTTAAGTTTCTATAATTGATTTGCTTTATCTGATTTTGGATTACAACAGGATGGAGAATACCTTAAATAAGGGAATTTGGAAGTCTGGGCATTTACAGGGCTTATGACCTGTCTTTGGCTGGTTTAAGTGGCCACTTTACACTCTGTGTAACATTCACCCTTTTGCCTATGTTTGAACATCCATATTTCTTCAACTCTTCCATTTGTTGATTTTTTGAAGTTAAAAAGCTGAAACCTTTATTGTTGTGAAGAGATTCATCTGACTGAATTATTTCACATACTAGGCAACGCCTGAAAACAATTTTCCAATATTTGAAATTCTTTTTGGACCAGTTGGTTTCATTACAGCCAATGACAGGTCATAAGCCCTGTAAATGCCTAGACTTCCATATTCCCTTATTTAAGGTATTCTCCATCCCTGTTGTAATTTGTTATATATGTATATTTATATATATATATATATAGTTGGATAATTTATATAGTGCCATTTTTGTGAAAATCACCTCAAGGGCGCTGTACAATTAATAAATATCCTAGCACGTCTTGCCGCTACAGGGCGCATGGACGGTTAGGAGTCTAGTTCCTCGTTTTCAATTAAGATCAATTAAAAATTATAACAGATAGGAGCTAGATTACAGGACGTCTTGCAACTACAGAGCGCATAGATAGTTAGAAATTTAGCCCCCATTTACGCATTTTAAAAATTGACAAATAAATTTAGTGTATTAATGATATTTGAAAATAATAATATGTATAATAAAAAGGAGTATGATTACAACACGTCTTGCAGCTACTAAGCGCATAAACGATTGGAATTCTAGACCCCATTTACAAAATTTAGGTATTTTAAAAATGTATATGAAAGCTAGATAACATATCATCGTGCCTCAGTGCAATCAGTATTTTGTCTACAAACATTTGGACATACTCAAATATTGTTAACAATAATTATTTATAAATGAATTAATATCGCTAAGTTCGGCCCTTTTCCGAGTTGTGAAGTCACAAAGGTTGCACACAAAATATCGCGAAATAGTATGAAAAACGTACAAAAACGTAATGCCTGTCAACTTAATCCAGATAGGCGATTCGGGCACAGATATTGCCAAATTGTTTACCTATTTTTTTGCCTTCTTCGACATACGAAAAACTGTGTTTACTTCTGCTTCAGTAGACCGTTGATGGTCTTCAGACAGGGCAACGCTTGCGATATTATGGATAATTTATACAGCGCCATTTTCGTAATATATTACCTCAAGGGCGTTTTAAAAAGTGATTCCATAGATAAATAAATTAAGTTGAAGCTTTTAAATTGGTAATCTAATGTAAGCAAATTATTTTGTAACCCATGCTACGGATTTATTTATTTATTTATTTTTAATGAAACAAACAGTCAACAATGAGATGATAACATTAAAAAAAATACAGTTTAAAGACAGACCAGCAAAGTTTCTAAATAAGATTCATACATATTATTAAATTGTGTTATAACAAAAGGGTGTGTTTATCAGGGGCGAACCGTGTATAGAAGCGATTATGTGCAGCTTACCATTATATTTGACCAACCATAATTGTGTATTATTGTAACTTTATTTACTGAAAAACAAACAAATAATTAACATTTATTTTAAATCATTTCCACCGTTTGTATTTTTTTCCAAATATAAATATAATTTTAATAAAGTGCACCCAGCGCCTGCGATAAGCCAAGAAACTAGCCGATTATTCCAATAATGTTTTCTTAAGGACTATTTTTCTTTGAGATAGTACTTTTGACATAAGACCATAATTACTTTCATGCGTCATATTGCAGGACATATAGCGCTCCACGCGGCCGTTTTTAGCACTTTTAGTTACTAGAACATTCGACCAGTTGACATTTCAATTGAATACCTAATATCGACTGAATTCATAGTGGTATTTTTTATTTATTTTTAATGAACTAAATATTAAAGTAATTGATAATATATCTATATAATATAATATATTACGAAGTTACATCGTTTGGGTTGATTTCATGAATGAGAGTTGTTGTATCGCACAGAACCACTGAAAAATATTAATTTATAGTATATATTACTTCCATTATATTATGTACCTTCTATGTAGGTACAAATATTTGATATTTTTTTATAGCTTACCTGTAAATAAAATCATCATTCGCCACTGGTTTTTATGTGTATTTGTATGAGAGTAAGTGTAGATGTGTGTTTATGTGCATTAGTGTGGGAGTAAGTGTTCAGGTGTGTGTAAGTGTGAGCATCATTAAATAGTAATATAAATTAAGTTGGATCGTATCGCAGCCAGAATTAAGGAGTCTTAATTTTTTTTTAAGTAAATTAGGGGCATGTAAAATATATCTATAGATAAAAAAAAGCATTATAGTTAGAACAAGAACGATAAAGGAAAGAATGTTGTGCATAGTTAGTGCTACAGACTGGCAGATGGAACAAATACTATTTTTTTATCACGCGAAAGGGGACATTACGATTTATTTTAGAGAATAGGTTTTTTTTTAATGATTTATGTAAATAGCATAATTTAAGTACAGTGCGTAAAAAAAACATTTTGTTCGGCAGATTGGCTGTAACTACTAAGCGTTTTATTGTTTTTATAATCTAGGTATTTAAAAAATTTTCGTTAAACATTTTTAATCCTTTCTTTGTTTGTTATGTATTGTGGGCTCCACACAACGGATGCAAACTCCAAATTACTGCGTACAAAAATGTTGTATAAAGGTTTTAATGTATTTGGTTTTTTAAAAGGTTTGGAAATTCTTAAAATGAAGTCCAGCATTTGGATTTAGAAAACAAGTGGGTTTTAATTTTTTTCTGAATCATCACTTCACTCTCACAGCCTCGCATCTCTGCTGGGAAAGCATTCTATGCTAGGTAGGGTTGCCAACTTAATCCACCGAAAATCCGGGAGGTAATATTGAAAACAACTAAATTAAAATTTTAGTTAGTAGATAGGGATTAATGGATAAATGCAACATCTGTTTTATCCTTTCCCACATTCATTTTTACCAGAAAAGGCGGATGGAAAATACGGTTATGTGTGTGAAATAGAATCAGAAAATATACTTTTGTTTTATTATTATATTTGTCACATTGTATAATATTGTTAATAAATGTTTATTATTATTTTCCTGAAGAAGAAAATCGGGTGGAGATAAGTCCGCCTTGTTCTGTAGTAGTTGGTGCGTTCACCTATCATTCTCGATGTCGTGGATTCGATTCCTAGCAGGTTGGCCTGTTTAACCCAGGACTGGCACCAGAATCGTAACACTGATCACCTTACCTTACTTAGATTATTGAAATACGCTGAACTTTTACGCTCAGTTTACAAACGCAGTGCCCCTATGCACCACGGGGCGCACGGAAAGGGGAATGATGATTATGATGATGATATTCATGGTAATGATACTTAGATTCCGGAATAGATTCAGAGTGATTTTATCTGCATGTTGGGAATCGGTAGATTAAGAAAAATATAAGCTTATTCCCGAGAGGATCCCGGAAATACGGGATGGCAACCCTAGTCATTGGGCCTGCAACCGCAAATGCGCGTTTACTAAATTTAGTGCGCTGTTTGCGTAGAGGTATAATAACTTTTTCCCTCGCCGTAGACGTAACTGATCTAAGCGTAATACGCCTGTCAGCTAGTTCATCTGAAATGCATAGTTACCTTAGATATTCCAGAGAAGAGTTGTGCAGTGATTTATACATAAGCCAACAGAGTTTGTATTCCACCCTCTGTGGAAAACGTAGCCCGTGTTATTCCCGAAGTAGTGGAGTGATATGACTGAACTTAGAGATTCCAAAAATAAGTCTCTCTGCATATAATTCATAAGTACTCACAGTAAAGACAAGTAGACAAATAAAATTAAATGAATTAAAATTTTTGTAATAATTAAAATAATTAAAGGGATAAATAAAAAAATATATGATAACATTTAACTAATAATGTCATACGTATGAAACTAGGAATGAAAAAAAAGATAGGATTACTAATGAGGAGAAAATCAGCATAGATTGTTTAATATTCCGATATACAGGACCAACCTGCCGATAGTTTTTTTAATTTTTTTTATTGAAATAAACGGCACTTAGTGCCTTTTACATATTAGTTACAAAGACAATTAAATATACATACATGTCAGCATAATTATAAGTAATACAGAGCATTTAAAATAATATTATTAATTAACAAATTAAGGAAGTCTAAAAAAGATAAACTATTTAAAAAATAAAATATTACCAGTCATAGAATTATCGATAAAAAAATATAATTTGATATTAAAAATACTTAACGTTATGCCCGTTGGAAAGGCTATGAACAATATTGCTCTGGATGTAAATCTATTTCATGTATGCGAAGGGGTTTTCCGGTTATTTTGACAAAAGTCTCTTTGTGTATTTTTTGTCTTTTTATAATATGTACGTCTTGAATTTTAGTTTTTAATGTGTATGTTATTGTAAATAAATTCATTGAATTTAATTGAATAGTATAAAAACATTTTTTTTAAATTTAAATGAAAAATAATTACGTAAAGGTCAAAAGTTAGATAGATTGGAAATTTTAGAAATAAATAGGATAAAAAATAATAGCGATAGAATTTTAATAAATCTGCATATGGAATTAAAAAACTCTCCCTTAGTTGGACCCTATATATTGTAATAAAACAATAAATGTTTTTCATATAATATAATCTTCCCTTAAAGTACACCTCAATAATTTGTCTCACTCTGTTCCATTGAAATATTGCGTATTATGTATTTTTCAACTTATTTTTAAATGTACCTACACTTAAGATAATATTAAGTTTTATAAATATTATCAACGTTGATAAATCCACCTGGTCCATGAAGAAGTATAGAAATTGAAAAAATAAAATTTCCACGCGTTGCCTAGTATGTAGGTGAAATAATTCAATTAGATGAATCTCACCCGCATAAATAAAAGTTTCAGCTCTTTAACTTCACAAATATCAACAGATAAAAGAATTGAAGAAATATAGATGTTCAAATATGGGCAGAATGGTGAATGTTACACAGTGTGTAAAGAGGCCACTTAAACCAGCCAATGACAGGTCATAAGCCCTATAGATGCCTAGACTTCTATATTACCTTCTCTTAAATGTTCTTCATCTCTGTTGTAATATGTTAATATAAATTATGCTTACACTGTATAATATTCACCAGTCTGAAGATGCCCAGAGCTTTGGTAAGGTGCCAAGATTCGCCCCCATATAGAAGTACTGGCAATAATCGGCATTTTGTTTTGACTGAGTATAGACTAGAGTTCCAGACAACACGCATCATGTTAAAAGTTGCTCCAGCAATTCCTAGGCGGGTTGCGAGCTCTTTGAGTATGCGTGCATTCTCATTTCCTCTTAAGTATTAAAGCTGTCAACTTCCTCGATCCTCAGTCCATTATTATAGAGAGGCTGATCAGGGTCAGGACGGGGTTTGTTGCACATTATCTGAGTATTTTTGGTATTAATATTTTGACCCAGACGAGTTAAGTTTTCCTAGACGTTATTATTTTTTGTTGCAGTGTTTGGTTTGTGGAATAACATTTTAAATACATCATAAATAAAACACTTTATTTACATTTACCACACACGACTTTAATATTATATCATTTATTTTTATTTAACAAATTTACGGACAATGTTCAATTTAAACTAATTATATAACGAAAAACAATAGTAATAGAGTAACAAATAATAGAAGTTTACATTAAACAGGCATTATGGAATCCTGGTTAATTCTACAAATATACAGTCAATTTATTGGGAATATTTCTTCAGCCTATTTGTAAAAAGCTCAATTTATAATCAAAATAATTAAGATCTTGATTTTTATTTACAAATCTAATCATTCTGGGTAGAGGCGCATGGAAACCATAATTAGTCTTATGATTACCGAGCAACAGAATTTCATTATTTCTGAGTCTACGTGAAGGAACGTTAAGAGATATTTGTTGGAGAATAGTCCGAACATCAAAAAAACTATTAATTATTTTAAACATACAAATTAAATCTGCATTAAATCTAGGTGGTAAGAAACTGGATATTTTCAGGAAAAGTTCCATGTCGGTATGGTTATAGTGATCTCTTGTGATTCCTAGTTTGTACGCAATTTTTCTTTTAAATTTATGATGATTCAATGCGATTTATATGAGTAACATATGAAGGAGATGACATTACGGAGGCGTATTCAAGAATGGGACGAACCAATGAATGAGCAGTAAAGTGTTTTTAGAGTTAATATGTTTTCAAAATCGGATGTAGCTATATTAGTAATAACACAGCTAGATTCAGATATTTAGAATACCCATCATCAGGTGTAATTATCAGTTGATTTTTACACCTGAAAATAGTTGTGTTATTACAAATAATATTAAACTCTAGTAAGTGTGGTATATATGTCGCCAACAAATAGTTAAATCAACCTCTTAATTAGACAGCTAAGCTGTTTAATAAATTCCGGCAGTCAATTTAATATGCACAGACGCCTAGCCAAAATATTGGAAGCAACTTTTAACGAGAGAGCAGGCGCCAGTCCAAGGACAATTAATTATTGCAGTTCCAACAACCTTCAAAATCAAAATTTCACCTCCGCGCGTCCGATTCTACAAATAAATCTAAACGTATCAAGATTTATTCATCCTTTAAAATCTCCGTCTCTGTTGAGTGAACTTTTGACTAAAAGTAACGGCATCTCTTGTAAATGCACGGAATAATAACATTCTTTTTGTAACCCTCCCTAAGTTGGAGAGCAGCGCGCATGCGCAGTTACGGACATTACTGCTCGTCACACGACAGCGCGCACGCGTTGTGCATGATTGTAAAAAACGGCGATTCGTACAACCGGTTATTTCAATCGAATAATTCGATTCTTTTTGTAACCGAATAATTATTTATGAAAGTTGGAAGGTCGATAGGCCCTCAAAAAAGTATTGTAGGGTAGAGTGAGGTATATTGAACATAGAGGCGTGTTGCACCACCTTAATATCTCTGGAACCCATCACTGTATGAACTGTAGTGAATGGGAAAGGAAACACGACATCGCGCACCACCAACCAGTTCACAAGTGATGTTCAAAGCAAAAGCTTTAGAGAATTGTATGTTTCTGTGGCTATGTGGCTCTGTTTTTGTGCTGCAAAGGAGAGCCGTTCGAGCAATTTACAATGTAAGTCCCCGAGAATCGCTTAAAGATATGTTTAAAAATATATGTTTTGACAGTCACGTGTCAATATATCTATGAAAACTTAATGAACCTACATAAAAATGTTATCGATTTTAGAAAAAACAGAGATTTCCATAGGTTCAACAATAAAAATAAAAATGTGCTAGTTGTGCCCACTACAGACTAAAAAAATCAATCATTCTTTTGCCTTAAACTGCATTCAATTCTACAATAAGGTTCCTTTAAAAATTCAGGCTTTGCCAACAAAAAAGGATTTAATTGACTTATAACTGATTTTTATTTTATGGTAATATTTTTTTTTTTTTAGATTATAAGAGATTCGACGAATCCTATATAAAGAATATTAATATGTAAAAGCATTAAAAAGTAAGGTTTTGTAAGTATGCTAATTAATAATATTTAATCTTAAGAGGAAACATAGTCTGGCGTTTCTTCACACAAACGGATTCTCGTACTTTCTCCCTGGATTATGGCACTAGAACAGTTATTTATTAATTTTTCTATTTTAGCTAGGCACAAAAGGCCAGAAATGTAGTGTTGGGGAGGCATCTGCAAGACGGTGACAGAAAAAAAAAATTTGAAATATCTATTCATCGAAATTCCCCGTCACGCATATTCTAGTAATTTATGTAATCCGAAAAACAAAAATAATAATGTATATGTGCATGATCAATTTGAACTAAATACCAACTAAAACTATACTTTTGATCGTGTTCATTTAATTTATAGTTTATAAGAGTATGTACTAAAATCTAACAGCAATGCATTCCCGGGTTCAGTTAGTTAATTATACACTCCAAAAATATTAAATATCTTGGGCTTGAAATAGAACTTAATATAGAGCGCTCATATTAATAACGCGTCCAATAGTCTAATAAAACTCACCTATTTATTCAAACTATTAAAAACATCATTAGTATGACCAAATTCAACAAATACTTGAAGACACACGTGGCATGTAGATAAAACTAGGTCTGTATGCAAAGACAGAGTGATATGGCGCTCTATCCTCTCTGCCTACCCCTACGGGGACACGGCCAAGTCGTTTGTTTGTTTGTCTAAAGTCGGCCTAGTGGTGTAATGGTCAGCGCGTTTGCCTACCATGCTAGAGGTTTCGTGTTCGTTTCCCGACATGGTTTACACTTGAATATTTCAAAGTCCCTGGACTGGTACCTGAAGCGTAAGACTGATCATCTTACCTTCATGTAACAAAAAATGATTAAGATACGCTGCAATTGAAGTAATAATAAGGTTTAAAAAAAAAAAAAAAATTTATATAAGCAAAGAATTATGATTATTAATTATAATTTAAGAAAAAAATATAATTAGTTAAATTTTCTGGAAGGGTTTAAAATATGCATATTTTAAGTAAAAACGGCACTAATGACGTTTTATCGCCAAACTTGCTGACAATGTTTATAAGAAGCGCAGTCGGCGGTCATAATGCTTGACGTCAAAATGACGTGATACCAAATGCGAGCCGTTTTAGATACGCTCATTTTTAAACCCGAAAATTAAAAATAAAAATAAAATCTTTTGAATTCATTGTAGAATCCAAAACATCTGCTTTACAACCATATCGTTTTTTTACGTTATTCCCGACTTGTGAAAATACCCGATTGAAATATTAAGGTGCGGAAAGGGATTTTTTTTATTTATTTATTTATTTAAACGCCTTTGAGGCTTTGACATGTTTTGACATACATATTTACAAATAAAGATAAGCATGTATTTTACAAAGAAGTAGCAAAAAAATTATTTATATAAATCTTAGAAGAAAAAGAAAAATATCAAAAATATCATCTTTACATATTAGTATAAAAGTGGAAAGAACAGAAGTGCATTCTTAAATATGAAGACAGAAATGCATTCTACACAAAGAAAGGAGCAAAAACTAAAAATGAATTAAGAAGAGAAAGAAAAATAAAAATAAAATAAAAGTAAATAAAAATCATTACATATTAGTAGAATATATATGGGGATACATAATAATACCTACATATATGGCAGTGGAGAACAGGAGTACATTTTTTCGTATAGGTTGTATTAAAATAATCTTAGAATTAAAAGAAGTTAGAAAAATACTTATTTAGAATCTATATACAAGTCAATAAACAGTAAACGATTGAAATCAACATAGTATTATTTAGGTATTACAATTTGAAGATCGTAAATTGATACACTGTCTTTTAAGATTCAAAACTGTTATATTAAATATATCTACGTCATTTGCGTATTCATTTGCATTTGCGTATTCATATACATTTACATAGAACAGTTTATTAAGTCGGGTAACCTGGCCCGGAACTCGCAAGTTAACTAGTTGTAACAGTTCGGAACAATCGAATAGTGAATTAAATATTTTAAATAAAAATAACAAATCATTCCGTTTTCTTATATTTTCTAATGTTTGTACTTTTATTCGAATTATGCGTGATGCTAATTAAAATATTCGATTATTTTCACCGGTCGATTACGCCCATCACTCGTGATAATATCCGTGCACAGTGTATAGGTAATGAACTCTGGGGACTCTTCTGTACTGCGTTGTGTACTTGCCCAAAGACAAGTTAACCGTGGTCATACTCCGCTGACCCGCGTCCCTCGGGTACTGTTATGAGTAACAGGTTCTTTTGAACAATGCATTGAGGAATTATCATTTTTCAACTCCGAATAGTGCATATTGAATGGGCTTGAAGGTGAAGTGCGTCAAGGCTGTTTTTTTACGGAAATATTGGTCAATTTGTCTTCAGGTTACGCATTACTGCAGAAAATTGATAAAAATAATAAGTAGGACTCATTTGCATTTTCAAAATCATACAGCTTTAAAAAAAATTCATAACCTTTATTCACTTACATACATAATATAGTATACATATCTACCACCAGGGCCTCGATTAAAATGGGATTCTCAAAGCACTCTCTTAGTACCCATCCACAATTTCTCTTTCTTCTCTAACTCATATAGTGTCCATGCGGCTCGACTGTGAAATCATCTCCCATCCACCATCAAAGATGTTGCTACATTATCTCTGTTAAAATCACGTCTGAAGAGACATCTTCTTTCTCTTCCTTAATCTCTCCTCCTTTCCTTTGTCCTCTTTTTTCCTTTTTCCCATTGAGTAATAGTTTCGATTTAAGGTTTTTTATAAACAAATACTTTTATTTATATTTTTATATATCTTTAGCGTTTTAATCTTCTTTTCTATCGAATATGTTCTGTAACTTGAATTATAAAAATAAAACTTTTTTTTTATTGGTTGGTTAAAAGAAATTGCCATTTGGCAATAAGCCCGCCAATGTACAAATAACATTATGTATAAAAAGTTAAATGAAAAAAAAAAAAGGAAAAAATTTATCTTCAGTTTTAACTCCAAAGTAAGATTAAGTTTTCTGTATAAAAAATAAAGTATGTTTACGATATTTTTTTCTATACATGTTCAATTACTAGCCTCCGTGGTGTAGTGGTCAAGACACTTGACTCACATACGGAATGTTCCGGGTTCGATTCTCGGTGAGAACACAAAAAAATCAATGTGATTTTTCTCAAGCCTTGGTGTTCTGCGATGTAATTCACCACTGTAATTGAGCCTCCTGGCCTGTTATGGTGCAAAAAAAATAAAAAAATTACCAGTTACAGACGAAAATATATTGAATTTTCATACAAATATATACTATTTAGAACATAAATATCGATATTAGTTTATACCGTCTCAATTTATACCGATAAAGACAACCGTTCATAATCGCGGCCCTTAAACTGCTTTATAAAATTCCCAACAATAAGTTTGAATCGCCGGAATTAATCACTCGACTCCCACACAGTATCCTTTCTGAGCTTTTCTATTAATTTATTTCATTTTTAAACGTGTGCTGTATAGAATAAACGCTTTACTAAAAAAATGTGATTATTTTTCAAAGTGATTATTTTTTGTAAATTTTTTGACAGAATTTCTGTCGTCCTTGCGCTTTGTAGCTGTAAGACGATTGGTAATCTTGTTTCAAATGTAGAAGTATAGGCAGGCTTACGAGTACAAAGCTTAAGACACGTCATAGGCTGTTTTTTTTTTTTTAATAAAGAAGAGGAGGAAATCCAGCCTGTCTTCAAACATTTGGGCATGCTCAAAACATTGCTGATTAAACTAACTGGTAAAAGATGTGTTTAAATTCAAAAATTGTTTTCAGGCGTTGCCTAGTAGGTGAAATGGTTCAACCGAAAGAATCTCACCCACATAATAAAGGTTTCAGCTCTTTTACTTCACAAAAGTCAACAGACGGAGTTGAAGGAATGTGTATGTTCAAATATAGGCAAAAATGGTTTATTTTACGCAGTCTGAAAAGTGGCCATTTAAACCAGCCAATGCCATGTAAATGCTTTGACTTCCATATTCCCTTCTCTAAAACGTTCTCCATCCCTGTTGTAATTATTAAATTATTTATTGTTTCGACACGTGGAATATCATTTTTAATATAAAATAAATAAAACACTTGTTATTTTTATGCCACATGCAAGTTCATTAATATGCACATTGTCACATTACTTACGTGAATAAAAATACATATATTGTTTTTATTTTACAGAAACATACAGTCAACAATGATCAAATTACATAATAAAGATATGGTTTAAAGATAGACCAGCGAAATTTCTAAATAAAAATAATAAATAAATTATGGTAGATTTTTAAATCTGTGCGTCTGTACGTGTGTATTAAAATTATTTTATGTAAAAGTATTTTCTATATACACATATAAATATATATATATTATGTTTAACTTTTAAACTTCCGATATAACAGAATGGAACATAACAAAGCATAACAGCTATTGTTGAATGGACGCAATAAGTCCGTAAATAAATAAATATCTATTTGAACATTCTTCTCTGTGCGCGGCTAAAAGATTACTAATATTATATTTTCGTTTGTTCCAGGCGCATCCCCAGCCCCCGCCGGCGGGAGGCCCCACTGTCCTGCTCCTGACGGCCGCCCGCGCCCCCCAGGAGGATGAAGTATCGCGCCACCGCCAACATGTCCGTGCTGCCCAGCGGCTCCCCCGCTGACTCCGCCGAGGTGGACACCCTGCTGCAGTGCTGGCAGGGCCTCGCGCCCAAGGGGCCCCCGTCCCCCAGCCCGCCCGCCTCACCCTCCCCGCACGACGTGCTGGACCATCTCATCCTGGCCTCGCAGCTGCCCAGCTCCAGCCTGGCGGAGCTCAAGCCGCTGCCGCCCTTCACGGGCTACACGGGCCACCTGTCCATCAACGGCATCTCGGGGCACCACTACCACGCCATCGCCCAGCGCCTGCCCGAGGAGAACAACAACTTCCCTTCCCAGAGCGGCTACGGCGAGCAGAATATCGTGTCGAGCTCCACGTGCGCCGCCGACTCCGCCGTGGAGGAGTCCAAGTACCAAGTGAATTCGGACAGTGACTCCAAAATGTTCTCCTCCACCGCGGAAAACACAGACTCGAAACTGTTCTTGAACGTCAGTGCGGACTCTTGTGCCAACGTCCACGCGGACTCCCCTGCCAGTAAAATGTACGGAATCAACCCGGACAGTTGCGCGGAACTCAACTCTAATTCCGTCACGACGAAATCCGAAATATACGACATATCTTCCATAGAAGATATAGCGGCCATAATCGGCTCCGCTATAGCCGACACGACGGTACCCTCGCAAGTCGAAGACCCGGAGCAGAGTGGCTCGAGAGACAGCTGGATGGATCTAGACGCGTGGTTCGAAGGAACTTGCAACCAACAAGATACGAAAATCATCATTTCACCTGACAATCTTTCGGAATTCGTTCTCCCGCACTCGCCACAACCTGCCCACCAGGATTACTTTTCGAAGTCTGAATACTCGAGTAAACTCAATCAAGAGTTTCAGACCAAAAGTCAAGAGTATATACAGAGAAGTCTAAGCCATGGTGGATCCACGTTACAGAGCTTGCTCACTCACGGCTATATGCCGCTACTGCAAAACAGATTACAAAATGGACCGCCAGTAAAACAAGAGGTACCGAGCTCTACCAGCTATGGTATGGACATCATTTCGACATCGAGTCCCCCCGGAAACGTAGTGTCTACCACGGATAATATATTACTAAATGGAAGATACATGCAGCATCATTATGCGATAGGATTGAAACCTGATGGCTTATGTAGTCCGGATCACATGTTGGGCAATTACCCACACACGACAACGACGACTCCGATGTCTAATAAAAGTAAACGAAGCAGAGCTCAAAAGAAGCAACAACAGTCGTCCGTCACCCACAGTATAGCCTTTCAGAGCGCTGCAGATTTAAGCGGTCTTCTAGGCAAGGAGAAGCCAGTACACAGATGCAACATTTGTAATAGAGGTTTCCTTAACAAATCCAACATCAAGGTTCACCTGCGCACCCATACGGGAGAGAAACCGTTTCGGTGCGACGTTTGTTCCAAGGCCTTCAGACAGAAAGCTCATCTCATAAAGCATCAACAGATCCACAAGAGAATAGGCAGAGACTAGAAGACGAGAGACTGGATAAGTCTCCCCGATGTCTGCTGGCGACAAGTGTAATCTGCGGAAAACCATCGTACGATCTGTAAAACTAATATTTGGCTGCAAAAATAGCCTCTCCAGCTATTGACAGAGGGTAACCGCTGCTGGTGTTGAAAGATCTCAAATCATCGTACATGACATCTATCTATTTCTCCTTTCTCTTCGTCTTTCGGCACCTTCGGGCTGGAACCATCTAGATTAGTTGTGGCGGTTGAGTCTCCTCAGAGGATAGTCAGGAGGTGATAGCAGGTGGAACTCGAGGCTTGTCTTCAGTTTCCGCACTTTACCTGTCGCACTGCACGTGCTATTGTTAAAGGTACCTCAGAATATTGTTAGCAGGTTGGTTGGTCAGGAATACTTTTGAAAGTTGTTGTTGCTATATATGTTAAATGTTAATCTAAATTAATAAAAGCATTATATATATCCTATGGAAAAGTGCAATGTTATTTAGTTTGTAATAATTGTAACTTAATTTTACAATATTCGGTGCATCCCTGTATGTATAAAAACGTAATTTAATCAGTTTGTAAGAATTTATGTAAGCCTAATTGATTACCTACCTATTTATTTATGTTTGTACGATATGTATAATATTCAAATCAATAATATTTAAATTTTGTAATGTTTTTCTACTTTTTTAGTTGTTATTTTATTAATCGGTTACTATATCAATTCTTAATAAGTTTAAAACAAAGGGTTGATTTTTTTAATAATTTATTAATGTGTATTGCTTACAATAGTATTTAAAAAACATTTTAAATCGAAATTTTAAGACTAATAATTTTTTAATATTTTAGAAAAAAGCGTTTCCAAATGCACAAAACTCATCAAATTTGACACTTTTAAGCTAATTCCTAGTGAATCGAATCGAATCGTATCCATAATAGTTGTACAGTACTTTGTTGTAAAAAAATATCGAACAAATAGTCGAATTAAAATGACTATGTCCATAAAAAATAAACAGAACAATTTAATTATTTACTTAAGTCAAAATTTTCTCTTTTTTTGCTGAATTGTTACAAGCCCTGAGAGTTTTTGCTTTTCAAGTTTTTTTTTATAAAATGTATGTTTAAAAAAATTTACTAAACTTCCTATTCATAATTTTGCGATTAATTTAATATACTTCGCACGCAACAACGCGTGGCAATTTAAGATCTCAAAACATATTTCATCAAGTCTCTTGTTATTACACCCTGTATAAATCTATATGCAGGGTTGTCAAAAGGTGATAAAACAATGTACCTTTTATATCATGTGTAAATATCATTTTTATAAGCTTCAATTAGGGCAAATTAAAATAGCACTTAGTTAAGAAAAAAATCATTAATTAAAACTAAGTTAGGTACTGCTTGTAGATTTTTAAATTGTTAACATTAAATATTTTTTACACACATTAACTTGATTTTGAAGAATAATTTACCTAAAATATCTTATTTTTGTTCATATTAAATAATCTGGTTTTCTTCCAAATTTTCCTTCATAGTTTTAGCGTGTAAGTGTTTTGAAAATCGATTTCAATGTATAAAAAAAAATATCTTTAATTATTTATTTCGATTGTACATACAATACATGATAAAATATTTATTAGTTTGAAACATAATGATGGCAACCATTTTGAGTATAATTTCAATTGAATACAATTGGTTGAAGTCAAAATTAACTTTCGATCATTGTTATAATTAATATTATGTAAGAAAGAAATATATTTTTTAATAAAAATACTTTTTTTTCTGACTCGTTATTCTGTTAAAAAGTTATTCTGACAGTATTTTTTCTCCTATATTCAAATATGATATTGGTGTTTCCCCATCACACGAGGTTTCCAAGAAACGGGCATTTATAATTTCAAACGTTTTCCTACTTTCTGCATTCCTAACTGCTCGATATTCAAACAATCAGACTTTCTGTGATTAACATTTTTGAATGCTTACCAAGCTCGTACGCAATCTCCAATGGTTTCTATAATTGTCATATTTATGGACCTACAAATATTACCTATTTAATTTTCGCATCACTAAGTTTAAGAAAATTCTGTTTGAGGTACATAAAGCCAGGGATATTGTTCAAGGCTTTTACGAAATTCTGTGGGTGATGAAAAAAATTCCGAATACATATTTGAAAACAGGACAGCAAACTTCATAAAATGCACCTATGGGTATTCGCGTGACAAAAATCATGTTGACCAATGTAATCTAAAAAAGATCTAAACATTTTTTTTTATGATTTTTAAAAAAGTCTAGGTTTAACCTTAAAAAAAACCTTTAAAAAAATCATACTTTAATCCAATTTTACACTAAAACAAAAATTAAATCATAAAAAAGTTCTAACATTTAAAAAACATTTTTTTTTTACTATTTCTTTGTAAATTGAATAATTGAATATAAATTACTTAAATACACAATCAATTTGTTTTTCTTGTCTCTAGACAAAATGTTTTATTTCAAAGAAAAACAAGACTTTTAAAAATATTTCTGGGACTAAATGTTACTTTCGTAAAACAGCCATAGCATTTTTTTATTTTCTGGAACATAATTTAACAAATGTGCAATAAAAACATATTGGTTTTTTTCTATGTATATTTGTGATTGTTATTAAAAGGAAAAAAATCCTAATATAAAAAAAATATTTCACCTCAAACAAACGGATGGAAAATGTCCTTTTTAAAATACGGTCATATTTGGTCCTCAAGTTGAATAAAAAATGTACTTTAGATTTGTAGTCATCTTTTTTATTTGAAGAAAAATTAATTGCAACACAACTGAGAAAAATGAAATTTTGCACTGCTGTAATATTTGAGTTTTATTTATTTTCGCTTCTCTACGTTGAATAACGTCATGATAAATTTTATCAGAAAAAAACATATTTGGAAAGTATCCATAATGGTAACTTTGCCCACTTAGCACAAATTTGTAAAAAGGTTTTATTTGATTAGCCAATGTCTAAAAGTGAATATTTTTCTGTTAAACAATAATTTAATTACACCATGCTACATGTTCACACAAATAAATCTCTAAATTTTTTTTATAAACGTCTCTCAAAGTAACTTTGCACACTCAGCACAAATTTGTTAATTGTTTTTGTTGGGTTTTTCATGTTGAATACTTAATCATTTTCGGCGAACAGTGATCGTATGGTATTAGAATTATTGTAAACTGTATTAAATATTTCAATAACACGTAACTTTAGTTTTTGTACAAAATCTGTCTATTTTAAACACGTACATATATTAAATGATAAGATTTTGTAAATTTCTCAAAATATGCTTAAGATTAAATTGTAAGAGTTTTGTACTTGATATTTTTTGTTATTCATTATTATTATTGTTTTTGCATCGTTAAAATCAATGTTAATTAAGAACGTATGAATTAATTTATTTATTTTTATTTTATTTTACTTTCATATCCCCGATTAAGAAAACGGTTGTAAAAATATCTGAATAATTGCAATGTATTTTTACAATTTGTTCTCATTGATTAATTTACATAATGTATTAAAATATTTATTGTAGAAGAGTTAAGACGTCACGAAGATCTAATCAATTTATTAATAATATCGATTTTTAAAATATTTTTATTGCGTGTAAAATTTGTACAATAAAAATGCATAAAACTGTTTTATGTAAGATTTATTTAAACCATCTTTTATTTACAAAATGAAAACCCTCTTATCTGAATCTTAAAAACACAGCAAGTTTTTTTTTGGTGCTTTAAAATATAGTTATTTGTCAAGGGATTTAAATGTTTTTAATTTGTTTATTTTTTAAGTTTGCGAGACTTTTCCCTTTTCTGTTGTCGCAGATCAATAATTGATCATACCTTTGGGGGGTAACTAACATTCAGGTAAGAGTTAAAATAATTGATGAGGAGGACCCGAAAATTATATAGAAATGTACCCAATATCTCTGGAAGAATGTAGATGGGAAAAATCGCCACGGGAAGCTAAAATACAATTCAATGGCGCGGAAAATTTTAGAAAGGTAACTTATAAAGTCTCTATCTTTTCAGTATTTCGAACCCATTCAAATAATAAAAAAAGGGGTGGGCCTCAATCCTTATAAAACTCGAGAGTCCACTTCATGCCATTTTGAAGTTAAAAATGAAAAAAATATCGCAATAAGATATTTTATACGTGAATAAAACTAAATAGGACTAAATAAGTCTACTTTTGTGGTAAAAATGTGTTTTCCAAGTCGAAATAAAAATCTGTAGTCCTCTTTGTTTTAATGCAAAAAAACATAAGTTGTCTCAGATGAACTATTTAAATTTGTATTATTTTACATTGAAATTCGGTTCGCACAATCACAAAAACTTGTTCTCTAAACCTTTCATACAATGAATTTTAAGATCCCGATATTTATTTATATTATTTTTAACGTGAATCATTAAAATTTATCCATAAATTGGTTACTGATGTCATTGTGGACAAATAACTAAAATTATCCAAAAAATAGTAACAGACGCGGACACAATACGGGAATATCAGAACAACAATCAACACTCTTAAATGAGACAGGGACAATCAAGGCTAATAAACCAGTAGCTCATAACAAAAAACTATCGACAATGAACAATAATGAACATGCTTAAGCTATTACAGTCATAAGTCAACACGTGTGTAATCTCTAAGTCAACGCTCGTGTCAGTTTGTTTTTTATAAAATAAATAAATAAAATAATACAATTTATTGCATTAGCAAAATAGTAAGAAGTATCTAATACAAAACAGTGAAAATTACATTACACTTACTATGGCGACTGCTTTTCTTAACATTTTGCTTGCTAACCGTCGGCTAAATGCAATAAATAATATGATAAATAATAAATAAACAAAAATAGCAGTTATGGAATATTTTCCATATTTACACCGATGAGATTCAAATATGTGATCGCGCAGCAGGATTATACGCCGCGAAACGTAAATATTTTGACATTTAATATTAGGTGTTCACGGATGTTGCATTGTAATCGCGAATACGATGAACAACCATGGCGAGAAATCGCTATCACGTCGCTTATTAGCACGTCAATAGTTATTTGTGATGGAGCCTCAGGGACTCAAATAATACAATGAACTATCGCACCAAATTGAAAAAAAGGTCCAGACAACGTTTACAAAAGGTGTTAAAAATATTATCACTAACAATAGAGTAATAATCTCAAAGAAAAAATGTTTTGTAAAATGAATGTAAGAGTTTTTTAATGATTTTAAAAATATATTATACGGACAACAAATTATTACGTGACATACTGTAATACTAAATATTTATTAGATTTTTAAAGTGCTTTATTTGACAGATAAGACCCACCTGATGGTCGCGACCCCCAGATTAAGAAACGATTATTTTAGCTTCATACCTATTCAACAATAGCGTGAGCATATTGTGACACTTAGGATTTTGGATTAGAAAATGTTCGCACGCTTTTTATTCCAAGTGCAGATCCCATAATGTCAACTTTCTTTGACCTTACTTCACACCACTTAAGAATCGGTTGTTTTAATAATAGTGTGTGCATTTTTTGCACTACATCAGTTAGCCTCTCATCTATTGCGTACAGTCCATCAAAATGATCATATTTTTTGTTTTGTTTTGAACTGCGATCTACGGCAAATGTGGGATAAAACTATGTACGATAGGGGTACAAATGTCAAAATCCGTGCATTTTGTAGGGCTGAGAAGCATTGTCGAATAAATCAAGAAAAGAGTTCTGCGTTGGTCTGGATACGTAGAGGGAATGGACGTCGAAAAAACGGATAAAAATGTTTTGGACGCAAGTGTAAATTAATGCAAAAAAAAGACAAAGATAGACATTGATTATATCAAATTCAACAAATAATTTAGAAAGACATGTCAAAAGTCAGAATAATCGTCGTGTGTGCTCGAGAAGATATAAATATTAATGTTATAATCTAGGTCTGAATGCAAATACATTCTAATGTGGCGTTCAATCGTTTCGGTTGTTTGTGTATGAATATATATAAATATATAATATATTAAAGTACTTATATTTATGTATTTCTGTGTCCACGCGGATCATCCGTGCCTATTGTGCGTGAGGTCTAAAGTTTGATTCCTGGCAAGTCAGACGTGAAAAAGTACTTTTGAATATTGTTATATTTCATTATGCCTAAAAGGGGGCCTGAAGTGTAAGACCGATAACCTTACACCTTCCATGTATTTTTTTTCATTTAGATATGCTGCTAATAATAATAATAATTGTATTTATTTGGCATTTAAAAATTACGTCTACTTGATCACAAAATAATATAATATACAATACATATATTCACTAACAATATTTTGAGTTTGTCCAAATTTTTGCATACAAGGACTGGATTCAACTCCCTGTAGATGCCTAGACTTATATATTACCTTATTTAAAATATTCTTCATCTCTGTGGTTATATGTTAATGTTAACAACTCCCCAGGGAGTTGGGTCCAGTCCTTGTATACAAAAATTTGGACAAACTCAAAATATTGTTGATAAATCCACCTGGTCCATGAAGAAGTATAGAAATTGAAAAAAGGAAAATTTTTCAGGCGTTACCTAGTATGTAGGTAAATTAATTCAATTAAATTAATCTCACCCGCATAAATGAAGGTTTCATCTTTTTGACTTCACAAACATCAACAGATGAAAGAGTCGAAGGAATATAGGTGTTCAAATATGGGCAGAATGGTGAATGTTACACAGTGTGTAAATTGGCCACTTAAACCAGCCAATGACAGGTCATAAGTCCTGTAAATGCCTAGACTTCCATATTCCCTTCTCAAAAATGTTTTCCCTCTCTGTTGAAATAAATTTAAATATGAACAACTCCCTAGGGAGGAAACCCAGCCAGTCTGCAAGCATTTGGACATAATCAAACATTGTCAAACTAAACCTAATTATTAACGACGTTCTTACAAGGTTACATCATTTTGCAAAAACGTTAGAGATGGGACAAATTGATCGATGTAAATTGATCGAATAAACAAATAATTAATTTGATGTTGTTCATGAAAAAGGTAAAAATGTCTTATTTTTTGGTGAATAATTGTGTTGAACACACTATAATAGGCTTTTTTGCGTATTTATATATCAATTTTCAGAAACAGAGTTTCATGATTGCATGAACTAACTGATAAAATCGATTTAATCAGTGATCAGTAATTTATCATCACTGAAATGAAGATGAAATTAGTTTGGCAGCTGTCATTCTAATCAAGCTATATTTTATGGACTATAATGTACTTTAGTGCATAGGGTACGAATATGGAAATTATGAGTTATATATTTTTATAAAAGTTCTGGAAGAAGGTTGGTAACCTCTGAAGCACAAACACAGATATGTATGTGGAGAAAACGTCCAGTCGGTAAGTAGGTGAACAGACAGAATTTCTCCTTAACGTGTGATATTAAATAAGGTATAGGAAACATTTTGTTCGACATACTGATTGTTTTTTTTAAATCTGATTATATTTCACGTGGCCCGAATTCTTAGCGACAAGATTTCTAAACAGAAATGAAATTTCTTTCAAAAATATTAACGTAGTTATGCAGAAAGCAGCAAGTCCATAATTAAAAAAATGATATATTGATGTTATCGGGTGCAGTAAGGTCAAATTTATGTCCGTGGTGTAGTGGTCAAGACGCTTGACTCACGCACGGAAGCCTCCGGGTTCAATTCCCGGTGAGACACAAACATTAAAAATGTGATTTTTCTCAAGCCTGGGTGCTCTGTGATGTAATTTACCACTGTAATTAGGCCTCCTGGGCTGTTGTGGTGCAAAAAAAAAACTGATATTTAAAAAAAAAAAAACTGTTCTGCTTAAAACAGAGAGGCCGCTTTAATACAAATAACCACCTTCTGAAAATAGTGTCGATCACAGAAACGGTATTTCTCAATTTGCAGAAAACATCCACAGTAATAGAAAAATCTTAAGGTGCTTTAAAAATCATTTAACCCTATCAAATACGTAATAAGATTCTTGTTTGATTTATAAAAAAAAAAATTAAGCATTGTTTCTTATTTGTCAAAGTCAAAAACGTTCCAACTGTTGTGTAGATTTGATTATTATCTCTTTTCACTAAAGTACTATTATCTCAGTTGCATTTTTCTATGGCTGGCTACTTTCTACATAACTACGTTCATTTGAAGGTCAGTTATTAACTAATACCTACTGGAAATGGGTCCGATTAGACCCAGTTGTATTGTAAATGATGGGTTATGTGGAAAACGTCTTTTACCTTAACTAACCATCAAAAAATATACACGAAACTTTACCACATGTCTTATTATTGTACAAAGTTTACTGTAAAGATAGAATAATATTTAAAAATCTATGAAATATGACTTTAAAATTTTCAATTTTCAATTGGGTCTAATTTGACCAACTCCGCCACGCACGTTTTTTTTTTAAACAATCGGACTTTATGAGTTGAAGTGTAGGCATATTAATTTTAATGAACTTAAACACCGCAATGACATACCTGACTAATTAAAAAAATATATTTATACTTTTACATTGTTTGTATTCTTTTTTTATACAGAATAATGTTCCCTCACTGAGGTGTCCCGTGCCGAGGGAATAATTTTACAAAATGTGAAACATGCCTAAGATTAGCTATTTAACAAAGTTAATATTATAATAACAATAAAAAAAACGTAATTTATCCAACTAACCTAATTATCATTAACATAATAAACAATAAAAAACTAAAATAATCATAAAAAACATAACCAATTTGTATAGACCAACAGAACAAATTTTATAAACAGTACACACATTTTACCTATTTGGCTTGATCCACTCATCGATCCGTGCGCAACCCACCTCCACTATACATTTTTTAATAGCAATTTTATATTGTGATAAATTACTAATTGTCCTTATGGATAATGGAAGTAGATTGTACACTTTAACGGAGAAGTAGAGCAATCCTCTTAGACCGAAGGTTGTATTTATTTTTTTATTTTTTTGCAGCATCAGGGAGGAGTATCTAGTAACTCTTGTATTTGTAACGGAAGGTTGAAAATAATGCTTACGTGCATATAGTAACAAAACTTTTACATTGGTGACAAACCTGTTCAAAGATGGTCAAACATGATGTCAATTTTTATACATTTGGAAAACTGTTGCGAACCAATACATTTTAGGATATCGTAACCCTAGAAAAATAAAATAACTTATTGTGTGACCTATAAACTCTTGATGCCGATGCCAAATCAGAATTAACGATGTTGTCACAGTTTGGTTTGAGGTCACCACCGGGGTTCGTCAAGGTAGCGTCCTTGCACCGTTCCTTTTTAAAATCCTTATGGACTTCATCCTTAGAAAGTCAATTCCACTAGATCGAGGAATGTCCATCTCCCCCTCTCAAAAACTCTGCGACCTAGAGTATGCCGATGATGCGGTTATAATTGACGATTCAGTCGGGGTCTTCAGGTCACTGTAGATAAGCTAAATAGGTACTCCGCATGCATGGGTTTAAAAATCAATATTGCTAAAACCCATGTACCTACTGTGTAATACTTCGTGCCTTGATGCTAAAAATCTCCTGACTCTGTCAAACCAAATCATCAAAAGGTCGAAAGTTTCAAATACTTGGAAGTATATTTATTTATTTATTTGACGGAGTTATGCAGTCCATTCTAACAATGGTAAATACAATTTCTTATAATAATACAGGAACTTATAAAATAAAATACAATTAAATAAAATAAAAGCCAGCTATAAATTACTACCTCAAGACAAGATCCGGTCCATCTTAGTGAATTTTTAAATCTATAAAGACTGACACCAAAAAAGTCCAAATTTGCCTCAAGTTTACAATACGACACAATCGGGACATTGGTGCATGCAAACCATAGTTTGTGCTGTGTTGATCGAGGAACAGCACATTATTATTTCGCAATATGTTACAGAAAATGGCAGCTTTCACAAAGAGCTGGGGGTGCAGCTAGGAGTAGCAGGCGCCACATTCAACAGCATGAAGGCTGTCTGGAGATCGAATATTTACTCAGTGAAAACCAAATAACGCCTCCATAAAGCTATTTCTCTACAGATGCGAATAGTTGCACCTCATTAGGACCCAAAACAGCAAAATACTGAATTTTGAGAATAGGTGTCTCAGAAGAATCTCGGGTGTGCGGTCATTTGACTTTGTGAGGAATGGGGTAATAAGAGAACGGACGCAGCAAACTCCGGTGACAACGATCATGAAGCGGAGGCGATACGGTTGGCTCGGCCATGTACTGCGGATGTCTCTTGAGAGCCTTAACCACGCTTGCCTTCTTTACAAGGCATCAGGTTCTCGACGTCCTGGACGTCCACTGCTGCAGTTTATGTTAGAACTACGGGGTGCGCACATGACTTGGGAGGACGCAAAGGAGTTGGCAGCCGACAGAGATGTATGGAGGCTCTTGTGGATATCATATGCTCCAACTAGGGAGCGGACATGGAATGATGAGGATGATATGAACTCTTAAAAGGCTGTGCTACAAAATTCTTTTAAACGAACGTATCCACATAAATAAATTAATAACGATTTTAGAAATCCAGATATTTGAACATATCCAGAAAACCAATCAAGTGGATAAATCATTCAATGAATAGTCTTTAGCTCTGTTAATTTAAATAAAATGTTATTTGTCAAACATGAGTTTCCTGGTTTAATTCCCATTTCGGCTGATAGTAAAAAATGTTCGAAAAGTTTTTTTAAAAGGTTTACCTTATGAACTTGCAGCTCAAACGCAAGACAGAGAGTCTTGGTATTCCGTTTAGGATTATAAATCTTAGCACTTTTAGGTTAACATGTGAAATATATTTTTTAATACAAAGTAAACCTTAACGGTATATTATTAAATATATGACTAAAGTGACCTATGCACACACATAAATTCTTTTGAAATGAGTTTATTCCACAAGCATTTTTTTAACATAAATTAACAGTAAAACGGTGTAATTCTAATTATTGCCATTAAGAAAAAAATATTATAAAAACTAATCTTCGGAAATATTTCACGAGTGAGATACAACATACAATTTCTCCACGCGAGTAAAGGAGTCAAAACGTAAACCAACGTTTGATATGAGTTTTAAAATCAAAACAGTTCGTCCCATCGTGTGTGCGAGCTCACGAAAGAGACGCACATAAACACGTAAGTGATTTACCAAATTATGATATCGAGACAAAAGAAATGTGAGCGGGACGCACAGCGCGAATTAATACGCGTCCGAGCGGGATGCATCGAGAGGAAAATACGGAGATTTTTCCGTAAAAGGAAGAAAGGTGTATTGTTTTTTACGCGTGTGAAAGAGACGGGGAATTGAGGTTTGTCCATGACAGCTTTTCACGACCGCGTAGAACGAGATGCACGTATAGAAGAAAGTATGCCAATGACCTAGATAATGAATGAGTGTTATGCTCGCTTTGTGTGGGTTTATACAGCTAGTCAAAAGTACAATCCAAAAATAAAAATACTGTTTTTACAACAATCCCGTGCGGTTCATCGATTAGCACAGCACAAACCATGGCTTGCATGCAACAATCTCCCTATTGCATCTCATTTAAACTCGAGATAAAATCTAGACATTTTTTGTTGTGAGTCTTTCGAGTTGTTAAGTCACTTAAATAATCCAGGACCCGTTATCCAATTGGAAGTAAACATTTACATTACTAATATTTAAAGCAGGAACTTAGTGGTAAAACATTTTACTAAATGCTATTGAATGTTTGTATTTAACTACTTCCCGACTTTTCAAGTGTATAGTGGGTTTTGCATGTTGGTTAATTTGGTGTCCTGACGAAGAGACGGACACGTCTCGAAACTGGTAGACACAGAATAGTCAGTAAGTGGTTATATACAAATATTTATTAACATTCACCTTAATTGATTTTTTTTTTAAAAGAAAAAGTTCAAAAACTTTACTAAATCTGTGTTCAGGGATTAAATGGATATTTAAATGCTCTTGTGATAAAATATATATAGATTCCCCGGTAATAAATATGTGTGTATTATTAACATATTACAACAGAGATGAAGAACATTTAAGAAAAGGTAATATAGAAGTCTAGGCATCTACAGGGCTTATGACCTGTCAATGGCTGGTTTAAGTGGCCACTTTACACACTGTGTAACATTCACCATTCTGCCTATATTTGAACATCTATATTCCTTCAATTCTTACATCTGTTGATGTTTGTGAAGTTAAAGAGCTGAAGCCTTTATTTATGCGGGTGAGATTCATCTAATTGAATTATTTCACCTTCATACTAGGCAACGCCCGAAAATGTTATTTTTTCAATTTCTATACTTCTTCATGGACCAGGTAATTTATCAACAATATTTTGAGTTTGTCCAAATTTTTGTAGACAAGGACTGGATTCAACTCCCTGGGGAGCTGTTTATATTAACATATTACAACAGAGATGAAGAACATTTAAGAAAAGGTAATATAGAAGTCTAGGCATCTACGTTGTAATATGTTAATATAAACAGCTCCCCCTGGGGACTCCCTGGAGTTGAATCCAGTCCTTATCCCTCCCTATCATCGTCATTCCTTTTCCGAACGTAATGGTGCATAGGGCACTGCATTGGTACACAAATCGCAGCGTATTTTGTTCATTTTTGTTACATGAAGGTAAAATAAATTACTGTTCTTCCATTATTTTTTTATGTAATGAAGGAAATTAAAAATATACAAATTCTTCAAAATAAGGCGATGAGGATTATACTCAAAAGAAATATATATTCTAATGAAGAAAGAATGCACAAAGAAATTGGCTCGCTCACAGTAAAGCAGCAAATTAAATATAATGTTGCAATTTATAAAAATAAACATAAAATAATTAAGGGGATGATAAAATAAAAACAATAATAAAATTTAACCAACAATGTCATACATATGAAACAAGGGATAAAAAAAAATTACCAATGCGCAATGAGGAAAAATACAGAATCTCAAAAAAAGAAGAAATAAAGGAGATAGAAAAATTAATTTGAATAAATATGTTATTGAGAAATTTTGATAAAAGAATTGTAATGTTATTAAAAGTTTATATTAGTTTTTAAGATGTTATGAACTAACTTAATAAAGCCAAAATAAATAGTCAGTCTTACGCTTCAGGTACCAGTCCAGGGACTATGAAATATTCTAGTGTTAAAACACCCTATTTTTTTTTTTAATAAAAAGGAAATATTTGCGTTCTTATTACTTACCCGAATATTTCAATTTTGGGGCCATTTTCAACGAGTTGTAAATAACTCACTATTAGAAAATGGGAATCAAGTTAGGATAGAATGGGGTTTGAACCTCGGATCTCTGATCCGTGAGTCCGAAACACTAGCCACGGGACCACAACCCGATTCTCGAAAGGGGATGCAAACACCACCACGTCCGAACATGTAATTTATGTATCTTCTCGTAAACACTTTGTATACCACGGTGATTGCAAAGGTGAAAGTGCATTTTAGTATTTGCATATTAGTGCAGTGAGTGTCCTGACGAAGAGACGGGTACGTCTCGAAACCGGTAGACATAAAAAGTCGATAAGCGGTATTTTTAAAAAGTATTTCATGTCAGCCATGTCGGGAATTGAACCCGAGAACTCTTGTCTCTTGTCGAGACCAGTAAATTTATAAATAAACATATACGTCGGCGTACGTATGTTTGTCATAAAAAAAATAATTAATTCATAAAAATAATGTTCTAATAAAGACGAGTGCGTAAGAAATGTAATTTATTTTTTTAAGGGGGATTAGCATAAATCTTTATTTAGTTTGATGAGTATTTTGTGAGTTTCGTTAGTAAAAACGAAAAGTGAGAGTTTTTGTGCGCCACTAACACCATTTCTCAAACTAACTGTTCAACTATTAATGCCTTAACACGTAACGCTCGACCGACTTTTAATACTTCTTCAATAAACACCTTTATTTAACATACGCTTCTTTGGCACTCAAAAATATACAGAAGTTTAATTTAATTTATTTTATTATTTTCATATATTAATTTATTAAAATGACGATACAAATAAGTAATAACCAAAAAAAATAACGTATCCCCAACTCTATGGGGCCAAAAACTCTGTGGTTATTTGGGATACAACAAAATAGAAAGTAGAAGCATTTTTTTGTTTTTTTTAATTATTTTTATTTTATTTTATTAGGTATTTCAACAAAGATACACACTAGAAAACATACAATTTGAAAGCATTTGTCGATACAATTTTACATGCATATATATCTTCAATTATAGAATTACGCTAAATACATTTATACATTAAGTTGTAATACATATTTTTTAATATTTTTTTTTATACAGGATACAATGCAATAAAAAATAAGTTGTACGTGTGTACTTATTGAATAAAGTTTATTCCTAAGAAATTATTCGCAAAAGCTGAGAGAGTATCATGAAAAATGACAATTTTATTGTTTCTGCAGTATATATTATATTCCTGACACATGCGGGCCATAGGTGTGTGGTATGTAGCATTATTTGAAAACACCATGCATATTATTAAAGAATACTACAAATAAATTAATCAAACACAAATATATACGTATAATATTTTAGTTTATTTATTCATATAAAGACACATATTACGAAAAAATATTAACGTATCCCTAACATACATTAGACACTATTTTAAAAATAAATTCTATTATAGGAATTTACAAAGATAAATTAACCGAATTTGAGATGAATTAATCACTCAGATACCAAAATAATATCAAAATTCCTAGATTTCACGTCGTTTAAAACAGTTTTGTTTTCAAAGCAATACTATTAATTAAAAAAAAACAACAGCCATTGTAACAAAAATAATATTTAGAAATAAACCAAAATTATAGGCCAACTATAGTTTTCTATGTATAATTAAATACAATGCAAAAAAAAATAATAAAGCTTACCCGTTACAAACCACTCTGTATAATTCCAGTTATAAAAAAATAAAATAAAATAACAATTATAAAAAAGGACACATGTTTTTTTAAAATTATTTTTAACTCTGTCTTTAAAAAAAATCCTTTTGTCAGCGGATGCATACGGAATAACCTCAGAACAGCCGAACCGATCAGAGAAAGAAAAAAATAAAATAAAATTATATAATATGAAGGTATCCTAAGATTAAAGCATTTATAACCTTTTTAAATAGGTACAGTTAGATTTAATTATAAAAATATGTCACTAAACAGAAATTTATTTAAATATTTTTTTAAACGTGAGTAAAAACGGCATTCAATTTAATTAGTATTACTGTATTATTATTTTCTGATTTTTTCTTTATTTCGCATTTTTTTTTCTCATGAATCTTCGAAATTAAATAACTTCAAATTACTTAACTATTTAAAACAGTGTAAGTCACAAATTCAGTTATAAAATTAACAAATATATAAAAGTTATTGGTAACAGAAAAAAAAACATTTATAATTTTTTTGTAACTATCTATATATTTTTAAATACTTATCTAAAGAGTAATGCCGATCATATTTTATTAATATTGGATTAAAACACGTAAAAATTGACATCCATCCTTTATATCCTGTAGCCTTCAAACAAAATAAAATGAATAAATATAATATGTACCGTTATATTTTTTTTGGATGCTGTGAATAAAAATATATGTATTACGTAAAAACATAATAATTCTTTATTAATTTGTATTAATAAAGAATTATTATGCTATTGTTAGCAAAACGAATATTGAATCGGCTAGCGTCTCGGACTCACGGATCAAAGGTTCGAATCCCACTCTACCCCAACTTGATTCCCATTTTCTGTGAGTTATTTACTACTCGTTAAAAATGTCCCTCAAAATTGGTTATTTCGATAAATCATAAGAACGGAAATATTAATTTTGATTTTAATTTTGAATCGGGTTGTGGTCCCGTGGCTAGTGTCCCAAATGATTTCCATTTTCTAATAGTGAGTTATTTACAACTCGTTAAAAATGGCCCTCAAAATGAAATTAATAAAAACAGAAATATTTATTAAAAAAAAAAAAAAAACATGAGCAATATCTGTAAATAAATACTGAGTCATAATCACAATTTCGGTTCAAAATCATTTTGCCAGTACATCATCATCATCATTCCATGTCCGCTCCCTAGTTGGAGCACGTGGTGTCCACAAAGAGCCTCCATGTATATCTATCGGCTGCCAGCTCATGTACGTCCTCTCAAGACAATTAGACATTAAAACCTCTCCGCTGATATTTAAAAGTATTATCGTTCCCCACATTGATTATTGCTCCAGTATTTTATATATAAGTAATGAAGGAGATCTAAAGAAACTCCAAATAATACAAAACAAAGCGATGAGGATAATATGAAGATGTGAGAGACGAACAAAAGTTAAGAAAATGATTTAACTTCTAGATATCACGACAATTGATCAAAGAATCAAATTCAATGTTGCTAATGAAATAAACAAAATTATTAAAGGAATAGTTCCGAGATATTTTCAAAATAAACTAAAAAATAATGAGTTCTTTCATAGAAACTATGCAACAAGAGGATCTGAAATATAAGATTGGAAAAGAAATCAATAGCAATGTCCCAGAACTGACGCATGTACAAGGGAATACAATTATTTGAGGAAATGCCAGAAAGCATAAAAAATGAAATAAATGTAAATATATTTCAAATCAAATGTAAAAAGTATATTTGTGAAAAATATTAGGTAATATTTAGTGTAAATAATGAATATAATTAATGAAAATGTACATATGAAACAGCGAATATTATAAATTAAGATATTAAGTGTATAATAGTGATAAATAATGTTAGAATAAGTATAGATGTAAATATTGTGTTGTAAATATATATTAAACTATGATAATCATAGAACTATATAAAATAAATAATTTTTAAAAAGTCAGGTTCGCACCCCGTAGTTCTGACATATACTGCCGACGAACAGTCAGCAGTGGACGTCCGGGACGTCGAGAACCTGATGCCCTGTAAAGTAGGCAAGCGTAGTCAAGGCTTTTAGGAGGCATCTGCAGTAGGTACATGGCCCAGCTGAACGTATCGCCCCCGCTTGATGATAGTTGTCACCGGAGTTTGCTGCGTCCGTTCTCTTATTACTTCATTCATCGCATGCCAGTCCAGGGAGCATGAAGTATTTTTTTTATTTTATTTTATTTGGGAAATCAACAGTTCTACATACATATTTTTAGTAAACAAACAGATATAGTGTATAAACTCAGAACTAAAAACAGATTTCCACATAGTATACAAAGTTAGTAAAGAAAATATATTACATATCAAATAAATACATACAATTTATACATGTAAAAATGTTATTTTCATGTACTCAATAATCAAAGATTTTTTAAATATTAATTTTTAGAACATTAAGTTACTGTAAATTGGGCGGGATAAGGACAAAAACGCTTGAAGAGAGGATAAAGAGGGGAGGGGAGATGTAAATATTTATTATTATAATGTCTACTAAGTTACATATTACATTTTGAGTGTAAATTTTAAATCTGACAGAGTGATGTTTGTGTAATCTATATTTTAAATTTTGTATTGTACATTGAAAAAGTCCTACGAAATAAAGCATTTTTAACATACGATGTTTTACTTATTGGTACATAAAACAGGTGGTACCGTCTACAAATCCTGGCTGGCACGTGTATTTTTATTAAACCAAGCAGCTCTGTACAGTCAACCATTCCTGTCATAATTTTGTAAAGCAGTAGTTGGTCCGCACACACTCTGCGGTATTGTAGAGAAATGATTCCATTCCATACCTTTAAAATAAATATTTCTCGAATCAAACCCGGGACCTCAAGCTCTCTAGGCTTACACGCAAATCACTACACCACGATTCGGATTATCCATTTGATTTCCTATTTCAGGATTTTTACCCGAAATTAGCCATCAAGTCAAAAACAATAGTCTAGGATTCTGTGTTTATTTCGCACACAGAACTAACCGTATTTCTCATTCCGCCCGGACACGGAACACGCGGAAAACAGTTATCCATTTAGTGTCTATTATATATTTGGGCTGTGACGCTTAACGATTTGGTTCCAAGTGATGGGAGACACCATTTTGTATATTTTTATAGAGCGTGACTATTATCTTTTCTTTGTTTAGACTTTTTTTAAATAAAGGCACTAAAGTAATTACCATAAAAATGAGAGTATACTATCATGGATAGAAAATGCCACTGTTTTTTGTTGTTAGACAATGTAATTAAGTTTGTATATACTAACATGGTGTAAGTAATCTTATCTCAACTGAGACGAAAGGATTATAAAATAATTTTAATTTTGGGATTCATGCCAAATGATTGAAAACACAATTATTGAACCACGCATTAACTTCTGTAGCAGTATATCATTCCTTCTCAGTAGCTCAATCACAAATAACTCTCGACGTGCTTAAAAACATGCTAAGAATTTGAGCGATCACAATAAACAATGCGCATGCTTAAGATATCGCAGTCATAAGTCAACGCGTGTGTAATCTCTAAAACAACGCTCATGTCGGTTTGTTTTTTGTTTTCCTCGTAAATAAATACAGTTCATTGGCAAAAAATCGGATTTTACTTTAAAAAATAATAAAATATTTGCAAAAAAGTAAGGAGTATCTAATACAAAAAAGTGAAAATTAATCACAATTACTATGGCGAATGCTTTTCTTGACATTTGGCTTGCCAACCGCCGGCTAAATGCAATAAATAGCTTGATTAATAATAAATTAATGTTTAAGTTTGTAAGTGAAAATTCTTGATGGAAGTTCATTGTAATTTATTATATAAATAAAACACCTGTTTTGTCCTTACCTCTGTTTTGTATAAATACATTTAACTCTTTAATAAAGATACCAGCCATGAAACTGGTCACTGGATATTCCAAATTTATGGATTCAAGTATCACTCGTGTTTTATTTATATAATAAAATAAATAAATGAATAAAAATAGCAGTTTTGGAATAATTTTCATATTTACACCGGTGAAATTCAAATATGTGATTGCGCAGCAGGATTGGACGTCGCGAAACGTAATTTGACATTTAATATTAGGTGTTCACGAATGTTGCACTGTGATCGCGAATACGATAAACAACCATGGTGAGAAATTGTTATCACGTCGCTTATTAGCACGTCGATAGTTATTTGTGATTGAGCCACAGGGGTTGTTTTCCTCCCTGTTGCAACAAGTTTGGATATGAGTGGCCGTTCTGCAAGCGTTTGGACATACTCAAAACATTGTTGACCTACTAGTTAATTTATTTTACAGTTATACAATACTTCATTATACTATTTATTGTTTAAGAATGTTTTTCGGTAAATTTTCCGATTTTTCTCTACCTTAGCCCAGTGACAGTTTTTTCATTTTTTTTTATTTTATTTATTTCGAATACAAACAGATGTTCAGTTGTCGGCTTCGTGGTGTAATGGTTAGCGCATTTGCCTACCATGCAAGAGGTCTCGGATTCGATTCCCTACATGGTTGATATGAAATATTAATTTATAAGGGTGTTTTTACACTAGAATATTTCATGGTCCCTGGACTGGTATCTGAAGCGTTAGACTGAGCATCTTGCCGTCATGCGATTGATGTACCAATGCAGTGCCTCTCCAAGCTCAAGAGGTAGTCTCTTTTTTTGGAGAGTTACAGTTATAACATTTACTAGATGTATAAAAGTAGATTTGTCTAGAATTAAAAAAAACATGTACCATTTATGAAATATATTAATTAATAAAAAAAAAATGTGGTTTAGAACAAAGTTGTTTGAGATTTATTTTATCACAATATATTTTTTTTTTTTTGCATAATATATTGAGTTTTTCTACTGACATTTCATGGTGGAACTGCATTTTAATTATTATAATAAAAATACTTTATAGTTTTATTCCATTTTTATTTATATTTTTTTTTGTAATTTATAAAAATTTGTATAAAAAAAAATTATAAAGAAAAGTGGAATAAAACTGTAAAGTATTTTTATTATTATAAATAAATTTTACAAATAAAATATAAGTATGCAACAATTTTTGATTTTGTCTAAATGTTCGTAGATAAAAGACTGGATTTCCCCCCCTCGGGAGTCATTAAGATTAACAAATTACAACAGGGATGGAGAATACCTTAAATAAGGGAATATGGAAGTCTAGGCATTTACAGGGCTTATCAGTTTAAAAATTGAAAAATGGTTTTCAGGCGTTGCCTAGTATGTGAAATAATTCAGTCAGATGAATCTCTTTACAACAATAAAGGTTTCAGCTCTTTAATTTCACTTAAATCAACAAATGGAAGAATTGAAGAAATATGGATGTTTAAACATAGGCAAAATGGTGAATGTTACACAGTGTGTAAAGTGGCCACTTAAACCAGCCAATGACCGGTCATAAGCTTTGTAAATGCCTAGACTTCCATATTCCCTTATTTCAGGTATTCTCCACCCCTGTTGTAATTTGTTAATATGTATATAATACAATAAATATGAATAAATTTAACGTTAGGACCGTTGGGACCCATATATTCGTATACAATGCCGTACCGACTTTTCTATGTCTACCAGTTTGAAATGTTTGACTATGAAGTTAATGCTTTAAATATAAATAATAAATATAAATCCACCCTATTAAACTTTATCGTGTCGTGTGTGATACTAGATTTTCTGAAATGGGTCTTAGTAGGAGTGCATTTAAAATATGGCCACTGATTTGGATACTAAGCGCCATTGATTATAATAATTACGTGTTGGATAAAAAATTGCGATGGATAATTTCCCTGTGTGCAGAACTAGCGCACAGATTATCAATATGGAGCAGGCGACTGTGTAGAATATTGTGAAGCGTAAGATCACACAGATTACTTGTATTCTGCCAATATAACTTATTTAAAATATATTCGTCACACACATTCTCAAACTACTCATATTTCACCACCGTTTATTTTTATATTATTTCGAAGCGATTTCCTTTAAATTGTTAGCTTAACACCAACGCAGGGGCGAATCGTCCAAATAAGTGACAATGCACAGCTTACTATTAAATATGAATTTCGATAGTTTTGTTTTATAGTAACCATGTTTATGAGAAAATTAATAAAATAATTGTTTGAAATTTGTTGCAGCTGAGAGAGAAAACATTTTTGAGAAGGTTATATGTCATTGGCTGGTTTTAGTGGCCACCTTACACACTGTGTAACATTTATCATTCTGCCTATGTTTTAACATCCACATTTCCTCAACTCTTCCGTCTGTTGACTTTGGTGAAGTGAAAGAGCTGAAACCTTTATCATGTGGGTGAGATTCATCCGGCTGAACCAAATCACCTACTAGGCAACGCCTGAAAACAATTTTCCAATTTTTATACTTCTTCTTTTACCGGGTAGTAATTCAACAATGTTTGATTATGTCCAAATGCTTGATTATGTCCAATTTAAATATGAACAACTCCCTAGGGAGGAAATCCAGCCAGTCTGCAAGCATTTGGACATAATCAAACATTGATAAATTAATTAATTCATTTTTTTCAGATTCAGATCAGATCAGATTTATCCGGATGAACCAATTCAACTGCTAGGCAACGCCTGAAAACAATTTTTAGATTTTTATACTACTTTTTCAAGTTAGTCAATTCAACAATATTTTGAGTATGTTTAAAAGATTGCAGACTGGCTGAATTTCCTCCCGAGGGAGTGATTTAGATCTAAATATGCTGCAACACAGGGGAAAACAATTTTGAAAAGGAAATATGGATGTATTTTACAGGGCTTATGACCTGTCATTGGCTAGTATAAGTGGCCACATTACACAATGTGTAACATTCACCATTCTGTCTTTGTTTTAACATCCACATTTCCTCAACTCTTCCATCTGTTGACTTTTATGAAGTAAAAGAGCTGAAACCTTTAAGCCGCCTGCCGCCATCGGCAGAAAAAAAATTGAGAGCGACACGATGGCCACGCCCGGTGGTGGGGGTAATTTTGGTGGCGATATCTCGGGACAATATTTTACCTTACAAATTGCTGTTTACACGTGAACAATGTTCGAGACCTGGTACAAAACAATATCTAGGAATAGGTTGTTGAGGCTTGGAGTTCCTACTCTAGTTGGAGATTGACAGAGAAGACGCGAGGTTGCTGTTTAATACGTATTTATTACATGGCGAATAAGATACAGCACTTGGTCGTGTAGCACGAGCGTAGCGGAGATGATGGGTTGAAGAGACTGCACTTGAACTACATGCTGGAACTGTGTGACGTCGTCGATCTGGACTGAAGTGAACTGAACTGGGCTGACTGACTGGCGTTGCCATGCTCTGAGGTCTCTTTATAGGCGACGTTCCTTTGTAGTTCATTTCTTCATGGTAGAGACGATGTGAATGTACTGCAGAACGATGATCCCGATTTCATGTTTAATACTAATGATATTGGATTCTACAGAAAATGCTGACTTTGCTTTCTTCGGTCATCGCACTATTTCAGGTGAAACAAATTGTTTACGTGTAAACTAATTTTAAGACTAATCACCCTACCTTACACGTAACAAAAATGACCTAGATGCACTGAAATTGGAGTGCCAATGTGATGCAGTGCCCTATGCACCACTGGGATCGGATAGGGAACTGATAAAACAATAAAAAACTAAATAAATAAATAGGTGCGGTCGGCGGCTGCAAAGTTTAGGAACCATTCTGAGAAAGCGGAACAAGACAGTAAGAGAAGGATGTAAGATATTGTGCTGTCTCTTTCCTTCCTGTAAGCTGTAGGTAGGAACGATATCTGTGCTTGTAATACCAACATAAGTACATTTATATACTACCTATACAAGAACGGGAGTATAATAAAGAGGCTCTTTGAATTTTGAATATGTTTTTTAAATTTAATTAAAATACGATAATAACCGTACGTAGAATGTAGTCCTAATAAATTTTGCTTATACTGCCGTCATAATAAAGAAAAAAGTTTCTACATCAAACAAAAAACGAATAAAATAAATATTTTGTAACTCGGAAATTGAAAAATTCGCAGTGTGAAAAATACTAAAAAAATTAAGTATATTATAATGCGACAGTATGTATTATGGTTTGCCCTAACGGAATATATATATTAATTTTAATAAATTTTACGTTATATATTTGAAAATTAACATTTCCTTTTTAGTAAAAAAATACAAAAAAATATGTTATACTGCAATGAAAAGACGTTTCTGGCTAGAAACGCCCTTTTTATTTAGTAATTAACTAAACGTATTTCTTTTTCAGTGTATTAACATATTAATTCCAATAGATTCTACTCAACGAAATAAAACAGAGGTTACTGGCCATTTACTGCTTTCTTAACTAGTAACGCCGACCTAATAATTAATTAACTTTGAAATTACCAGCAGATGCGCCCGTCTTTAATTGAATTGATACGAGTAGGCACATTCCTTTCAAATGATTTTTAAAACCGAAAAGAGGAAAAAATAAGTCAATTACTTATCATTTACAAAACCAAGTATTTTAATCAGTCTTTTATAATTATATAAGTCAGAACAGCCTTTTATATTTAGTAATCTTCAAAACATTTTGCAGTTAAATCTGATTTATTAGTGAAAATAATAGGGTTGTGGTTATTTTAGGAAAATAATTTAAGTACCAGTAAATGCATTTTTTTAAATTCCGAATATGTAATTGCATCTTTTCCGAAGAAAATGTTAGATGCGTCCTTCTTTCTTATGACGGCAGTACAAATATCATCATGATCGGAGAACAACGACGGATGTGCGAAAAATGCTACGTTGACATTCAGTTCAATTCAGTTCAGTTCGGTGCCGAATAAATCGGCGTTTATTTTAAAGCATAGTATTTATAATCTGTTTGCAAAACAGTAAAGAAGGTAAAACAATATACTTTCAAATAAGCAAAATTAAAATTTATGCAAACATATTTGTCACTCTCTATTCTCACTAGGTATAGTAAATACCTGTTCTTAGGTAGACAGCATATTTTTTTAAAGTATAAAATACATTATATTTTTTTTAGAGATGTCTTAAGATAATTATTACAAAATTGATTAATATATTAAAACATGATAATCTTACAGAAAAATATGGAACTAAAAAATCAATGCTGTAAAAGTATATGTAACTGAAAAAACATATGAAAATGAAAAATATATGAAACTGAAAAAAATACACATTTAAAGGTATGATAAAAATACTCATTCTACATTATTTTATATTTGATTTTAAAAATGATACATAATAGCTTTATTCCAGGTTGAAAATATTTATTTATTTAATACGAGATGAGATATGATAAAATTAAAAACAAAATGATCTAAGGAAAAAGTAAAGTAAACACTCGATATAGAAAAGCACGTTCCAAAAGTCAGGGGTGCTGTTTTGGATCTTCTCCAGAGTGGTTAATTAGTCGATTTTTATGCCTAGACTTCCATATTTACTTCTCAAAAGTGTTTTCCGTCTCCGTTGAAATAAATTTAAATATGAATAACTCCCTAGGCAGGAAATCCAGCCAGTCAAGCATTTGAACATACTCAAACATTGTTGAAATATATCAACTTCACCATACTCGTTACCTAGCCGCTGGCTGGTGTAGTCTAGGTATTGGTGAATTGTAATAATAATTATGACTGCCAGGATTAAAAAATAATAATTAGCTGCCGAGTATTTCGAACAGGTACTTTTATGCTGATATTACTAGTTGATTCCGGGACTTCCAATACGCCATTTGCTTTTTTATATAAATTTAATAAACCGTTTATAATTCTTCTTTTGTAAAGAGTTGACATTGTAAATAGATGCGAAGATTTTCACGGTCACTGTTATCAAAATGTTTCTTTTTGGGTGATATCGTGTGTGTTGGATTTGTTAGGACGTTTCGGCTACCATTGCAGGAGCCATCTTCAGGGTAAACTGAGTGTTTGTTAAAAAAGTATGTGTTTAAGTACTAGTAATTTGTACCGTGTCGCAGTCGGCAGTAGGCACATTTCTATTCATGTTTGTCGTATGTAGTGCTGGGAACCATGTTGAGTTTAATTTCAGCCCGCCATCTTTGTTTATGTAATGAAGGTGTCTGTGTATTTCAATTGCGTTTTTTATTATTCGTGCATTGTAATAACTGAATTTATGCAAAAAATTTGGTTCGAAGGCGAAAAAATTTCCGGTGTCTATAGCATGTCTATTGCAGATTTGTCAGGATGCCCAAGTTTACACGCTCTTTTGTGTTCGTTAAGCTCAAAATGAATAGAAATGTGCCTATTGTTGACTGCGACACGGTACAAACGTATACTTTTTTCTACAAAACACTCAGTTTACCCTAAAAATGGCTCTTGCAATGGTAGCCGAAACGTTGGAACAAATCCAACACACACGGTATCACACAAAAAAGAAACATACTGTCACATTTAGTTTACACAATAAATAATCGTAATCAATATTTTCAGTGGGTATATTAAATTTGTAATTGATGAATCTAAGGAATTTACGTTGTACTCTTTCATATTAAATATTACAATCTAAAATAAGTTCTTCATCTCTGTTGTAATAAAATAATTTTGATAACTCCCAGGGTGGTTTAATCCAGTTCTTTTCTACGGGGATTTGGACAAACTCAAAATATTGTTGATAAGTTTTTTAATTTCTTCAACAACCGCTGGAAACTCTTTAGTATTACTCCGAAGTATCGGAGTCTGCCGGAGAAATGGTGACCTTGTTGCATGACCTACATACCGCCCCCTCACCTGCCCGCCGCCGCACCTCCGCCCCGCCGTAACACACACACACACAAACACCATTGTTCCCGCGTCATACCTTCCCACTCCGTGTTCCAAAAGGGTATGCAGATAGCAGGTAGGTACAAGATCAGTATCTCAAATAAGAAGAAGGATGTCAAATTGACAAATATATTTATTCATTTATTTACATACAGTTTATTAAACATTTTTGACAGATGAGTCGGGACGGACAATAAATAACCACATATCGCCACAAATATTTTATAATAAATCAGAAATATAATAAATGAATATCAATGTTTTATTACATTTTTAAAGTAATGAAGGTGTATGAAATACTAATAAAAAAAAATATTTTTTTTGCTTATTATTTTTAAATTCCCTCAAAAACGGTATTTTCATTGGCCACGCCTCGAATACGTCATGATTCATGTTTTTTTGTTCCTGACCATTCAAATTTGTTTAGAAAATTATCACGAATCTTGACATCACAACTATCAAGGCCAAACACATCGCGTTTTTCTTGCAACGTATTTTAAAAAAGTGTTTTTAATTTAATTTAATTTATTTATTTGTGTACACGGCAAAAATGCTTTTTATTAACATAAACATAAATACATTTAACATAACAATTTAACAAAAAATTTAAGAAAAAAAATGTGAAATAATATACTCACAATATTGACAAACTCAAAATATTGTTGATAAATCCACCTGGTCCATGAAGAAGAATAGAAATTGAAAAAATAAGATTTTCAGGCATTGCCTAGTATGTAGGTGAAATAATTCAATTAGATGAATCTCACCCCCATAAATAAAGCTTTTGAACTTCACAAACATCAACAGATGAAAGAATTGAAGGAATATATGGGCAGAATGGTGAATGTTAAACAGTGGGTAAAGTGGCCACCTAAACAAGCCAATGATAGGTCATAAGCCCTGCCCATTTGTAGCCCTTTGTAAACTGCTAGTTTTGCCTCCTGCGACAAACATAATACGAGTATATGTTTGATATGGTAGATTTTAGTGCACCGTTCTCCCTGTTCTTGGCTCTCACCCTCCTTTTATTATATTTCTCAGCCTTTCCATCCTTAGTAAACATACTTCTCAGATACACAAATTCTTATACCTGAATCAGAATATCTCCGTTCACTCTGACCTCACATTTAGTTATATTTTCATCCTTTTCAAAAACCATCACTTTCGATTTATCAACATTCATTAGTAATCGCTTTCTTGCATTCATCGTCGACTTTTGTTACCACGATTGCAGGTTATCTTTGCTGCTAGCAAGTATCACGGCTTCATCAGCATACAGAAGACAGTTAACAGTTATACCACTCATTTTTGCTCCGATTCTTAAATCTTTTAGTTATTTCCTACAGTAATCGATGTATGAGTTGAATTTCCATGATGACAAGATATTTATGATAGATTATAAGCCCTGTAAATGCCTAGACACCCATATTACCTTCTTAATTTTTTTTATTTCTCCTATAACTAACCCTAGGGAGGAAATCCAGCCTGTCTACAAACATTTGGACATACTCAAAACATTTTTAATGTTCTATCTCTGTTGCAATCAATTTCTTTTCATGTTCCCAACCGTGTCACTAGAAGAGTCAGAATCTGCTATTTATCAAATCTTCTTAGAGCAACTTATATTTTTATGCCCCAATGTCCAGAATGTGTAGATTAGTCAATTCCTCACATTTCGAAGATCTCTTCGCCATTACCACAGTGTGGGATGAAGATGGATTGGCATGGCTTATCTCGAATCCTGTATGATGATCACGTTATTGAATATATTGTCAGTCATTATTTTATTGCCCTTGTCTGCATTTGCTACATGGTTATATGTTCTTTTTGTTCAGGCTTTTGTAAACATGTGATTTTTGTAATTGGCTTAGGCTGTATAATATATAATCAATAAATGAAAACTTTAAAAAAAAACACATGTACATATATTATATGTATGAGATATCAATATGATGAAATATTATGAAAATATATGACAATAAACACAAACATTTGATTTACATTTGATAAAAAAAAGACAAAAAAAGAGTTCTATCTTCTAGCTCATGGTGTAAAATCAAAGCCACACAAGACTTAATTTTATTATTATTTTAATATATATTTTTAAACAAATAGTTTTTTTTTAACAAGTATGTTTTTTTCTGTTTTTTGTATGTTTTTGACATTGTATTGAGTAATACACTAATTAAAAAATGACTACCAAAAGTAAAACAAAATACTAGTATGGCCAATGTGGTATAACTGAGTACAGATAATGCTTTATAAAACGATGGTTTGAAATTCTGTTTCGAAAAATGAGCAATGAACGCAGATATTCGCGCTTAATGACTCAAAAAAGCCAGTTTAGCGCGAATTAAAAGCTGTATAATTGTCGTTTTTACGCTGCTTCACGTTTTAATTTATTACGAATCGGGTTGTGGTTCCGCGGCTAGTGTTGCGGACTCACGGATCAGAGGTCCGAGGTTCGAACCTCACTCTACCCCAACTTGATTTCCATGTTCTAATAGTGAGTTGTTTACAACTCGTTGAATATGGTCACCAAAATTGAAATATTTGGGTAAGAGAGAAGATAAAAACGCTAATATTTATGTTTTATCAAAGAAATATTTGGGTAGATTATAAGAACGCTAATATTTTTTTTTAATTGAAGAAAGAAAAAAATCCATTTTGACAGGTCTCAGAAATACTAACTTTACCTTAAATGTTTACACGAAAAAGACTGCACCTTACGAGTTATCGTTTAGTAAAATAAATGTACTTACCCAGTAAGTTGCAACAATAAATTTGTACGAAATACGCTGTAAAACAAATTGTTGAGACCTATTTTCAAGATAACTGATTTAAACACAACCCACAACAGAACCGAATGAGCATTTGTATGTAGTCCGCAAATACTAATCAAAATCTGTGATAATATCGAGGGTTAATGCAGATGTCACTAGAGAAATGTCAGAGCGCGTTATTGTTCGACCGACGCCGACGCAGGGGCAGTCAGTGAAGAGCTGTGGCAGGAAGAAGGTTGGGGATGAGCGGTGAGGGAGAAAAGTGGAGGAGAGGGGTTTTTAAAATATAGTCGACCAATTCAAAATTTACTTACGATGCGATGGTAACAAACATTTTAAAAGGAACATAAATTATACTCCTTAAAATATAGCTTGATTAAAAGACAGCTGCCAAACTTTTTGTTTCTTTTTTTAAATTTTTTTTTCTTCAAAAATATTAACAAAACAGTCTTAAATTAAAGTCCTGCTGAGTAGCTTACATACAACTCGTCAGCAGGTTCCTATAAATTGCTTCGATTATTCATACTAATGTCAATTATGATGGGAAATTACTGATCACTGATCACGTACCGATCAAATCGATTTTATCAGTTTTTTCATGCAAACATGAGACTGTCTCCAAAAATGTATATAAAAACGCAAAAACAAGCCTATGATAGTGTGCTTAAGACAATTATTTACCAAAAAATAAGACATTTATACGTTTTTCATGAACAACATCAAATGAATTATTTTTTTATTTGATCAATTTGTCCCATCTCTAACGTTTTTGCAAAATGGTGTAACCTTGTAAGAACATCGTTAATAATTAGGTTTTTATCTGATTTTATATATTTGCTTTTTTTGATATATTTTTTTTTTTAAATTTATTCGTTCTAAAAATATATTTTAATGTGCCAATATGTTTTCTTGCTCATACTGATCATCGTGGTTTCGGATATGACAGGGTTTAAAGAACACCCTGTATATACCCTAAAAAGAAGCTTGTTTAGTTTTGAAACCGGTCGGTAAAAAAATTGTTGTTAAAAACAAAGTTGATTTATGGTATTTACGTTTCAAATCATTAGGAAGTATTTTATATTCTTCGCGATTAATTTTAATTTGATTTTAATGCTTAACCTGCTTAATAAAAACATTTATTAGCTTCCGCAATCCGCAAACAGAAACATTATTTAAATTAATGTACAAATTTGTGTTCCAACATTTTCATTGTGTTACAAATAACCTAATTTATTAATTAAGTAATAATTATTTTGTATACCGTATAAATGTTACGTATTAACCATTATTAACTTAGTTTATTCTCTGTGTAATAAAAAAAAACATTTACGATTAAATTTAATATTGTTTGAAAAGTTATTTTACCCCAAAGATAATGTAAAATAAAAAAATACATATTTACTCTCAATAAATTAACTTTAAGTCTAAAAAAATTCAAGGCACTAATTAAGTTAAAATATGGAAACATACAATAAAAAAAAAATGTCTGTATAAAAAGTCATGAAATCATACGATTTTGCAACATTTAAAAAATTAAGTAAATGTACATAAGATAAGAACAATTATTTCTATCAGAATCTTGTCGCCACAAGGCAAACGCGCTGACCATTATACCAAGAGGCCGACATTACTAAAAATATTTCAGTTGGGTACATGTTTTTAAGTATGCTTTTTTAAATCAGAAATACACTGTTTTTTATTTAATTATTTTTATTTTGTGATTATTTTACTCCATTAATAGCGCCGCGCCACATTAATAGAACGGCGTTCCAAAATGAAAAAAACATATCCATATATTTATTATATAAACGTATAAAACTATTAATTTATTATAACAGAGATGATTAACACTTTAGAGAAGGTAATATAACAGTCTAGGCATCTACAGGGCTGTCTTCACCTGTCATTGGCTGGTTTAAGTGGTCACTTTACACACTGTGTAACATTCATTATTCTGCTCATATTTAAATATCTATATTCATTTAATTCTTTCGTCTGTTGATGTTTGTGGAGTTAAAGAGCTAAAACCTTTATTTATGCGGGTGAGATCTATATTACCTTCTCTAAAATGTTCTTCATCTCTGTTGTAATATTTTAATATTAACAGCTCCCCAGGGAGTTAAAGCCAGTCTTTTTTTACAATAATTAGACAAACTCAAAATATTGTTGAATAAAATTATCAAAATATCAGAATTCTTGCATTTTCATGCATATTATTTTAATTTTAAATAATGTAGTTTTAATGAAATGTCTGCCATCTGTAATACAGTTTTATAACTAATTTACTGATTTTCTACTATTTAAGAGATGTCGTTCGTTCTTTCCATCTGTCCGTATGTATTGATATTCTATTTTTACAACAGATGGCAGTATACCGAACAACGCTTTGAAGATTAACGCGTTTTTAGTTAAGGTGCAAATGCGCAAGATGGCTTCACGCTTGATTACAGTCTTAAGACCAAGTTGGAATGTCGAGTAAGGATATTTTTCTAGAAAGTACCTGGTTCTACCTGTGATAATATAGTGCACAGGTGAATGGGAGCCGAGCATATCGTGGGAAAGGAATGTGGTAGGCGCACACACAATATTCTAGGTTTATTTAAACAGAATGTAAGCAGTCAAACGGGCTGCACTTTGTAGAAATGTGCACGCAATCAATCATTTCGAATTACGCAGGGATACTCTTAAAACTCGCTTTTTAAATTTAACTGTTGATGTAACACCTTTGTGTGATATGTGATATTATTATGACTAATTCTTTTATTGCACAATGAAATTAATATATGTTTTGTGCAGATCCAAAACGAAAAAACGGTTATTTGCGCACGCACTTATTCGCGTTTAAAATGCGTGTAGGATCGCGATCCGTCGTAAGCATTACAATATAATATTATAAACATCCATTAATATGATATTATGATTTTTTTTTAAAGATAAATCTAAACATATAATAAACTATCTTCTTGTCCTTCAGTTTACGTTGGAAGAACATCGAGAAATTTTAATATCGATCAGATGTCTTTACAAAAATAATTTCTCCGAATTAGCAAATCACCTGATCAATTTAAATCATGACTTTAATAAAAATACGGGAGTTAAAATCTTACATACAAATAACAAAAGGTTAACAGTAAATAATGTGGAAATATTTCACACTAGGAAAGCTTTAAAAAATAATGTTCCTTTGATCAATAATCAAACAACTTTTCAGTACAGCCAATTACACGATTTTCTATTATAACAGACAACCTAAACCAATTAAATTCTCGCACCTCCCTTCATCCCATCCCTCTTTTTTCAACTATTTCTCCCACAACATGAAATATTTTCATAACCTAATCAGTGCACGCAGGTTGCTTATTAAAATTCATCTCGTGTTGGTTTTATATTTTTGTGGAACAACTATGGTGAATGTGTATAGTGGGTTTTGCATGTTGATTTAAATGGTGTCCTGACGAAGAGACGGGTTTTACATACATACACATTTTATGTACATGCTTTATCTGCTACGGTGCTTTAACTGTTAAGTTTTTTTATTGTTTACTTTTTAGCATGAACACTTTACAAATTCACTATTATGCTCAATGTTTATTTCTGTAAATTTATATATAATTGTAAGTTGCTAGAATTTCATTCGTCCATGCACTTTGTAGCGGCAAGACGATTAGTAATCTAGCTTCAATAGGTAAATGTTATGAACTATCAAATATACAAATATAGTAAATGGGATCTAGAATTCCAACCGTCCATGCGCTCAGTAGCTGCAAGACTTGTTGTAATCTAACTTCTATCTTTATTAATTTGTTTTTTAAAATATCACTAAAACTCAAAACTTCATTGTTAAATAAAAAAAAATGTAAAAAGGGCTAGATTTCTTACTGTCCATGCGCTCTGTAGCTGCAAGACGTGCTGTAATCTAGTTCTTTTATATCATAATTGTAATATACCATAATTGGAGTCGAGGAACTAGAATCCCAACCGTCCATTCGCTCTGTAGCTGCAAGACGTGCAGGGATATTTACTTATTGTACCTCCTGGCGTAATAGTCAGTGCGTTTGCCTACCATGCAAGAGGTCTCAGGTTCGATGCCCGACATGGTTGAAATGAAATATTTATTTCAAATTGTGTTTTTACACTAGAATATTTCATAGTCCCTGGACTGGTACCTGAAGCGTACGACTGATTATCTTACCTTCTTGTAACAGATGATCGAACAACGCTGCGTTTCGTGCAGAAAGGAGAATGAAATTGAAATGCGAAAAATAAAACTTTTAAGTTTATGGGTATTTTGATATAAAGTATCCATCGAACATCTTTGTTAAGTACTTTATTCTTACTTTTTAGTTTATACCTAGACAATACAATAGATGACAATATTATCTTGATAATATTGTCATCTATTATCTTGATAATATTGTCATATATTGTATTGTCTAGGTATAAACTAAAAAGTAAGAAGCTGAGGTCTGAGAAGTCTGAGCTGGGACAAGTCCCAGCTCAGAACGCTGAAACAATGCGAAAATTATGCTGGGACTGAGCGCTACAAAAATGAACGCACGACGGCGTTTATTACGAATGAATTGAAGAAAACTATTTTTAATTTTATACTAAGATGTATTGGAAATGTTAAAGGACGAACTACAAGTAAATAATAATAACGTATTTTTTCCGCCGCCACTTTCGGCGAATTTTTTTTGCGAGCGACACGTTCACGTCAACCAAATCGCTATTGTCACAAGGTCCTGTCCGTACGTGTTCACGTGAGGACAATACGGCACACGGTGGTGGGAGTAATAATTGTTCCGCGGAGATATCCTATCCGTCTATCTCGGTGGCGATGTCTCGGGATAATTTTTTGTCCTACAAATTTCAATTTACACGTCAGGGTTGCCAGACTGGATCAATCGAAAATATGTAGATTCAGAAAAATAAATCGGTAGATTACGGTTGATTCGGGGGGTGAAGAGGAGGGAGGGGGGCAAAAATAAATTTGACAGTTGTTTCAAAATTAAAGCGCCGTTTCGTCTGTTGGCCGTTGCTTTAAATAGTTGAAAACGCGTGATGAATGAACAATTGAAAACCAAAAGGACTGCAATATGTGAATTACCAAAATATATTCATTCCGGCTTGCAAAACTGACCCAAAATACAGGTAAATCTTATTTTATTACTTTGAGGTTATGTTGATATTTTATATCTATTTTAACAATACTGTATTTTGTGTAACCATACAAATTCTTCGAGGGTTTAAGGCATACATATTTTGATTGAAGTGTTTGTTGCTAAATAAATTAATGAAATTACACTAAGTTACCTACATATGTACGTATTTTTTTATGCACAAAGGTACATCGGTTGAATGTATTTTTATAAAATATATTCAATTATGTACCCGTTCTGTGGGAAGTATTGTGTATTGTAAGCCTGTCAATGACTCGGTATAAATAGTTTTTTTGCAGGTAGAAGCGTCTTACATTATAGAGGCCCTGAAATTAATGGGTCTTTTCTATCTCTCTATGTCCTGGTCATTTTAACAATCATCAGTCAAACTTTGTTGTCAAACAAAATTGCCAAACAAAAAAATATTTTATATTTTAAAGTTATTTAAATGTAAAAACTGTTAACTGCTGAAGTACTGAAAACATTGCTTAAAACAATGATTCAACTAAATTTAAATAGATAATTAACTGAAGAAAAACCATTTCTATCATTTTTATATGGAGGTTATCCCCTTTCATTTCTCCTTATAAGATAAACAAAGATATATTTGAAAATAACCGGGAATCACCATTCACCAACACTAACCAATTCATTTCATTAATATATAATTCATTAAATACTTATGTACGATAGATAAGAAGTTTTTTTAACAATCAACAGGTGGCAACCCAAGTGAGCAAAGAAACAATAAATTATTATAACATGTATTCGTTTTTTATTGGTATTGAAATTTTATTCTACGAAAAAAAACGAAAAAATATATCGAAATCGGTAGAATTTCAATAGAATTCGGTAAATCGGTAGATTGCTCCTAAAATCGGTAGATCTACCGAAAAATCGGTAGTAATGGCAACGCTGTTACACGTAGACAATGATAGAATCCTGGGATAAAACAACGGCCTTTTATATTCATATTTAAAGCATTCACTTTGTGGTCAAAAATTTTACTAAATGCTATTAAATGCTTGTATATAACCACTTCCTTTCGTTTAATATTTATATTTGCAAACAACTTGCGTGATAAAACAGCACAAAATTTAAATAAAAGTCCATCTTTTATGTAAAATTTTAGAATGCACCCCTCAAGAAATGTATTTCTGCAGTTTTCATCTAGAATATGATTAAAAAAACGGCCAGTTAATGACCTCTGAAGAAGGTTGATATCAAATATCCTACGACCTTTTCGGTTGATGCGTATCAAGTTTCTATTTTCATGCAGTGTCATGTTTTTATGTCGAACCTGCTAGATCTGTTACATCACGCTATTTGTAAATTCGTTGCCATGGAGTCCCGAATTCCAAACAAAATATTCCGCTGACCTATATTGTGTATGTGGAGGGGGGTTTTGTCGCATATTTTATTTACGGGAAAAAAGTTCGTAGTCTAAAAATAACTGAAATCTTGGAAAAAATTATTTTCATAATGTCTTTGTTCTACAAAAGTTTATTTTCTGCAATCGCGTGAGGTCTGCAATTTAAAGAACATAATTTTTTTATTGCAGTTTGATGATGCGTGTATTCTGCAAAAGGACGATTGTCTTCTGCAGTTACATAATGCATTCATTTTACTAAAGGATTGTTTTTTTCTGCAGTTTGATGATGCCTACTTTTGACAAAACGATGATTATTTTCTGCAGTTGGATGATGTCTACATTCTACAAAAACACTATTTTCTGCAATTGGTTGATGCCTACATTCTACAAAAGAATTATGAGTTTCTGAATTTAGATAATGTCTGCATTCTACAAATAAATTATGATTTTCTGCAGTTGGATGATGCTTACATTCTACAAAAGGATTATCGCTTTCTGCAGTTGGATGATGCCTGCGTTCTACAAAATTATAAATATATATTGTGCAGTTGGATGATGTGCAAATTCTACAAAAAAACAATCATTTTCTGCAGTTGGATGATGCCTACATTCTATAAAATCATAATTCTTTACTGCAGTTGGATGATGCCGACATTCTACAAAACAATGATTATCTTCGACAAAAGCAACACAAATTGGTCTACCTACCACGATGCAGAACCAATCTGCCAATGGTTTTGCCGGCAGATAGAGTAATCGTGTTATTCAATCGTATTGCCTCGGATGTCCATATATTTCATGACAGTAGGATTTCTCTTAGGAAGGCAATTTCAAAATTGTAATGTCCATTTTACATGACTTTTTTTTCTATTTAATAAATCAGAAGTGTATATTTTGTAATGTATTGAGAATGAATTAGTTACTCTGTAATCTTCTCAATGTAACTAAAAAAATAATAAATAATAATTATTTTTTGCAATGAAGAACTTATTGGAAATGAGACATACAGGAAATTGAATACAAAAAATATTTGCCCTGTAAAAATTAGAGCATTAATTATATGACAGTTTCTTAAAAATTTAGGAATTAAAAATATAAAAAAACTAATTACTTTAAACGTCACTAGTTCATACTAATCAACCAATGATAAGAGCGTTGTGGAAGATTTCCGGTATACTTGTCGTCAACAGCAGAACTAACCGAGAAGAAGCGGAAGAGAAATTGAGACGTAACTCGCGGAGTAATTTCAGAAATACAAAACTTTAAAAAATCATAGCGCTGATAATACGATACATAGAAAATAAAAAAATAAATTTGGATTGGGTTAATAGTCCATTAACACGACGGCTACTTTCTGCAGTTGGATCATCCAACGATCAAGTATTAGCCTTTATTCTACAAAACGATGATTATTTTTTGCAGTTGGATGATGCTACCTTCCGAAAAAGGATGATTTGTTTTTCCAGTTGAATGTTGCCTGCATTCTACAAAAGAATGATTTTTTCCTAAAGTTTCATGATGCCTACATTCTACAAAATATTATTTCTACATTTTAGATCTTCCAACGATCAGGCATCAGCCTACATTCTACAAAACGTTTATTATTTTCTGCACCTGAATGATGCCTAAATTCTACAAATGGATCGCAACTAATGTCTGCAGAATAAAGTTACGGTATCCCACATTTTCGGATTTCTTTAGCGGAAGGCGGTGGCGGTGGGCCCATGCGTGTTATTGTTGCATGAACCAAGACTGTTGTTTCCTGACAGCTTAGAACACTTAAAATTCATTATGATAAAAATATTCCATTATAAGCTCGGCTTACGTAAGACCGCGCGATAAAATCATCATATCCCATACCAATTAAAGTGCTTTGAGTAAGAAAATATTCACCCATAACCTTATTCTACGCAATTTTATAACGAGGAAAGATTTACAATGTTATTTGTAAACATAACCGCATGTAAACGAAGAATATGGCGTCCATAAGCTGTTTCCTGTAGTTCTAGGACTTTTTTGGTGTAAGTCTTTCTAGATAAACAATCACTAAGATAGAGCAGTGGCCCAAATCACAAATAACTATCAACGTGCTTATAAGCGACGTGATAATAATTTCTCTCCATGGTTGGTTTATTGTATTCGCGATCACAATGGAACATCCGTGAACACCGAATATTAAATGTCAAATATTTACGTTCCGCGACGCATAATGCTGCTGCGCACATATTTTAATTTCACCGGTGTAAGTATGGAAAATATTCCAAAATTGCTATTTTTTGTTAATTAATTTACTATTTTTTTTTTTTTATCAATATTCCTACAGAGATGAGGTAGAATTTTTTTTTCAAATTCAGGATTATCGATATTCGGGCGTTTACAGGGCTTATGACCTGTCATTGGCTGGGTTGAGTGGCCACTTTACGTTTTACAACATTCCCCATTCCGCTTATTAGCGAATATCGACACAGGTAACATTTTGATTCTTGTATATATCTTATTAAATGAGAAACCATTCACTAGCGTGTTGGAGCACCATCTATGTATTGATATTGAAGTTAAGTATTTTTAATTAGCATATTACTTTATTTTATGTATTTAAGACTCTTCTTTAGCATATTACTTTATTTTATGTATTTAAGATTTATTACGCTATTTATGCATTTAGCCGGCGGTTGGCAAGCCAAATGTCAAGAAAAGCAGTCGCCATAGTAATTGTAATTAAATTTATCATTTTTGTATTAGATACTCCTTACTATTTTGCAAATTTATTTATTTTAATATATATATATACTGGGCGCTATTGGGCATAGGCATTTTTATGGACACATTTATACATGATTCTATGCTATGATTCAGGAAGAGAAAAACTTGTCGAAATCCGGCGCTCCCCAGACACTAGATTTGAAGATCGTGCTTTTGCCGCCGCCGCGCCGGCCCCTCTGCCTGGAATCAATTGCCTTCAAACTTACGAATCATCGACAGTCCCAGTCAGTTCAGATCCCAACTAAAATCCCACTTCTTTAGACTATCATACCCTCAATTTTAAATCTGGAAATATAATATATCACTTTAGTTTAGTTAGAATGTAAGTTTACGTATACAATTGTACAGCGCCCTTGATGTGATTTTTTACAAAAATTGCGCTGTATAAATCAGCCAAATATTATCATTATTACAGAAAAGCATTATATAAAAAAGTAGAAAGACTCGATGGTTTATAGTAGACTTTGTGGGAGTGGAAGCGGGAGAGGGATATTTTAATTGAATTCGATTCAGTGATCGTTTGAAAGAAGACAACTTGTTATCAAAGAAATCAAGACTGGTATGTTTGTTGGCAGACCTAAGAATTCTGGGGAATAAAAACCATAGTTAGTTCTATGGTATTTGGTATTATGGATATTTAATTTTATTGAGCTCAATAGTTCAGGCGCATAAAAGAGTGAGTTGAGAATTTTAAATAGGACTATAAGGTCGGATTTATTTCGACGGTCTTGAAGAGAAGATATATTCAAGGTAGTTTCTAACTCGTTATACGTATATAGTGCAATATATTGTATTGTTTTTTATAGTAAACGCCGATTTTTCGCCAATGAACTGTATTTATTTACGAGGAAAACAAAAACAAACCGACACGAGCGTTGACTTAGAGATTACACACGCGTTGACTTATGACTGCGATAACTTAAGCATGTTCATTATTGTTCATTGTGATTGCTCAAATGCTTACCATATTTTAAGGCACGGCAAAAGTTATTTGTGATTGAGCTACTGGCTTCTACCATCTTCTGTGGGTCGATCCACTTTGTGTTCGCGTCCCGTAGTTCAGCTTTGAATAAGGAAATATTACTTTTTTAAAAAGTAATAAAGGTCTTTGAAATACTGTCCATTAATTGTTACTTATTAGTATCATAAAAAATGTTTTAAATTTGTAATTTTGAATTCACGCAAAAACGGTTATTCCATTGGCCACGCCCCTAATACGTCACGATTCATGTGTATTTGTTCCCGACCATTAAAATTTGTTTAGAACATTATCACGAATCTTGACGTCAGAATGATCAAGACCAAACATGTTGCGTTTTTCTAGTGACGTATTTTTTAAAATTCATACATGAAAACATTTTTCCACAATATCCACACAGCAACGTTAGACGAGGACGACCAAGGAAGACGTGGCATGATCAGATAAACCAAAATCTTAAGTCTGGTCATGTCGAAAGTAGACAGAACCGAAGGGCATGTATGACAATATGTATGAATGTGGAAGAGGCTAGGATTGTATGCCAGGATAGACGTGTGTGGTGGTCCATTCTCTCTGCCTACCCCTACGGGGAAATGGCGTGATGATAGTAGTAGTAGTAGAAGTCCACATTGATTTTAATAATACAATTAATTATTCTAAATTCATTTCATATATTTTCATCAGTTTTCGTAGTATGTTATATTTCCTTATGGCCGACACACCGTCGGCCCTAGACGTCTTGTAAAGTAAGCAAGTGTGGTTAAGGCTATATTTTTTTTTAATGGATAACTTATACAGTGCGATTTTAATAATATAATACCTCAAGGGCGCTTTACAAAGCGATTCTATAAATATATATTTTTTTTAAATAACTTTTTTAATTTGTATTTTAAGTAAAACATATTACTTTGGGCTACGGATTTATTTAAATGATTTAGAGAACAAGTGAGTTTTAAGATTTTTCCGAAGCATCACTTTACTCTCTCCACAAATATGGAAGAGGCCTATATCCAGGAGTAAAGGACGAAAAAGAAATAAATGTAAATGTAAAAAAAAAGACTTCAACAAATAATATACGAGTCCTGTGGGTTCTTAGTTTTGACTACCTACACTTAAATAAATAAGATGTTTCATATTGCATTTGCATATTTTTTATACTACCAATTTCAAAAAGTGACGCTGCGCGTTTGGTTTCAAATGTATTCATAACATTTTTTTTACATTTTCAAGAAACGAGTGTTAATTTATTATCTAAAAAAATATAGGGACCGTCATAATATTGATGTTTTTATCCATCTAAGAACGTTGATCTGATGTTCCACTTTGTGTACAAATCCGGAAGTTTTTCATGAAAACAAAGCCTACGTCTGCTCTAAAAATCTATAATAATTAAGGGATGAACCTTTGATCCCATTTGAAATTCACTGAATCACGGCAAATTATATATTCCTGATTCCACACCATTACCTCTCAAATTTTTGGGGGTTTATACTCCAGAGAAAGAACGTTCGCGCGAAAATAATTTGAAGCGAAAACAAGAACTAAATCTTTATTTAAACCAGGGGCACGATAAGGAAGTGGAGAGTGGATTTTTTATAATATTTTATTTGAATAGACTATTTAACTAGATCAAAATAAAAAAAGGAAGCGGCGTGATGGTTCGTTTTGTTGTTTATTTAGTAGTAATATTGTGAACTTATACTTTTTTATCTGAATAAACTAAAAAAATAAAAAAATCGAGACGAATGGGGAACCCGACTACAGAAAAAGAAAAAACTAGTGTAAAATTATACTGTTATCATCAGTGAACACTATTGTTTTCAAGGATATCTGATAGTTCAATACTTATAATCCATAATCTCACGAATGCATTCTTCAGAGATCAATCATTATTCTTGTAATGTATTATTTAGCATCGCATGTTCGTAATAAGCCACTGAGTATTATTTTTAGAATAATGACTATCTTTAATCATGAACTGTTATGTTACATACGTGATTTTGCGTGATTATCTAGAAGCGGAAGTAATTTTTACTGCACACATAACTCTGTATCCAGGAAGAGACGCAATTTGTAGTTACATGATTGTGACTGATCTACGTGTATAGTCATATAGTACCTATCTATAAATATGTATAAGTTTAAAAAAAGAACTATAAAACACTATTCGAAACGACTATTTTATTATAATTTGTAAATGCATGCAACTTGTTTTCGGGCCATGTTAGGTCTCTTGCATAGAATTAAGAATAGTCCAGAAACCGCATACGCACTTCAAACAGAAGGCGATTTAACTACCCATAAATAAGTAGGTTTACGTTTTATTTTTTTATTTTTTTTTACTTATAAATTTACTGCAAAAAAATAATGTCCATACTTAATAACAAGGAATCTATATAAAACCAATTAATGTAAAATGAAAACGGAGGGTTCTCTGTTTATGATAGTCTCCATTTAACATGGCACAGCCTGTTCCTTAGATTTTGTATCTTTAGAGCGTAAGTAGTCCTATACTAATAAAACAATAACATAAAAAGAAAAACTAAAACCTAATAAAAACCTTCTAAAACCCATAAATGCCTAGCTAATCAAATGTAAGAAATTAAAAATCATTATTATACAAATATAAAGTATATATATGTGCCAAGAATGCATGTTATTTAAACATAAATAATAAAGTATAATATATAATAAAACAAATATAAAGCAATGTAATACATAAAAATATAAATAATATGTGTAACAATTCGGGGGTTAAGGGTCATAAGGGCGAAACTACAAAAACACAGTTTTGAGATAAATGATAAAACAGTTTTCAAAAAATAATACTGTCTTTTAAGGGTAACAAATAAAGAAAATAAAAAATACAGTTAATTGAGCATAAAATGTTTTAGAGACAAAAATATGAAACTACGCTTTCGTCTATATGACCCTAACTTGCGCTTTCATTAGTAAATTAACAAAATGATGTAAAAGGTGTTTTATTCTTCTGACTTTAAACGAAACGCTTGTGTAATTTAATTTGTGTAATTTATTTGATTTAATAGCATAATTATACATTTATACAATTTAAAAGAAATTTCACTTGTTATATTTTTACTAAAACTAAAATCCCACCAAGCCACTTTTTGTAGCTTGTTGGTGAATATTATATTTATACTGACTTAATAATATTATTTACATTTATAAAAACAATGAATAACATATCAAAATTAACAGCCAGAAAAATCAGAATAAACATGTTTATACAAATAATAATAATAATAATAATTCTCTTCTTCTTCCTTTGTAGTTTAACACAAATTTATCTAGGTAACTACTTATCGGATGAGTTTCATCTTTTTGTCACTAACAGGATATTTTGTTTGGATATCAGATTAGTACTTAACACAAAACAGCTTTTTTGTAGTTTCGCCCTTATGACCCTAAGCCCCCGAATTATATAAAGTACTACGTTTATTGATTTACATATATTTTTCAAAAAATCTCTCGCTGCACTATTTATATGTGCAGTTATTTTTATTTTAAAATTTGTTTTACATTTTGAGTCTTTTATATTTGGCAATAAATCATTAAATATTTTTGGAGCAATTTCATTGTATTGCTTTTTACCAAAGGCGGTTGATACAAATGGGACAATACAGTTAATTTGTGTTACTGAACGAGTGTTTATATTTTGTTGGGTTCTTTTGACCTCACTTAATTTATCACAAAATTTAAGTAGTAGTCACCTCACAAACAATTGTCTTACATCCAATATATTTAACTCAGCGAATAGATCTTCCGTTGAATACCTCAAGGGCTTTTTGAGAATGATCTTCATGGTCAATTTTTGTGCTATTTTTACTGGTTCAAGGATTGAACGAGAGCAACTTCCCCAAGCTTAATTGCAATATGATAGTTTGCTTTGGCAAAAAGCAAAGTAAATTTGTCTCATAAGTTGAGCATTCAAAATATTTCTTAGGCTTTTATAAATGTATGCTGATTTCCGTATTTGCTTAGATATTTGCCCCATTATTTTCTTTGTAGACGTCGCTCAGTATGCAACTCCCAATTTCAATTCAACTATGCCGTGTTGTGTCGTTTTAAAGTGTAAAAATACTGCTGGGATCTTAAATAAACAGAATGGGATCACATTTCATATGTTAGTACCGAATACATGTGTGTGCAGCAAATGCATTACTCAATTTTTTTATTATTTTTCCACCTGTCAGATTTTCAATGAAAACAAAATAGACGTTTTGTTAGTGTTGCCAGGGTAGTAAATTTTTTTACGCTACTTTTTATTAATAAGAACATTGGTTTTAATTGATTTAGTGGAATTTTAGCTTCCCCGCTAATGAAAGAAGGAAAACGGAGCGGATATAAATAATATATAGAGTACGGCGAGATGAGTTTTGGAAACCAACAAAGCGAAGCATAATTTGCTCAATGCATTTTGAGGAGAAATATTTTTTGACATTTGTGTCATAAAAATATTTCAAGGTGGATTAAAAAAATTAAGCAAAGAAGCTTTTCCAAATAAGGTAGGTTTAATTCAAATAAATATATTTTAAACATTATTTACATCTATCTCATTTCTCTTTAGGTGGATTTTGATGCAGTTTTCAAGAGAAAGGTTTTTTATTAAGCACTACTATAAAATAAAAAATTATCTTCTAATCTTTTACAGAATATTTTCTTTTCTCTTTCTTATATAACACAAAAATATCATACCTGTCTATTTATTATAGGAGCAAACAAATCATAAACATTTCTTGTATACCCACGAACAGGCCGTGCCTTTGTGGGATTTTTTGTTTACTATTTTTACTATTAATATGCATTTCATTGCAATGTAATTATCCTTTATTTTTTAAAATGCTTTGTTTTACCTCTTATGTATTTTGTAAAAAAAAACACAAAAAAAAAACAACTGACTTATTTACCCTGTTGTGTCTATCAATGTTTTCGCGAGTACAATAAAATTTTAGAGAAATCAACAAATCGCTTTTTTTATTTTTATATCAATTACATTTGTGTTGTGGTTATATTTTTCTCAACATGGCAACATAACGCGGCGACTTTTAGTATGCGCGCGGCGAAAGTGCGACATAGTGGGGGCATTTTTGGACACAGTCTGATGTATTCAAATAGGATTCTACGCTCCATCTGGACTATTCTTAATTCTATGCCTTTCTAATTCAATTATCTCAAATTATTTCTTGTACAAATTGTTTTTTGATCAATTCTGCATATATTTTTTTGTGTTCAAACTTTTCTTTACTTTGATTTGTAATATTTGTTTCATTGAAATAATATGTTTAATTTAATTATATATTTTAACAATAAATTTCTCTTACATTTACAGGTTTAAATAAAATATTTTAACCTCATTATCGCTCCCATGCGTTTATTTTTTTAAGCTGTTAAAATTATCATTATTATAAGATTATGTTTGTTATTATTTTGATTAATTTTGATTTGGATTATCCCGAGACCAATATACGTACAATTAGTTAGAAACTAGATTGAATATATCTTCTCTTCAAGACCGTCGAAATATATTCGACATTTTAGTCCTATTTAACATTCTTAACTCACTCTTTGATGCGCCTGAACCACTGAGCTCAATAAAATTAAATATCCCAACTAGAAACCTCAGACAAAACTAACTCTTTCATACCGATAACCATAGAACTAACTATGGTTTTCATTCCCCTATGCCCAGAATTCTTAGGTCTGCCAACAAACATACCAGTCTTGATTTTTTTGATAACAAGTTGTTTTCTTTTATACGATCACTGAATCAAATTCGATTATAAACACCTCTCTCCCGCTTCCACTTCCACGAAGTCTACTATATACCATTGTGTCTGTCTATTTTCCTTTATAATAATTTTCTTTGGACGAATATATCCTTAAAAATGCCCATTGGGCGTATTTATAAATAAATAATAAATTAATTCATTTGTTGTAATTTTTCTAGGCATTAAGTTTTATCTTCCTTTCACTGGCGGCTCCTGACCGAAAACATTGGCAGTGCATCATTTTGTCAACTTGTATATTAAGTTCAATAATGTTATAACAATATGACAGGTCTGACGTGATAAACGGGCAATAGTATGACAGCCCGCGCATCGGAGCCAGGAACGCTAAATTCGCCTAACATTTTACGCACGTTATAGATAACTAAATCAACTAAATTCGTTCTAATGTCATGCTATTACGCATGTTCAAAGCGACATTACAAACAAACTTCAAATCTGCGAATGCGTTGGCAATGCCCGGAATATGTACATTATCTTACACATAATTTCTCGTTGGTCAAATACGTTTTTATCGCATTTTTTTTTATCGGGGAGGGGGAGGGGTTTGCGGAAGGAATGCTTATCCGAGAAATTAAAGATTTACACCATTTTGAAAACATTGAAAAAATAAAAGACTTTTTGGAAAAAAAATAATGGGATTTTTTAAAAGCTTTCCATAAGGAATGTTCTTCTGAAGTTTCGCGGTCTGGCCCTGAAAAACCGCGTATATTGTTATGTTCAAATATGACACCGAATTTGTAATTGAAAAGAACAGCGCTTAAGATATTGGTATTTTTTTCCTTTTTAAGGTTGGTAGAACTATGTGTCAATCTTAATCGCAATCTGTCTTGTAGTTTATTTGTGGCAGCTGTGTAAACAAATCGATATTAAAGTATTCTGCGAATGTTGTTTTATTTTCTTTAATAAAATGAACGCAAACCTGTCGCTGAAGACATGCTCCATACTAAAATACCGTCATTCAGCGCATCATTACAGGTGATGGTGGACCAAGACGTAGGTGTGTGTAAAAGTCATTTCCTAAGCACCGCATTCACCTGATTTGGCTCTGCGTGACTTTTTCCTGTCCCCTAAACCCAAATAACCACTTTGCGGAAAGCATTTTGGCTCGAGTGCGGTGACGAAAGAAAATTCGCAGAGGCAGCTGAAAGCTATTCCGAAATCGGCCTACGAGAAGTGCTGAGAAGGTTGGAAAAAACGATGGTGGAGGTGAATAGCCTCTAAAGCTAGGGTTTCCTAGGACAGCGTTGCCTGTATCTTAACGGCCGTAGTGAACGGTGATGTGGTGGACAGCGGTCGTAATGGTGACTAGAGAGTGGTTTCCTAGGAAAACGGTGTTGATAACACCGTTAAAAAATAAAACCACTCTCTAGTCACCGCTACGACGGCTGTCCACCGCATCACCGTTCACTACGGCCGTTAAGTTACGGGCACCGCTGTCCTAGGAAACCCTAGCTTAATAGTGATTTCTTTGAAGCTTTGAAGAAATGAGGAACTTTAGCCCTACGGGAAATCGGATAAAAAAAAAGGTTTTCTAGCTCGCGGTAAAAATTAGAGCATCAAATAATAAAAATATTAGAATAAAAACGAACCACTTTGAAAGACTTCACCGGTTCATATGAATTAACCAATGATAATGTTAAAGATATCCGGTTTGCCAACATTAAATGGACCAATTGGCAGAACTGACAGAGAATAAGCGGAAAAGAACCTTTGACATCACACGCGGAGTTATTTCAGAAATACAAAACTTTAAAAAATCAATGCGCTCATTGAGCTGATGTTTTTTTTTTCAGAAATTCCAGGTCATATTTGAACATAAGGTAATATTTAACAAAGTAAAATTAAGTTTTCTGTATAAAAATCAGAATGTGCAAACAATTTTTTCTTCTATACATGTTCAATTATAGGTTACCGACGAAGATACTTAAAATGTTCATGCAAATATACTCATTTTCGTACTTAAATGTCGGTTTTTCTTCATAGACAGTCGAAGATAACTCTGTTACCTTCCCATTGTAATCGGGGCCCTGGAATATAAAGCCTTTACAAAAGCTGTTCAAGATAAAATTCTTCGCATTTTTCGCTCGTCCGTCGTTCCACGATCACTTATTCTTACATATGTAATCTAATTTTTATATTTTCTACCACTATCTATTCATTGATTTAAATACAATAGGTACCACAATAATCCTTTATTTGTCTATCATTGAAGAGCATAACTATAAATGTTTAATGAAGCAGTTAAAATTAATATGTATTAGTGATAGAAGGGAAATTTCAGATTTAGTGCTGCTTTTCAAGTTATTAAATAATGTTCTTGACAGTCCCGAACTTTTAAATTGTGTAAATTTTTATGTGAGACAGCGTGGGACGAGACAAAATACTTATTTTGCTGTTGATTAGCATAGTTCAAACTATGCCAAATACTCACCTATCCACGGTTCCACATGTTAGCAAACAAACATGGAAACTTAAATTTATTTTATTTATTTTTTAAATTAAAATCATTACTTTTTAATCATTTCTTTCCTAAATTATAAAAATGTACTAAGTGTTATACTTGTTTTACTGTTTATGCTATGATACATCGCCTCTGTTACTTCAAAACATTTTATATTTAAACCCTTTATTTCTTGTTAAATTGCTGCATACCTATGTTATAATTTCTTATTTAATTTTTCTTTATTATTTCCTTATTTTCTGCTGATTTTGTTTCATGTTTCTATATTTTTACACTTTACACACTGTGTAATCTCACCCATATAATAAAAGTTTCAGCTCATTTACTTCACAAAAGTCAACAGATGGAAGAGTTGAGGAAATGCGGATGTTTAAACATGGGCAGAATAGTAAATGTTACACGGTGGTGTAAAGGGGCCACTTAAACCAGCCAATGACAGGTCATAAGCCTTCTCAATAATGTTTTCCCTCTCTGTTGCAATAAATTTAAATACGAAAAACTAGCTAGGGAGGAAATCCAGCCAGTCTGCAAGCATTTGGACACATTAAAACATTGTTAAATTATCAGAATTTTAGAACCTGTAAAATCTACTCAATGTGTTGAGTTTGTTAATGCCAAATCAAAAGAGGAAAATGGGGAACGATTAACATTGAAATAAAATAGTTGAATTTTAACGAGTTCATTTATTTTATTGTAACATTTCACAAAAAGCCAAATACTTAACTTACTTAACATAACAAACATATATTTAATTCTTTATAGTCTAACCAATTTATAATAACAGAAATTATAAACATCAAAATAGTATAAAACATCTTTTATAAATACATATTATAGTATCATCTGATGTCAGCTGGTGTATCTAAATTAGCTGAAACTTATAAATATATTATGGTAAATGGATAGTGAACGTGTGAAAAATATGCGAACGTTTTTTAACCAACATTAATTTATTTATTTAATAATACGTTTTTAAGTGGATAGTCAAATACGACATGTAACTGAAAACGAATTTATTATATCTTTCATGAGCGGATATAAGGGTTTACATAGAAAATTGTAACTTTTCAGTTCAATAAAACGATATAAATAAACCAATTATTTAGCCATAGGACTCATATTTTGCGAAATGGGTTATTATTTACAGATCGTATTCCATATTCGAGTAATTTGTACAAATAACACAAATATTTAACAAGTACTGCAACATTAAAGATGACAGAAATGAGTCTACATATACAAGAACTAACTTATATTATTTGTACCACTCAATGAAATATAGAAACGAGTCTATTAATATCACTGAAACCATCTTGTTTTATTTGTGCCTTTGAAAATATGTCACAAATGCGCATAATTATTTTATTAAAACCAATGTTTCATCGTCATCATTCCCTTTCCGTACCGAATAGTGCATAGGGCACTGAGACGAATCGCAATGTAACTTGATCATTTTTGTAACATGAAGGTAAGATGATCAGTCTGACGGGACCGTCACCTGAACTGGACTGGCACCTGAACAGGTGCTAGTCCAGGGACAATGAAATATTCTAGTGTGAGAACACCTTTTTAAATAAATATTTCATGTCAGCCATGTCGGGAATCGAACCTGAGACCTCTTGTATGGTAGGCAAACGCGCTGACCACTACACCACGAGACCGACAAACCGTCTTGTACAATTTGTGCCACTGAAAATATGACCAAAGTTTTATGGGCATAAACTTGTTAATTTATGTTTTTAGCAGTCGTTTGATGCTGTCATACTCAAGTAAAATTTTCTAATATAAATCATAAAATGAACAAAAATACAGTTAAACTGTTATGTCCGCCCATCAAAGATATATTTATTGTAAAATTTAAGTAGAATTGTAAAAAATATTTTAAAAACGGTTAAAATATCAATAAATTACGAAGTTTTTCTTGAAATAAACCGTTTTTATTTTATTTTCAAATATAAAAAATAATTTAATTTAAAATGAGAACAACCATTGGTTAATCATTTGATATACATTGACATTTTATCAAAAGTTTTTTGACACATAAATATATTTGGGCAATTCTTGTTGCATTAGAAAATTAAACTTTGAAAGCTTCCAAAACAAAATATGTCGTTTTTTTGACGCCATGATTGGCTTTTAGTGTTTCTTTTTTTTTTAAAATCATTAACAAATAAAAGCTGGATCACACACGTCATGCAGCTACAAAGCGCACGTGCTGTTAGAATTCTACACCCCATTTACTAAATGTATTGATTCGCCTTTTTGCTTCTTTTTTCACGTGTTTTATACCCATGGTATATAATTTCGTCGGGTTTCTGGCACAAATTCATCATAATCATTCCCTTTTAGCACCCAAGGGTGCATAGGGCACTGCATCGGTACACCAATCGCAGCGTATCTTGATCATTTTTTGTCACATAAAGGTAAGATAATGAAATATTCTGGTGAGAATGTAATACACAAATAAATATTTCATTTCAACCATTTCGGGAATCGAACTCGAGACCTCTTGCATGGTAGGCAAATGCGTTGGCCATTACACCACGAGGCCGACATTGAACAAGTTGGTAACTACAAATTTTCGATGTGGAAATGAGATGTCTTCATAAATGGCATCAAATAATCTTTATTGAAAAAGTTAATAAAAATATTTTATAAATACAAAAATTAATAATTTATTACAGTTAGCCTGCAGTTTTATTTGAATTATGGATTTGGGATGAGCTTTTAACTTTTAAAGTGATCTCAAAACTTTCGAGGAGTAAATCTCACAACTAATAAAATCTAGGTACCAACTTCTGCTAGAAACTCGACGATATGTACATTAGGGTGGACCGATAATTTTTTTTTCCGAATTTTGAAATGAAAGGGGTCTAAAAGTTGCCTTTTGGATTACTCGGGATGCAAAAAATATATAAAAAAATATTTGATACTACTTTTGGCCCTCAACCAGAGCTTGAAGTTTTCGAAAAAGTCAATTTTTTGCCTTAAACCGGCTGTCATTTCGTATTTAAGTAAGAAAATCAGTCTAATTAAATTGTATAATCTGCATTAAATCTTATTATATAAGCATCCAAGGACGCGAGTTGTACTTTGTGTTGTAATAAATGGGTAGCATTGTTTTAATGTGCCATGGTTTTCGTCAATTTTAGTCAGGCGCTCATCGGAATCAGTTCCGCGGAATGTAAATTTTTTGCATTTCGGTAGTTTTGAAACGTGTTCGAATTTTTAATGTGATTGAGTTATATCTTTACTAAAAAAAAAAAATATTTTTATAAATAAAGTTAATTAACCAAATATTCAGGCAGTTATAAACTTCAAACCTCGGTTGCGGGCCAAAAGTAATATGGAATATTTTTTTAAATAATTTTTACGTTCAATGTCATCCAAAATGCAACTTTTTAGACCTCTTTCACTTTGATGTCTAAAAAAATAAAAAACTTCATAAATCATCGGTCCACTCTAATGTACGTATTTAAACACAGAAAATTGTGATATTTTTGTTATTAATTTTAAAACATTAAAAAGACACAATTTTTAATTAAAGATCCCTAATGCAAATGAGTATCATGTAAACAATAGGACAATCTCGACTGTTTAACAACGAACTGAAAATATATGACCCACCCTCACAGGCCGAAGTTAACAGCCATTCAGAGATTCAACATAGACGTAAGACACATTTTGAAACATTCCTTAAATCACATGAACCCATATCATAATATACATATATTTAGGAGGGTTAGTGCCGGTAACAGAGTTAATGGTGCCTTAAAGTCATCGAAGCAAATAAGTGTCTATCGCAAGAGGCTAAATTAGCAGTTCATAATGGAGTTCTGGTACCAACCCTAATGTATGGAAGCGAAGCATGGAGTTGGAAAAAAAGGGACGAAAGTAGACTGAATGCTGTTGAAATGCGATCCCTCAGGCGAATGTGCGGAAAAACAATGTATGATAGGTGCCCTAATGTCGAAATTAGAGCAGAATGCAAGGCTGAGTTAAGCATTATCGACAAAATTAAGAAAGGTCTTTTGCGATGGTTCGGTCATGTGGAGCGAATGAATGATGAAAGAACGGCTAAAAAGATTTATGATGCGAATGTGTCTGGTTGTAGAAGTCGAGGAAGGCCGAGAAAGACATGGCATGATCAAGTACAACAAATTCTTGAAAGTGGTCATGTGAAAAGTCGGAATAATCGACGTGCGTGCATGAGAAGATGTATGAATGTGAAGGAAGCAAAGGAAGTGTGCCAGGACAGAGTGGTGTGGCGTTCTATCCTCTCTGCCTACCCCTCTGGGGAAATGGCGTGATGGTTAGTTAGTTAGTTTCATATATTTCAAATGTTTTTTTATGTAATATAAACCATAAAAAAAAATTCTCAATAATAATTTCAAAAAATTAAATTCATCATTAGACAGTGTGTAAAAACGAGGCAATGATGCACTAAACATTATACATATTTTGTATACTATATTTTTAAAAATAGTGTTTTTTTTTTGCCTTTTCATTAACTTTTGTTTTGTATGTCGACTAGTGTGATGAAAAAATATAAACTTCTAAGCTACTAAATATTTTATTAAAAATAAATTTTATGATAATATTTACACGTTTGATTAAATTTTATTACGCATACTTAATTTATTATCACAATTAATTAATATAGGATCGATATAAATACAAGCAGATCTAGAAATAATATCCACGTAATGCTAAATAATTATTTAACTTAATATATTAACATATTACACCTCACAATGCTTTAATTTTCGATGTAAATTTTATTAAAATAATATACATAGGTAACACTTTTCATATTAAAAAAAATATTTTTATTTATTACGAAAGACCACACCAAATTTTTATTTAATTACTATGCATAATAATCTGAAATTATAGTTAGTTTAAATTTTATTTTAAATCACAAAAGTATACTCTATTATTTTCTTATATTAATTCTTTTAGCCCAGGGCCCCGATTACAATGAAAAGTTCTTCAATCGTCATTTTGTATGAAAATTTGAAGTATTTTATTTTATTTTATTTGGGAAATCAACTGTTCTACATACATATGTTTAGTAAACAAACAGATATAGTGTATAAACTCAGAACTAATAACAGATTTCCACATAGTATACAAAGTTAGTCAAGAAAATATATTACATATCAAATAAATACATACAATTTATACATATAAAAATGTTATTTTCATGTACTCAATAATCAAAGATTTTTAAATATTTATTTTAAGAACATTAAGTTACTGTAAATTGGGCGGGATAAGGACAAAAATGCTTGAAGAGAGGATAAGGAGGGGAGGGGAGATGTAAATATTTATTATTATAATGTCTACTAAGTTACATAATACATTTTTAGTGTAAATTTTAAATCTGACAGAGAGATGTTTGTGTGATCTATATTTTTAAATTTTGTACTGTACATTGAAAAAGTCCTACGAAAAAAGGCATTTTTAACATACGATGTTTTACTTATTGGTACATGAAACAGGTGGTACCGTCTACAAATCCTGGCTGGCACATGTATTGTTATTAAACCAAGCAGCTCTGTACAGTCAACCATTCCTGTCATAATTTTGTAAAGCTGTAGTTGGTCCGCACACACTCTGCGGTATTGTAGAGAAATGATTCCATGGAAGGTGGAGGCAGTGAGAGTAGATACATAAGAAATGCCGGTTTTGTATTTAAGGTACTTTGTAAATTTGTTTTGAATATTTTCTATTCTATCTAAGTATATTATGATATCCGAGTTAGTTAAGATTTTTTTTAATCACAAAAGTATATTATTTTATTAGTAAAAAGTAATTTAAATAAAAACGATCTATATACATTAAACGACGTCACTCTTTCTTTCTAATCAACCGATGACAGAGTGTTGTGTTCAATTTCCGGTTTACGGGAAGCCATCCCACCAATCGCCACAGGCGCTAATACATCAAAACGTTTTTTTTTTTCGGATTAGTTAAATCAAATAACTTTTAAAAGTAAAAATAAAAAACCGCTGAACTTTCCCTTTCAAGAAAGGAGTTCTGGGTTGGTTTGGACACGAAGAGCGATTGGACAGCAAAAGAACGGCCGAAAAGATTTACAATGCGAATGTTAGTGGATGCAGAAAACGGGGAAGTCCAAGAGCCGTGGCATGACTTAAGATGGACATGTCAAAAGTCGGAATAATTGGCTCGCGTGCATCGAAGATGTATGAGAGTAGATGAAGTGAGGTACGTATGCAGATCACTTGGTGCATATTTTAAATCCATTAAAATATTTTATTTTTACATTTATGTTTAAATTGTTTTAAACTTCTACTGAATGTGTTATATAATTTTTGTTTGTAAATCTTAGTTTAAAAAAAAAGGATGTTTTCTTAAAATAATTAAACCAAACATCGAGGCTTTACTGATAGAATGCATTAAGTCATTACAACAAGTTCCGAGATAATCGCATTTGAAGCTTTTTTATTCTTTCAACGCATTATTTCTCCCAAAATTTTCTTTTATTTTAACTTTTTTTTAAAGCTTTGAAAAAGTACTCTTTATTCTAGGCATAGCATAAAATTTGAAATCAAATTCTTACACCAATATTTAAAGATATTTGAAATATATAAAGTCGACTTAATGCATTAGATTTGTAAAACGTAATCTCAATTGTCTGGAAATGTTTAGCGGAATTCACATATATAACTTGTTTATAATTAAATTTGTATTCTAAAAAGCCGTCTTTGTCATTTTTAAATACCTGTTTTTCATATTTTAATCAGCGATGCACAGTAAATAAAGATACTGCGAGTTCAATTAAATAATGAATATTATTTTTTCAATGATTTATCACACGTATTTTAATAAATAACATTAATATTGTCAACATTTTGGAGAAATTATCATGCTTGGCTGCTCTGCAAAACCGGTAGTAATGTATATTTTGCGATTGATTTTTTTGCATTTATTTGTTTATCTAAGCTTTTTTTGCATTATCTAAATACAATGCAGAGAGCGAAGAGATTAATAAATTTCTGCGTAAAGTCAGCTTTAGGTTTTTCTATGGTGATGTCCATTTTTTATTTGTTTGTGTTATACAAATGCCTGTGCAGGTTATACAACCTCGATATGTTCATATTTTAAGTTTTGTAAAAGGTCATTTTGTCGTAAATGTTAATAAAACAAAATATGACGTTCTATATAAAGTATAACGTCCGAGTATAAACTCAAGTTGGTACGTGATTACAACACCAGGTTTACTAGTATGGAGAGGCTAGCTGTTCCCTAGATACTGCAATAAATATGGCAAAAGGACACTGCAATACAGTATACCTAAAATATTTAACATGTTACCAAATAATATTAAAAATACTGAGTTAAATACAGGAGTGCGACGTTTGCTCAAATTATGGTTATTAGAAAAAAGTTTTTTGTATTAGTGATAGTTTTTAATTTTTCATAATGTAATCTGTAATTGTTTTTCAAGTAAAATTATTGTTATGTAGGTTAAGTGTAAATAATCGATGTAATTTATAAAAACCTGCTGACGAGTTGTATGTATGCAACTCAGCAGGACTTTAATTTAAGACTATTTTGTAAATACTTTTGAAAAATAAATTTTTAAAAATTAAAAAAAAATCTAAAAAGGCGTGATGGTTTGTTTGTTTGGTGGGTGTGAAATATTTATTTTTTACACGTGATCTTTTGCTACACACCTAAAGTCAAAATTTTAGGTCTCAATGTATTAGTACGTTTATTGTAAGAATTCGTAATTGTCATTACATATCTGATCATTTGTACATAAAGTAATGATATATTTTTATGCAGTTAAAAATAATTAATGAGTAAACGCAGGTAGGTAACAGCAGTATAAACATGTATGTATTATGGCATTACACAAGATAACCATTATAGCGTGTATTGGCAAACCTTACTTGGTCTAATAAGTAACATATTCATTCGATACATGATTTTTAAGAAGTGAGTCTTTAAAAACTAAAATTATATTTTTTTATTTTTAAAGGTAGGTACCATAGGAAAACATTGTTACAAAATTAATTTAAGAGTCTTTCTAACTAGGGAACCTGCTCTATGGCCTGACTGACCGGCAGTTTTCAAAAATAATTTACATTGTTCACATTTCGCTCGAATATTTTTTTTAATATCTTCTATTATTGAATTATCGCTTCAGCCAGATTTTGATTTCTTTTTGAAATATTCTTCGTTATCTGTACACATAATTTTATAGGGGAGCACAATAAACAGTTTGGTTTCTATAATATTCCTAGCACTTTTGACTAAATAATGTTTTAATGGGAGGAGTATTGGCCGTGATATTATTTTTTACTCTTGATATATATTTATATTTTGTCCATGAGCGGAAGAATGATGTACGCGTATATTAGACATGTCTCAGGCACATCATAGGCTTTAAATTTTCTAAAGATAAAGCTCTTATTGGGACCTTTATCATAACTTTTATAATCCATTTTTTACTTAATTATTTGATTAACCTTTTCCTCACTAAGCATTTAAAAATTAGACATGATCCGAACGGGGGGACTAAACGACCCCAAAACCTAGAGGATACTAATTTTCTAAGCACCCAAAAATTACACATGATCCGAACGGGGGGACCAAACGACCCAAAAACTAGAGGATACTCATTCTTTAAGCATCTCAAAATTAGAAATGATCCGAACAGGAGGACCAAACGACCCCAAAACTAGAGGATACTCATTCTCAAAGCACCCAAAAATTATACATGATCCGAACGGGGGGACCAAACGACCCCAAAAATTAGAGAAAACTTATTTTTGGAAAATGAAAAAGTTTATATTTTACCGTTAACAATCAATTCCTTATAATTTCAATACATTTTTTTTTCTTTTTACTGGATTTTGGAAAATACAAAAATAATATTAACTCACGTTTATTATATTTTAAAACGTATTCCATAAAATCGTTATTCACGTACGAAAATGTGTAAATTTGTATGAAAATTTTAAGTATCCCTAAAAAAAATTATGCATATTCTGGGTACATGTTTTTCATACAGAGAACTCAATTTAACTTTGTAGATAAAATTGAAGATAAATGTTTACTCCCCAATATAATACGGACTTTGGAAGCGTATTTTTGTCACTATTTTAACTTTATGTAAAAGAACTGTCAAAAAGAAACGCAACATGGTAAAATAAGGGTGGATTGATTATTATCATAGTATTTTTTTTATTTGTTTGGGGCTCAGGTATAAATCCTGAAAAAAATAATCGACAGATTAGTCTGCCTAGTAGTCGACTGGTTACCGCATTTGCCTACCATTTCAAAGGCCCTGGGCTAGATTCCCGGTAAGGACGAAGTGAAATATCAGAACTTTATTTACTGAAATATACGGGGAATTACAGTAGCAAGACTAGCCTCTTAAATAGGATATTATACGTAATTATCTAAACCACCGGTTTCAATACTTTTGGAACAAAATTCAAGTAAAAAACGGATTACGCAAATGTTCTGGGTGTGTTTCAAAAATGGCTTAAGTCAAATATATTTTTTCAAATATGTAAAAAAAAAAACGATTTTTCAATACATCAACTCGCGAATTCAAGATACATATCTGTCAACCTCAACTCTCTTAAATATCAAAGTCTATTGCTTAATAATTACTGTAACCTTTTTTATTAATTTATTTCTTTTTCCTTCCTACACCTAATGGTACATAGCAGGGGCGGCGGTGAGGTTTTCGATTAGGTGAGCAGTCACTTAGTGCTAGGTACATAAGTAAAATGTTGCCTACTACTGAACAGTAATTCGAATAAAGTGCTTTAAAATACACTAAAAAGCAATTTTATGCTATGATTTCAACATACGAATCGGGTTGTGGTCCGCGCGGCTCAAAGGTCCGTGGTTCAAATCCCACTCTAGCCCAACTTGATTCCCATTTTCTACTAGTGAGTTATTTACAACTCGTTGAAAATGGCCCTCAAAATGAAATACTTGGGGAAATCATAAGAACGCAATTTTTTTTTTCATAGTTGCATATTATAATACAATTTTGCCAAGCGATTTAAGTGCTGAATTTGTTATAAAACAGTCACAATATATTTTAAAAAAACATGAATTGGTTTGTTAGAATTGCTTCCACAGAGCTACTAAAGACCTCAATTTGCGCACCCGCGGACTTGTGAATTCATTACTGGGCGACCGCTTTATAGGAACATACGGATTTACGCCGTTTTTTATTTCAGTATTAGACAGAGCGCAGTGAATTTTACTTCAATTTACGCATTGATGCCCAGCCGAAATGTTGTGTGTGAGTTTGTTCCAATTTTAAGAAATTATTAATGAATGACCATCGAACCTATCTCAGATCGCTACCATTAGCTTAAAACGAATTAAAAAATATTTGTTGTAGTTACTAAAAAGATTATTTAACTTATTGCTGATTTTATTTATTAACGAAAATAGGTACCTACTGATTATTTAGAAGCTAAATTTTTAGGAAAGCATTGGTTCCATTCAATGTATGGACACCGCGCATGGTACAGAGCTTTGCATTTGTACACCAACCACAGAGTATTTTAACCATTTCCGTAACGTGAAAGTAAGATGTCCAGGGACTATGAAATTAGTATTCTAGTGTAAAACACCTTTTAAAAAAAATATTTAATGACGACCGTGTCGGGAATCAAACCCGAGACCTTGAGGCACAAAATACATGAAAACAAAATGTATGTATCGAAGTGAAACATAGAACCGGCAAAAAAAGGTTGAAAGCAGAGTGAACACAGTTGAAATCCCGATCTCTTAAACGACGTACTATCCTGGATTCAAACTAAAGATATGAACTTTTTTTTTATATGATATATTTTGTTGCCTTTTAATAATAAGGAATATTTTTATGTTTTTTAAAATATTTTTTTATTTATTTTTTTAATTACTATTATTTTATTTTCTCTTTTTTATGTTATACAAAAAATATTATAACTGTCCATTATTTATTATGGGAGCAAAAATTCATTAACGTTTTCTTGTATACCCACGAACAGGCCATGCCTTGGTGGGATTTTTTTGTTTACTATCATGTATTTCATTGCTATGTAATTATGCTTTATTTTTTTTATACTCTGTTTTATCTCTTATGTATATTGTAAAAAAAAAAATGTATGGAAAATCAACGTATGACAGGGTTACGAATGAAGAAATCAGAAAGTGTAATTGATAAGATTAAGAAAGGGTCTCTGAGATGGTTTGACCAAGTAAAACGAATGGACGACAAAATAATGATAAAACAGATGTACATAATTTGGCGAGAATAAACAATAACGTTAGACGAAGACGACCAAGGAAGACGTGGCATGATCAAATAAGCCAAAATCTTAAGTTTGGTCATTTCAAAAGTAGGCAAAACCGATCGGCATGGATGACAAGATGTATGAATGTAGAAGAAGCTAGAAATGTATGCCAGGATAGACTTATATGTCGGTCCATCCTCTCTGCCTACCCCTAGGATAAATGGCGTCATGGTAGTAGTAATAGTAGTAAAACAAATACCCGAATCAAAAAAGCTGAAACATTTATTGTTGTTAATGTAGATTACTTTCTAACTATGGACGTAAGTGTTTCTAAGCATTTTTTAGTATGTAGAATAATTTTAAATCTCTATCACATTAATAGAAATATTTGTTAGCTTTAATGCATGCTGATATTTAAACATAGGTAGAATGATCCTATAATTACATAGACTTCTATAATTCTTTTTACTGAGGAATTCCGTCAACTGATTTGTTATGTATTTTTGTGGTGCGCCCATAACCATTATAAATGCTTTGAATAATTTTAATTATGGCTTAACCAACGTCCTCTGTCGTAGTGCAGTGATTAGCACGTTATACTTGCGAAATTGAGGTCGCGGATTCGATTTCCGGCCGACCAACATAACCATGAGTGTGAATTAAATACTTAATTAATGTAATGTGTTACCCTGGAATGGAATATGATACGTAAAACTAATCGCCTTACCTCGCTGGAATCTGCAATGAAAATATTGCATTGCAAAAATTATACTCGGAGCATACTTTTGTGATTATTAAATCAAAAGAGAAATGACATTTTATCATAAAATAAATATATATTGCGGGATTAACAATGGTTGCGAGACTACATGTAAAATTCCTGCCTCGAGACAGGCACTTTTGGTAGAGTACTGAGCAAGTATTTTAATAATGTTTTTAGCGTGTTCTGTTAAAAAATTGAAATAAGCAGATTATGTCGTTGTAAGAAATTTTAGATCACTAAAAATAGCCTTTTGAATACGTAAAATTTTACTATCCGTAATTTCAGATCGATTTGATTGGATTTACAGTTTTAATTCACAATACTTGCATTTATTCGAGATCATCTAAAAACAACATTTAATATTACTTCTAATGATAATTGTACTTTTATAAACAATAAAATATACATAATACCCACTAAACATTATAAATTCGGTGAAATTTTCTAATTAGAATACCCGCTCAGCATTAAATTATTAGATAGATGGTTTACTTACGCGTTTTTGTACAAATGTACGATTTAATACTAAGAATAGATAGTAGCTAAGTGATCTTAGGTCTTACACAAGAAATTGAGATTCTGCAAGAATAACAAGTAACATAAATCAGTTCTAAAAGTCGGCGTTTGCAACAGGGGCAAATTTTGGTAAAAATTGGCTTGAAGTTGCTAATTATACTAGCACGTGTGTTTTGGCAACTTCACATGTTCTATTTACACGCATACTGTGTTTCCTATAACACAGTCGTGCTGACCACCATCAGAGAACTCTGAATATCCTGATTCGACACTGCAAGCACTATCACTATCACCCTCTGCCTTGGCTTCTTCCTTCGTTTCGTTGTCGAAATCTATACTCTGCCTCTCGGGAGTCTCGCAAACATCAGCGTCTAAGGTTTCCTGGCTGTCAAACTCGTGACTGTCGAAGGAGGAGACATTGGCCTCATCGTCTGATGGGGGATACGTGGGCGCATCTTATATACGACGTCTTATATCGATGCCACTTTGCTTTTCACCTATTGGACTAGATTTACTTCATCGCTACAGCTCACTGCTCCTGAATCAATGGACGGGGAATAGGAAAGGCTGTCGTTTGGACTGAGTAGTTTGTTTCAGATATATCCGGAGTTCTGAAGCTCCCGCAATTATAGCTAAACCGTCCTCTTACTGCCAGAACGGAAGTTTCTGTTGGAATTATTTCGCTCTCGGCTAAACAACTGTTCGAAGCTTTGCACCCTTTCAAGTACGCTTATTTTCTCAGTCTCTGGTTGAAATTCGTTATTATTTAAAGTACAGGGAAGTGATGTCATCTCTATATCTGATGTTGTAACCGTGCTGGCGGTTTCACAGCCGCTAGATATAGAACCTTCATCACTGTCGAGCACCAAAAAATTTGCCTTAGTACACAGCTGATCCATGTCTTTCATAGAACTTTCGTTATCATTTGGTTCATGGCTTTCTGTGAGATGAGTTAGTCTTTCGTCTGTTTCACAATAGAACACTTCGTCTTCAGTATCTTCAGAGAGGCTATCGGAACAAAGCTGATGGTTATTTTCACTAGAATTAGACACGGTTGAGAGGCTAAACGATACATGATTTGTAGAATTAGCTACTCGACTAGAATACGGGAAAACATCATCACAAGTTTCGGTGGAGTCTTCACTTAATTCATTGCTATTTAGAGATTCACATGGGGCAATGCCTACTTGATCTTCTTTAGACTTTTTACTATTTTCAAGAGCTTCACATTTTCCTGGTCGTTTGGTTTTGTCTGGTAAATTCTTTCTGCTGAATTTCCTATCGAATTTCCGCCTTCCTAACGTATAAGAGGGGAAATATCTCAGGTTTGTAACAAGCCTTAAGCGCCGAGAATCTTTGGTCCAAGTGTTAGTCGACCTATCTTCATTCATAGTCGATTCTTCTTCATCTTCCTCAGAGCACATTTCTTCGATAGCCATAAGTTTAGGTGCGGACTTTGACCGCTCTAACGGCGGTTTATAATTATTACCTCCCACACTTAAAAGAATCTTCCTCCTTGGCATGCTTGGGTTGTCGTAGACTGAATTGGCTAAACTGAGACGGGCATTTTGTCTAGAGAGCTTATCTCGCTTAAATTCGAATAGGGCCTGCTTGATCTTAAACTGCAGGTCTGACGCTATCTTTTTGGAGACGGATTCTTTGGAGCAGAGAACAGCGTGGCACCTTAGCTCGTGTTTGAGCTTCCTACCCTCGTGTCTGTAGACCCAACAGAAGACCTTGGGAACTCGGGGGGACTCGTACAGAAGGTGATGCGGTGAGCCCAGTACTCCGTGAGGCCGTGCTCCTTGGTGACGCCCTTGAGGCCGGAGTTGGTGATGGACAGTTTCATAACCACATCAGGTTTAGAGGATTGTTGTAATTCCTCCACAGAGTAGCGAGCGGCTTGTCCACACACCCTTCACCTGGAAAAGAAAAAGAAACTTTAACAAACAACTCTTTCAAGAACAACAAAACACATTTTTTCGGTTTTTGTCAGCATTGAAATGAAATATATAATCAAAAACATATTTACTACTTTACACCACATAAAATTTTATATTAAAGTTTATTGGGTGGGGACAGGAGAGTAAGAATATGAGTAGAGAGTGGAATGTTAAGTTAGCATGCTCAATGCGCATTCTGCATATAAAGGGTATCTCAAACTTGTTCAAAATCAAAGTTTTTGTTTAACATTTGGTTTCAGTTGGAAAAAAATGTCTTTCTTTGGCTTGGAAGGAGGCTTCCAATATTCTTGCAATGTGTAAAGTTGCTTCTCCTTCATCATAACGAGGAGATCACCCAGTGGTAGAAAATTACTATAGGAAGGATCCCCGGAGTCACCTTACATTATATTTATAATCAATTGTATAATATATGTGTTGGATTTTGAAAAGCACTTTCTACGAAACTATTTTTTTTTTTTACAATATAAATAAGAAGAAAAAACAGAGTATAAAAAATAAAGGATAATTACAAAGCAATAAAATACATATTAACAGTAAAAATAGTAAACAAAAAATCCCACAAAGGCATGGCCTGTTCGTGGGTATACAAGAAATGTTTACGAATGTTTTGCTCCTATGATAAATAGACAGTTACAATATTTTTGAGTAATATACGAAAAATAAAATATTCGTCAAAGATTAGAAGGTACTTTATAATTTTTATAGTAATTAAAAAAGGAAATAAAAAACTTTAAAAAAGTTTAGCTTCTTGGAACAATTAAAAAGAGGGAAAAGTGCGATTATTTATTTATGTACTTTTATTTTTTCATAAAAAACAAAAAATTTAAAAACGTATACAAGGATTGCAAAATATCAACAGTAAAATATATGCAAAACGTGTCTTAGTAACTTTTTATAAAGTTATAACTTTTAAAGAAGGTAACATAATTTACTAACATTTTAAAGGGTGAATTTGCAAATGCACCTTTGTAAATTTTAAAGGGTTTTGTGTTAGTGTGTTAAGGTTGGTATGTGACAATGTGTAGAAAATAAAGTTATTAATCTTTATGATTATCTGTTTTTCTATCTTTATAGGGAACCAAATAACCACCTTATCAAGGATTCTCTGGCCTCAACCCAAATTATAAAAATATGATTTTTAGAAACTACTGTATATTTATTTATTTATTGACAGGACTTATGCAGTCCATTCCAACAATAGTAAATGCAATTTTGTATAATAAAATACAGGTACTAATCAAATAAAATACATCTAAATAAAATTAAAGTTAGGACAAAAAAATACTACCTCAAGACAAGATCCGGTCTATCTTGGTGATTTTTCAAAGCTTTATAGACTTACACCAAAAAAGTCCAGATCTTGTGTCGAGTTTACAATACGACACAATCGTACGAGTAATTTCAGAAATACAAAACTTTAAAAAATCATAGCGCTGATAATACGATACATAAAATAAAAATATAAAACTCGCTTAGTTTAATAGTCTAAGAAATAAATTTTAAAAAAGAAAAACTTCCTCATTCAGTCAGAGCAGTTGCTGGATGCCACACAGTTCTTGCATATTTAAAATTGCAATCCAAGTCGAAACACTTTGTAAATTTCATAAAATAATCACACCGTTCATAAATGCAAGCCCCATGGCTCATAAATAATTAAAAATATTTTTAATAACCGCGTGATAATCGGAGGATAACATTAGAAAATAGACAGTGAACGTGCGTCTGGATTAAATCATAATACATTTTCCAAACATTTAATTTCTAAATAATTGATTTCAATTGAGCAATCATCAATTTGTTGCATTATTAAAAAAATATAATTATCGTTATTGAGTGAATAACAGTTTTTAAAGCAGAAAATAAATCACCATCAGCATGTACACATAATTTTTCTGGCAGTGATAATAATTCGGCATGGAGCAGTAGTGATCAGCGCGTTTGCCTACCATGCAAGAGGTCTCGAGTTCGATTCCCGACATGGTTGACATGAAATGTTATTTAAAGAAAGTTTTTATTAAACAGAGAAAGACGTTGATGAAAATGATAATAATAATTTGTTTTATTATCATATTTTTTTATCGCGTATTTACGTACTAAATACAAGCTAACAGAAAGACCTCTTCTGGCGCAATTCCATTCAGAATACCAGCCTGAGGTGCGATTCAAAAACGCGAGATAAAAGCTTTTTCTACGGCCGTGAGAGCGTTTGGAATATCACCCCTGGTGCAGATAAGGGGTATGGTGATGATGAAATAAATTAAAAATTGACTTTTTAACCAACAATATTGGAATATGTCCAAATGTTTGTAAACACCACTATGTCACCCTTAATGTAACTTAACAAAAAAACGTCGTTTTTATTGCAGTATCTCGGCTACGCCATAAGAACAAAAAAATATTAATTTTATCAATAAAAATCCCGAATAATTCACTGAAACTAGCTGACATAAAATAATTAATTCTTGTTTAATTGATGTAATAACTTTTTTTATATTTACATGTAAGTTATTAATTAAAAAATACTTGGTACACTTCGACTTATTTATTTTGACCAATTAGCGCTTTCACCCTCTAATGGGCATCTTCAGACTGGTGAATATTATACAGTGTAAGGATAATTTATATAAAACTAAATATTATCTTAAGTGTAGGTACATTTAAAAATAAGTTGAAAAAATACAATACGCAATATTTCAATGGAACAGAGTGAGACAAATTATTGAAACATGTGTTGGCGGTGTACTTTAAGAGAATATTCTATTATATGAAAAATATTTTATTGTTTTATTACAATGTACAGGGTCCAACTAAGGGGGCTAATAAGGGTGAGTTTTCTCACTCTGTTCCTGTACCAGTCTGAAGATGCCCATTAGAGGGTGAAAGCGCTAATTGGTCAAAATAAATAAGTGGAAGTGTACCAAATATTTTTTAAATTAATAACTTATATGTAAATATAAGTTATTACATCATTACAATAGAATTCCATCAAGAATTGTCAATAAATAATTTAAATAAAAAAGTTTTGTTTAATTTATTATTAATTTAATTAATTACCAGGGTGTTTAAAAATCTTGAAAAAATATTGTTTATTTCTCCAAGAATAAACTTTTTTTTTTTTATTGAGTTCATAATATATTTTATAAACGAAGTAATTAAAAATTCCTAACTAGGGAAACCTGTTCTGAGGACTGTAAATTAGATTATTATTACATTAGATGTATAGGTAATGTCTACTGTAATCTGTCATATCCAACTGTCCTCATACGTTCAAGTCAAGCCATTATAAGGACTTATTTAACCCTTTCAGCCCGGTGTACATTAACATAAATATAAATTATGTTTTATGTACCTTAATATTTTTTCTATGCATTGTACTTTAGCTATCAATATTTTTATCCCACACCAAGCACAAGAGGTTTACTCTTTTTTGATATGGTATTCGTTTCGTTTTCTTCGTGTGTACTTTTGCCTTATTATGTATTTATTTTCTTTAAAAAATGCAACTTTTAAAAATGTTAAATAAATATATTTTTTAAAAATATACATGAATTCCAATTTTTTTTTACTCTATTACCTATGGCAATTCAAAAGCAGCGAGTTTATTTTTAATTACTGAAACCCTATGCACATCTCTATTTTTTATATACGTTGGTAATCAGCATTTAACAGAATACTTCGTTTTTAACTTCGGCAGCTGACTTCTGGCTGGTTTTGTTTATTTTGGATCGTATTATGTAAGGCAATTTTTAAACATGTTTCAGTAAATAAAATTAGTTCGCTTTAATTAATATGTATTGTAAGATAATGACATATTTAAAATGAATTTTGTCTGTTATTATCAATTTAAGACCCATTATTGATAAGTAAATTGAAGTGAAATAAATTCTCAAGTATAAAAGATATTCTTGTTTTTAAATCAAACGATTTCTTCAGTACACACAGAATAAAATATATAATATGTTTTACGTATTAGTTTTCATTATTTTATTATTAATTATAGACATGTGCGCGTATGTATGTGCATTAGTGTATGCATATATGTGCATGTGTGTAAGTATGTGTATATATATTATGCATGTTCATGTGTGTATATATATATGTATGTATGTGTATGTATATGTCTATATATATGTATGTATATGGATGTGTGTGTATGTATATTTATGTATGTTGTATGTGTATATTTAGATACATTTTTATTTTTTTCTTCATTGTTCCTCGGCTCGCTTATCTCCAATAACGGCAGTTGCAGACCTGAGATTGGTCGCAGGATTCAAATGGCCAAAGAAGCAATGAACCGTTTGGAGAAGATTTGGCGAGATCGAGGTATATTAATAAACACAAAAAAGCGGTTGATGGAAACCCTGATATTCTTTGTTTTTCTATATGGGGCTGAATCGTGGACAATGCGTGCCCACGAGAGGAAGAGGATCGATGCATTTGAGATGTGGTGTTGGAGAAGGCTGCTGCGAGTGCCACGGACAGCCAGAATGACGAATGCATCGATACTGGAAGAGCTCCATATTACAAATCGTCTATCAGTGGTGTGTTTGAGAAGAATACTGTCTTTCTTTGGACATATTGCTAGACGTGAGCCAGACAATCTAGAAAAGGCAATAATGTCTGGCCGAGTTGAAGGTAGGAGAAGCCGGGGTAGAATCCCATATAGATGGACTGACCAAATAAAGGTGGCTACGGGGCTAAAATTTGATGAGTCAGTACGTCGGGCTGAGGACAGACTGGAGTGGAACAGACTAATTAGAGACTAAGTGTTCACGGTGATCACGATCCTCAGCATTGAGGGACTGACTTGAAGGAAGAGACTATTTCTTCTTCTCTTCCTTCTCTATTTTCCCATCCCACTTCCTTTCCCCCCTAGCGAACTGTGCGTTTTGTTTTTTTTTATTTTGGTTCCTTTATCAATCCCACAATTGGTCTTGTTATTTGTTGTTATTCTTTGTGTATTGTTTATAACTATGACTGTGT